>NW_024347790.1:10318509-10648027 GCF_902729225.1 Pteropus medius | reverse complement strand
GCATCACTCGGCACTGTCGTTGCTTCTGCCAAACATGTGATCCTGATAGATGTTCCTGCTGCCACATGTCGTCCTTCTGCCTCTTTACCTGGCAAACTTCTGCTCCCGCTGCATGCTTACCTGAAACCTTTGCCACATTTTCAAACTCTAAGTTCTCATCATGGACTTAAAGTGAGTGGCACACATTACGGTCCATAAAAAAAATAATAAATAACGAGAATTATAAGCTCCCAGTGGACTTTGGCACCTGAATAAATTATAGTAAATAATAAAAATGACAATGATAATAAGCTCTTGGAGAGTGGAGACTGAGATTTTAAAATGTTTATATTCTGCAGTGTCAGAATAACACTTAGTACCTAACAGACACTTGATACTTAATAGCAAACCTTTAATCAGAAAATGTAAATGTATAAAAAGGCTTTGAAATTCTGTTTTAAAAAACCACAGAAATAAACCAGAGACAGCAAACACGATATTTTGAGCACCTTCAAGACCAAATCTCTACTTCAACTTTGTATTCCTATAACTTATAAACCAACCTACAGAAGTTCTTTCATCAGATTCTCTAATTTAAAGTGTCCTCATATGGTTCAGATTGCACAATGTACTGGTGCCACATCCGGGTAGTACGGTAGCATTTTTGTGATTTTAGAAATTTTTTGTACTTTTTTTATAAGTTGTAACTCGACTGAGGCGATGTGAATATTTATTATAATTATCCTCTGCCTAATGGTGACAGAGCCTCTTGTTCTAAAGAAATTACAGTGTCACAACAATTATCCAAACGACACAAGGAAACAACTTGTTCTACGAATGATGTCAGCATCTCATTCTCTTCTGACTTATGTGGAATGAAGGTGATAATAGTGAGACCTCGTTGTTATAACAATAAATACAATAACCTATGCTTTTCAACAAGGCGTTGCTTTTCTGAATTTCGTACTATCAGTGGATATCTTCAAAAAACAGTCTCATCGGGATTGCTGCTCATGTTACTGACAATGTTTCAAAGTTCTCACTGTTTGCCATTTGATTGTGGTACCAGGAAGTTGTTCTTGAGTTTCTAGTTTTAGTGACATTTTTAGTGAGACAAATCACTCTGTAAAAACAACTATTCACTTCTAAATGGAATCCATTTGCTGTAAAACTCAACAAAAATCGATATTTTACAACAACTTCAATTTGTTACAAGGTGATTATAGAGGAAACATGTAACACACACATTTAAAGTTTTTTTCTTTTTGCACGAAAATGTATGGGATTTTAGGTGTCATGTCTAATTAAATGAATTTCTTTTCAGACAATATTGTCTCACATTTTTAATTACCTATGATTAATTTATACAATATTCTCAATACTAGACTATTAAGAAAGAAATTCAAAGAAAATATGTATACAATTTACACATCATTGTTTTCACTGCTTTTTTATTAGCAAAATTTTCTTTCTTTAATTTTATGTATAGTAGGGCCAACAAGAGTAATTCACTATCAGAAGCCTTACCTTGATTTCTATTCTGAGACAACTGTTTACAAATCTCTCCTACTTTATAATCATGAATTAGTTTGTAATTGCTGTGTACAAAAAAGGTGATAAATAACGTTACTATCTTTCTATTGAAATGAAAATCATTTACCAAATATATGAAATTATTAGAGCATTTGTAAGTTCTACAAACTTTTTATTAAGCATGTGATTAAGGAAGGAAAAAAAAGTAAGATCGACCAGTCATGAATTGAGGGCAGTAGAGTTCAGTCAATTAATTCAACATAGCTTGACATAAAGGCAAGTGTCTTGAACCCAGAGGTTAGTTTTCAGAAAATGGGATTAATTTTGGTCATCGGCTGTTCTTTTTTGGGGGGTTGTAATTCAAAGTATCTCCACTATTACATAATCTGTAACTAAAT
Organism: Pteropus medius; assembly: GCF_902729225.1. Lineage (NCBI taxonomy): Eukaryota > Metazoa > Chordata > Mammalia > Chiroptera > Pteropodidae > Pteropus > Pteropus medius. Next base: position 10,646,117 of record NW_024347790.1, on the reverse strand, counting down.
GTATTTGTAAATATATTACCTCATTAAATCATATAATATAAGTGTCCCTTATTATTGTAGATCTTCACACCAAGGGCAGAAACCTAATAAAGGTCAAGACCAGGCTTAAACTACTATTGTCTCTTCTCTGACGACTCCAGTGCTGAACTAGCTGATCTTTATTAGAACTATGCTTAATCTCCCAGTCTGTCCCCAACTGACCTGGAAGATATGACCTTAATTATACACATGAGTACTGATGAGTTATGGATGGGACTGAGATATCTTCATGCCAAATGACCTCCTTAAGATTCAGAGCTTTCTGTTGACTGGCTTCCATGGGAGGCATAAGTATAAATATTTTGAACCCTGAGGTAGATTCGAGTCACTTGGGAGATTTTCATTATTCTGGAAAACTGATCATTTGAGGTGCCATAGTTAATTATGGAATCTTGGACAAGTTGGTGCCTACTACTCTGGGAGGGTGACGTGGGACCTTCTACAACCTAAGAGGTGCTCTACAGGACTTCAAGTGGCCTTGGTGTGCATATCTGGTAACAAAAGAGAGAAAAAGCGGACCTTTTCCTGCAGCATTATTTGAACCTCTTAGACATCTTAGAATGGTGCCAACTAGCATCTGCTAGCAGAAAACGCACAGAGTCTACTCAAAGGGTAACGCACCCTGAAGGTCTGCGTTCAGATGTGGCTCCACGCAGGTTTCGAGTGTAGGGTGAAGGGTTGTGTGCCCAGGCTGGGACCAGCTGCCAGAACAGGGTGCTGGTGCTTTGGAACAGTGGCTGAGCCAAAAAGCATACATGTGTAAACTGAAAAATATTATAATATTGAACTCCAAGTGTGTGTGAATCACCATGCAGACTAAGGCATCTGGATCAGCAAGGGCAACCTGGGAGCAAAGGTCACTCATGACCCCAGAACCAGTTTCAAAGAGCCAGTGTGAAGCAATACAATCAATAGACACAACACACTGATTAAAGTGTCTTTCTTTACATCTCCATCTGACAAGTAACAGAGGATTGTCTCCCTTGGATTTAGGGAATCCTAAGTGCTTAAAAAATTCAAGGGGGAGAATATAGGAGATTGCCCCCAGAAAACACAGAATTTTCTGCTAAACTCACATTTCAAGACCCCAAATAACAAGCTAGAGAAGAGACATTATTGTATCCCACGCACAGGGCTTATACTTGGAACGAATAGATCATGTTAGGATCCCGAAGGATAAAGGATTCAAAGTCCTGAGATAAGGAATCTGTACCCACTGCTGCTTCTAACTTGTCCAGCCTTTAACTGGTCTCTGTCTGAGGAGGGACCCTAACCCGCTGCCATTCCCAAACTGCCTGAACGAAACTGTGACATCTCACCTGTTATGTAAGAAGTAACTGTAAATTATTTTAAACCTGTTTTGTGATAACTAACAATTTAATGTAAACACTTACAAGTTAAGGCCTCTCTTAAAAGCATGTTCTTCTGCAATCCATCCACAGTTATCTTGAGAAAAGACGTCGACACCTTGCTGAAGAAGAAGCCTGACTATGTCTGAGGTTGAATCATTTACAGCAAGCATGAGGGAAGTTCTAAAATAACAAAGAGATAATTCACCTTTTGGAATAATAATTTATTTAAACAGCTAATTTGATATACTTTATCAAATTTATATCTCATTTGTCTGTGTAGAAGTGACCATTTACATGTTAAAGTGTTCATCTCTGTAAATAACCTCCAAGTATAAGGAAGGAACAAAAAAGAAGCCTGTTCTACACTTGGGGTATACACAGAAAGAAACTATGGTGGGATCTTATCTGAATTAGGTGAACAATTTAAATGAACAATTTTCTGTTCGTCCTTATTCTCATATATGGTACCTCAAAGTCAGCTAGAAGTCAGGTGACTGAAAGGTGTTTTGTAGATTCTAGACAATAATATTAATAATAATTATAATAATAATTGTCCTAGAGTTAACAATACTGATAAGCGTGTGCTAGGCACTAAAGTAAATGCTGAATAATCTAACACAGACCATTCTTGTGGATATGTTCTTATCCTCCTTTTCATTTCAAGAGACATATTTGGTGATGATGAGTAGTGTTCCCAAGGTCCCACTCCTGGCGTGTGGGAAGGCTAGGCATCGATCCCAGTCTTCTGTGAACTGGAAGCCCATCTTTTTTAGCACTCACCTAGGACTTGTCTTTATTAAAGAGAACGTTGATTCAAGTAAAATTATCTTTCTTCAGTCTACCCATGCCAATTAAAAATAAAAACATCAAAGTATACTAGAAATGATAAGGATAAAAACTAATGAACCCATTGTATTTGGGAGTAGTAATTCATAGTCACTTAGGAATAACTTAATAACACTGGTTATTAACTTAAAGCAAAAAATTTTTCAAAAGACAAAATCAAGTCCTATTTGTTTCATATGCATCTTTTAAGTAAAACTGTGCTTGAAGTAGAGGTTTAAAAAACTGTAAGAGAGACTAAGTTCCATATTGTAGTATACAGTAAAAGTTAAGAGTCCATACAATATAAAACTAATAAAACTCTTTTGAAATCCTTTGAGCTCATATAAAATCAAAAGACCAAAAATATTAGGTTACAAATGACATCAGCCAACATCATAAATAAATATGAATATGAATACTGCAGTATCCTGTTCTTCCTGTTGGCCGGTCAGAATGACTTTGCCACCTAATGAATGACGTCCTAATATCTTTCACTACATAAGAATAAGTTAATCCTCTTCTTATTAATTTTATCTTCCTGAGCTGAGTGATTGTTACCACTCTAGAACAATGTTAAGGTTAAAAAAAAAGAATGCACAACTGTACCTTTTCATCTTATCGACTGCATGTACATTCGCATTTCTCTTTACTAAAAATTCCACCATTTGCTGTTTCTTTTCAGTCACAGCAAGTAAAAGTGGTGTGAGTTCATCCTGTAAAACAGCAAAAACCATTTAGAACTTATGAGATTATGTACCGTGAAACTGAATTTTAAAGCTTATAAAAGATCCTCAGAACGTAAACATATAATCTAGCAAGTAGAGAACAAGTAGCCCTCTGGGCTGTCTCCTGCTGCTCCTTCTCTTTAAAATACCCTCCTCGACCCTTCAACACATTTACTGCAACATCCTTCTCCAACACTCTCTTCAAACACTGACAGAACTGCTTCCAAAATCCTGGCTCCTCTCACACTTTATCTATCGGAGTATTCTGTAGTTATCGTATGGCTCCCCATTTAAACAAAGAGCTTTTGGAGGGCAGAGGCCCGTTTTTTTACCTCTGTATCTCCAAACTCTAAAATGTAACAGTAAACACTTGAAGTATTTTTATTGAATTAATAAGCTAAATGATTATCACTGGAGCAGTGTTTCTTAAATCATATTCCAAAGAATATCTACTTGACTAGAAGTTAAGTACTGTGCCCCAGGAGGAAGACTCCAGAGAGATCACCTGGGTTTGAGAAGGATGACAGACTATGCTTTGTATGCTTAGTACTAAAAAAAAATGTTTAATGTGGCTTAATCCCAATCTGATAATATTATTTTTATGGCATATATTAACACTTCAGAAATTATAGAGTCTCAGAGATAGTTTTGAGAGCTTTCCAACAGATGTGAAGGTTTCTCCAGCTTATACAAACTTGCTGGATTCTCTTCTACCAATGCTATCAGGACAACTGGTATCAGCTTCAGGCACCCCTGCTCTGAAAGGGTCACTAAGGAAATGGACTCTAAAGTAAAAAGACATTTTTAGTGATTGCTTCAATTGAACGGCTCATGGGTTTTCTCCGTTTAGAGGATGATAGATTTTTATCTTGGCTGTTAAAAAGCACAATATGAAATTTTATTCTCAATTATAATGATAATCCTGGGACCCAAATGCGTATCTGCCTTTTTGAAAATCACTAAATGGCTGGCAAGGTGGCTATGAGCACTGTGGATGCTTTTGCTGACGGTTCAGACATGACCTGACCAACTTGCTCCAATTCTCAGAACCTTGGTGTTCTGCAGTGTTCACACCCCGTGGCCTGTAACTTCTCTTTCCCACAGGCACTCATCCAGCTCCCCCTGCTGGGGACTAGGTCTCCATTCCTTCTCTCCCCATTGCCAGAGGAACCCACTTCCTAAGCCCCTTCCTGCCTCCACCATCCCTTCACTCCCCCGAGGCCCTCAGTCCTTTGCTGGCTCTGAGGCTATCACACACTCCTAGGCACTAACAGTAAGTCTTTCCTTCTGGGGAAGAAGGGCAGGAGCTGGGAAACAGAGCTTGGCCCTTTCCATGAACATCACCTTTCTCATGCCCTCCCTTACTTGGCTTTGGAGTTCTTTCCGTGGTGAAAGGGTCTGACGTATAATATGGAGTATATGTATTAGAAATACAATGCTCGTAGCTAAAAAAGTATAAACGAAAAACAAAACAAAAAAATGTATTTCCAATCTTTTGTAAATACAGTTACTTGATCCATGCCTTGTTCCTTGCTTCAATATTGGCCTTGTATGAAAGCAGCTTCGCTGCCATGTCCGTATTCTGAGCAGCGACAGCGTAGTGCAGAGCCGTGTTGCCATCGATGTCCATTATATTTGGATCGGCACCACGTTCGAGCAGAATAGTTGCACATTCCTCCTCCTGGCATTGTACAGCCTATTGACATTATGACAAAAAGTATACTGTAAATGTTAGAAATTCAAGGAAACATTGCATGAGTTTCTCCTATTAATTATAGTTAATGAGATAAACTCATATTCGTTTTCTATAATTGAATCAAATCCATCGCCTGTTGACAAAGTTGGGTCTCTGTACCTTAATCAGAGCTGTCCTGTTTTCATTGTCACAGAGGTTAAGCTGGCATTTTCGGTCTGCCAGGAGGGTTACCACTTCCGGATGGCCATTGGCACAGGCCAAATGTAGAGCAGTCCTGTGAAAGTGAGCAGACGTTTTAGGAAATTGGAGGGCGCTATCTCCAAACACGTAATTGTAAACATTAAATGCTATTATTATTATTCATGTAATTGTAAACATTAAATGCTATTCCTTTGCCTTCAAAACAAATATTTAGTTTTTATCTGGAGGAAGTACAATATTTATTAGCTCCTGTTACTCACCTCATTAATGAAAGTGGCGCCCCTGTGAATAGAGACAGCATGACCTGGGGATTCAGCTCAACTTGGCTGTGATTCTATTTTTACTCTGTCACTTATGCGCCATCACTCAGCCTTTCTGTGCCTCAATCTCCTCATCAACAAAATGGAGGTTAAAACAGTGATTTTTTCTCACAGGACACTGTTGTTTGCTTAAATGAGAACCTATGCAGAGTGTTTGCTACAGTGCCTAGTACAAAAAACAGCTCAATATTGTTAGCTAAAATTATTATAATTATTACCATTATGACTACTTTACAAAGACAACATTCTAATAGTAACATGATATTACACCTTTTTTTGCAGATGTGTCTTAAGGATTAGAAAGAACATATTATTTCAATGTTCTCACACTTTAACACCTCTGACACTAAAATGCAGTTTATAATTCACGATGCCTTTCACCTATAATTGTCTGCGTTTTTAAATTTCTTATAGGTGCATAAAACAGTGGGCATCATGCCGTCACCCACGCTACCTTACATTAAGTGAAATAATGGTTAATATAACAGACTATTGCAGTTTTGGACATCTGGTTGGCATTGAAGTAAATTTTAGTTTTTAAAAGCATTATGAGAAAAGAAGACTAAAATAACAAAACAAAACAGGAAAAGAACTGTTTTCAAGTAACTCTCACTTTGCTTTTCCAGAAATTTTAAATGAAAGGGAACTCAGGATTCAAATGAATACAAATGGCTCATTTGATTCTATATTTAGACTTTCAAATTATATAGAAATCAGGTATTTTCAATAATCAATATTAGAATTTAAAATATGATACACTTGCAAAGGGGCTAGTATAGGTTCTCTTTCACAAGGTCCTACCTTCAGAAATACTTTTCAAAGGAGGTGGAAAAGGCTCTAATTGAGATTAGGGCCTAAAACTTCAATTTTGAATTTCTCATTTGGCTCATACTGGACAACATGAAGTTTTGAAGGATGAAAAGGGCCTGAGAGACACACTGAAAGTCTTCTGAGAAGACTATGACTGCTACGAAATAGGAATTCAGGTTAGATTTGACGAACAAATGAATTGAAAACACGGATAACTACAGTTGCAGAGTTCAATAAATGAAACTTTTATAAAGTAAAACAACCCTTCTGCAATAGTAGTAATCATTTACATTTGCTTTTTTTAAATTTCATAAGTACACAACTAATGTGATTAATCCATAATTGTTTACATGTCGTATGTAATAAAGCTGTACGTGTAATTAAAACATAGGTCAGTAATGAAATATATACATACACTCGACAGGCACAGATAAAAAGTTTCCCTTCTGAAGATTCTAAAAGTAGTCAGAAGATACTAATTTTCAAAAACATTCCAAAAAATAGACAGAAATTATTTTTGTGTGTGCAAGATTCATGTTCCAGCTCTTACTCAGGATTATTTCATTAATAGTCAAAATTTCCTAGGATGGCTTTCATGTTCATTGTAGAAATTGAATTTTTAGAAAAGGAAAAGAGAATTTCACTTATAATACAAATGCTCAGAAACAAATTTTATTACATTTTCCACGTATTTTGGGCTGTTTGTGTGTATGTGTAATAAAAGCGATTGTTTCTCCTTTTCTGATCTACCAGAGCACACCTTTGCTTGTCAATTTACTTATACTTTGTCTAATTTCAAATGAGAGGTTTTTTCCCTCGTTGATTTCAAAGACCCTCTGTAAAAATGAAGATGCGCTTTTTCTCTGATATCCATACATTTTTAATATTTTGCAAGAACATTTTCTTTTATTTCATTAATATTATTTTCAGATACACAGAGGGTTTTGACTTTTTATATTGCTCAACCAACCTCCAGAATTCTTTTTTAGAAGTCTTTCTCACACACACACAAAAAAAATGTAAAAATAGGCACTTGAGTTTTATTCTGGTACTTTTCTCACTTAGCATATTTCAAATTTTTAACCTATACTTTATCTGGAACCTATACTTGTGATAAAAAATACATATATAGCTTGCTTTCTCCGAATCCTTCACAGCTATTACTTTACCATTTATGAATAATTTCATCTTTTCTATTAACAGGAAATGTCATCAGTAACAAGTTCTAAAGTCGTACATATATTCGGGTATTTGGACGTTTTCTGTTTTGTTCCAATCACTTATCTGTGTTTCCTCCACATATTAAACAAATAAGTTGTGTAATTTTATAGCCCATGTTGACCTCTATGTGGGCCAGTCTTTTTCTACTATACAAAACTATCCTTCATTTCATCGCAACAATAAAAGACAGCATTTGTACTCAAAAATATTAAACCATGATAGTTTTAGTTGGTTCATGTAAAATTGATATATATAGGAAGAGTGCACATATTGAGAAAATGAGTCTTCCTATTCCAGACCACAGCCATCTGCCATTTCCAAGTTCACATCTAAGGTCTCTCAGTAAAGACCCTACATCCATAGGTGTACACTGGTATAAAATGGATATTAGATGTTATCTGAAGAATGTTTAGCATGCAAGTTGATCTATTGTAGGAATTATTTTTCTCATTATTCATTTTTCTATAGTATATAACATTATGGTAAAAATGCGAACATCAAAATTAATTGTTTCTATTTCTGATATTTAGTTAAATTGTAAAGTATTCTATAGGGGCAGGCAAGGTGCCCAGGTAAGGTCCCACCACAGAGGTGCTGCAGAGCCGGGCCTCGGGAGAGGAGACAGCCCAGTGCCCACTGTGACGGGAGGGCTGGGCTCTACCAGGCTGTGCCCTGGCAGGTGAGCCCTTCTCCCAGGTCCCCCCGACCCTGGGCCCGCCCATGGCCACTGGTCTCACAGTCCCTATTACCTGCTCTTCCTGTCTTTGTCATTCAGGCCATTTTCTTGGAGCAATAGAATCTTCTGCACTTTCTGGACGTTGCCCGTGCTGGCAGCTTTGTGGATTTTTCCAAGATCTTTGTCTCGGATGTGATACTTAGGCCCTGAGGTGACTCTATTACCACTTTCAGACACCATTTCAAAACCATTGCCCTGCTGGATGGTTGAGGAGCCCAAGGACGACTTGCCCTTCTGACTCCCAAAGCCAAAAAACTTTCTCATGTCCGATACTATGCAGAGCCCTGGGCTTCAGAGCCCCCTCAGCACTCTCTCTGCTTTCCACCTCCTCCTGGGTGGGCTTCTAGCCTCCAGATAAGCCAACCGCCTCTCACCACGACAGCCCAGCAGGGCAACTAGGCAGTTAGGCACTTTAGAATCTTTCAGCCACAATAATGGCTACCAAGCTACACAAGTGAGCATTCGCCTGGCAGTAGGTGATGTCACTGCCTATGTGCACGGAGGCCCAACGGCCAATGGGACCCAGAGCACCTAAGAGGCACAGGTGTCTCCAGTCCCAGAGGCAGCACTCGTTCCCTTCAGATGTTCGTGGGAACTGGCCAGTGTTTTGCTCATTCACATGAGCCCTGAAATAGATGAGCGGATATGAAAGAGGCAGAGCACTTAAGCAAAAACATAAATGAGAAAGGAAAAACTATTGCTGTATCTTAAAAATGTAAAATCTATTCATTTCTATTTATAAGCTATAAAAGCATTTAAAAGCATGGTTCACAAACATAACTCTTTCTTACTTTCAAATGTTCTATTTTTAACCTCAAAATCTATCATATACAACAAAGACTTCCATAGACCCCAAACAACTTGAAAGTATTAAAGTACACTTTGTATTTATCTGATTTTTAAATAAGGCCTGTGAGCATAGAAAACTATTTCTCTACTCACTATATATGTTTAAAAAGACACAATTTGCTCCTTTTGCCCCTTGATGTCACCAATTAATTCAATCAAGAACAGCTAGGCAAGACCTACCTTCCCATTCTTTTACTTGGTAGTTTATTAATTGGTCAATTTGTGACAACTCTAACCATATTATTCAGTGAATCCTTCAACTTTATACAATTTTTATTACATCCACCTCAAATTTGTCACTTAATCCTTCAATTGTCTTTCCCAGTGTGAATTTAGATTACGTGGATCAGTCCATGAATGACGGCACTATTAACAGTTCATTTTTGGGCAGTGTCACAGCATTTGTCTGGACACTGATTTTAACAACATTTGAGTATTTAATCATTTTTGCCCTATAAAACAGAGGGGAAAATACATAAATGAACTTACCAGCACCAAGTGTAATACAATTATTCAACATAGACATCATTAGACATTCTGAACAAAATCTTATGTCGAGTGAAAGAAACAAATTAAAGTATATGTATAAAATATTAGAAATAAATTATGAAAGATTATAGCTAAAAATTAAGGATCGATTAGTAGTAGCTTTGAAAACTTTCTTGAGAGGAACCCTTATGTTGTAACATGTTAAGACTATTATTAGGATTTTATGCATTTAAGTTTCATGTACATTTGAACCTAAAATGCCATAAACTAGGAATCATACCCCCTTAATAAGAGTATAAGCTTGCCATCTAGTGGAAAGAGCGCCTACCACCTTTCAATCTATCATTTGAAACGGAAAGAATCCAATTGTTGCTACTTTGTTTTCTGAGTTTTTAGAAATGCATTCCAGCAAAGAAAGAGTGTTTCTGATGCTTTCGGAGACCATTTTGGCCCTTTGCTCATAAGCACCGAGTCCAAGTGTTTGCAGGTGCTTCTAAGCATCTCATATGGCCTGAGCAGTGTATCTGAGTGTTTACAAGAGTAGGAAGGTTTAGACCTTTGAAATGTGGCAAGTGACGATCCCTACATGACACCATATCTTAATGCAGATCAAGAGTATTTTTCAGATTATGGTTAGGGCTCTGGTTACTGTTACTAAAACTCTTGGCTACTGGGATAAAGATGCTAGGCAAACATTGGAAACATATCTGGCAGACTATGTAGATACACATCTTACAGTGTATTTGTTACGAGAATATGTGCAATACATGAAAGATAAAAGAACAGATGGACATGAAATAATGTTTTTATAAACAGTATTTCCAATGTCTTACAGATTTCCCACATTTTATTCATGATAATAATATTTCATCTTCACATGAAATCATTTCTTCCCAGACCTTCATTCAGACCATGGGTGTTGCTTCTTCAACCAAGAAGACGACATTATTCTAGTTACTAGGCCTAACCGAAAAGTGTGAAATTCCCCTAATGGTGTATAAAAAGGTATTCCTATATTTTAATTACTATATTGCAATATTAGAAAGCACTATTCAAAATATCATTGTTGCATCAACAGATATGTTTATTGTTTCCTTATTGTTAATTTTCATCAACTGTGTTCCTTGTGGTTATTTTTGCTATTGCTTCTGTGACTATAAGGGTAAGTTTCATGGCGTTCTGGAACGTCAATCTTGATACCATATCCCTGGTTAATCTTGTCCTCTGTAGAGGGATTTCTCTTGATTTTTCTGCACAAATTTCATATGTGTTTATTTCCAGTTCTGAGCTCTCAGTCAACTAAATAATAACTGAGGCATTGTATCTGGTAGGTTACCCAGTGTTATAAAATGCAGCTTCAACAGTAACAGATGTGTGTGTTTTCTCTGAAGCTAGAACCTGCATCTTCAGGACATTTTTTAAAACCATGTGTCTTGTTATGTCTTTTGGGGCTCCTCATGGCCTAATTTGTATTCTAGCATTTTTTATCTTTTTTTTTTTTTGGAAGGTTTGCTTGAATATCCATTCACAAATCTAAAACCAACTATAGAATTCCTGATTGCTCCAATTCAATATGATAAAAATGCATGATTAAGAATAGTCAATAAGGATGTCAGAAGCATGTCACAGTGAGGGATCTCCCTGCATCTCTCCACTTGAAATAACAATAAGCTAAACATTGAAAACTCAAGAAATAACACGCAACCTGCACACAAGCACATCTGAGTGAGTGATTTGCACATAACAGCTCCCAAGGCCAGAACTTCAGGATCCAGAGAGGTAGATTGGGGAGAACAAAGAAGCTGTCACATGCAAATGTAGTTCGTTGCAGGAGGAGAGGGAGGAGAGGAGAATTTGCTGCTGGTTCCCTGAACAGCCCAGCCTGAGGGATCAGCAACTTCCACACAGCAGAGCCCAGGGATCCGGACAGAAAGCAGAATGAGAACTAAGTGCAGACATGCAACAGCTGTGTCTTAGCAGATGCTTTGTGAAGCGAAGCAGGGGGTTGAAACGTGGAGACAGCGGCAACTCTCACCCACCAAACCAGAGAGCACCCTCCTCTACCCCATATTTTACCAAAATTAGCACAACGGAGCCCCAGGGGAATTTGAGCAAACCATATAGAAACTAAAACCACAGCCGGTACCACAGACAGGGGCTGGGATCGCTGATCATGATTTGAATATTCAACATATCAGAGAGAAAAAAAGGCAGTATTACCCTCATAGCAGACATCCAAGTGACTTCCCTGACCTACTAGAAATCAAAAGAAAAACACCTTCTTATCAACAGACTAAAGAGATACTTCTATATAATAAATCTTTCTGAAAAAAAGCAGAGTACACTTTTATGGAGAGCGGATTGTAAGCTGACAAGGTCCTTGCAATCTGTAAGGCCAGCCATGGGTTGCCTCACCTCCACAAATCCTCCTAAGAATGGAGAAGTAGGAACTATTCGTGAAACAATGTGGCGTTTCTCTAAGACAGGGAGGTACACTTATAGCCGTGAACAGACAGAACAGCAAAAGTTCATAATAGAACGTAGGTTGGGTAACTGTGCCAAAGATGATCTTATCCTAGTCAGCAATCGTGTGTTCTTGTATAAAAGCAGCTTGCAAAAATAAAACTGCACCACTACTCCATCATCAGAGGATAGTGGTCTTCCTGATCCCACCTTTGTCTCTCTTTCTTTTTTTTCGGCATCTCCCACTATTCCCACTCAGGTATCAAGCAGGCTGCGCTGGACAGGGCACAATTTCATAAATGCGCAGGTGAAGAAATAGTCCATTAAATACCATGAACTACAAGGTGACAAAGCAGCCCAGAAAGAAATAGAAAAATCTCCAAAAAAATAAGATTAAAGACATAGAAATATGAGATTTAAATGACAGAATTCAGGATCGCGCTCCTGAAAAACTTCAGTGACAGGCAAAATAAATCATATTGACAATTCTAACAACTTAGTATTAAAATAGAACAGCAAAATGAGGTTTTTAGCAAAGAGATTTAAAACCTAAAAAAGAACCAAATATAATTTCTGGAGATGATGATATGAAAAGAGATGATGAGTGAAATAGCAAGCCTAGAAAATAGAGTTAACCAGATGGAGGATAGAGTCAGTAATATCAAAGAATGAAATCTAGAAATGTCTCGGAAGGAAGAAGAAAGAGACCAGAGAATTAAAAAAAAAAAGAAAGAAAGAAAAGAAAAGAAAGAGATATACAAGAACTAGCTGACATCATCAGGAAAAGCAACATAAGAATAATGGGTATTCTAGAAGGAGAAGAAAGAGAAGGGAACAGAGAGCATATTCAGACAAATAGTTGACAAGAATTTCCCAAATTAAGAAATAAGCTGGAGCTTCAACATCGAGAAGCTAACAGAACACTCACTTATCTCAACCCAAAAAGGCCTTCTTGAAGGCACATTATATTGAATTTGTCAATAATTAATGAAAAAGAATTCCCAGCGCAGCCGGGGAAAAAATCCATTCGACTACCTTTGAACCTCTCAACACAAACATTACAAGCAAGAAAGGAGTGGAACCAAATATTCAAAGTATTAAGTAAAAGAATTACCAGCCAAAAATAATGTATCCAGATAAGCTTTCCTTTAGATATGAAGGAGAAATAAAGACCTTTACAGACATACAAAAGTTGAGAGAATTCTCCACTACAAGGCCTGAATTACAGGATACTGAAAGGGGTCAGCCCACCTGAAACAAAATGACAAAAAAATACATAACTATGAGTAAGACAACTAGCCAGCAGACAGAAGCAGGATAGTGCAACCCTTATTGAGAAAAAGGAGTTACAACTTAAACATTAAGAAGATAATTGCTATTACAAGTTAGAAATGAACATTTAGCATACATAGGGACAATTTGAGACAACAATAACAGACAGGGGGAGAAAACAAGGATCGAAATTCACAAAGGGGAATGGAGATAAGGCAAACGCAGAAGAAAATGGACTACTGTATTATATAACTATCCTTTACTTAATGGTAACCACAAGCCAAAGATCTGGAACTGAGATACATAATATAAAACAAGAAGAACCAGAGGGAAAATCCATAAAACCTCACCGAATTAAAATAACAAGCAGAAATGCAAGGACAAGGAAACAATAGAAACATTGGGCTACTAGAAAATGAAAGATAAAAAACCCAACCATATGCTGCCTTCAAAAGACACATCTCAGTTCCAAAGACAAATATAGACTCAAAATGAAAGCATGGAAAATGGTAATCCAAGCAAATGGCATTCAGAGAAAAGCGATGTAGCTGTACTTACATTGGACGAAACAGACTTCAATATAAAAAAAGTAAAGAGAGATACTGAGGGACACTTCATAATAATAAAAAGAACCATACCTCAAGAAGATACAACACTTATTAATATCTATGCTCCCAATCAGGGAGCCCCGAAATATGTAAAGCAATTACTAACAGAACTAAAGGGAGAAACAGACCAAAACACTATCGTAGTAGGAGACCTAAATGCTCCACTGTCACATATGGACAGATCATCTAAGCAGAAAATCAATAAGGAAATAACATCTTTAAATGACTCATTAGACCAACTAGACAACATCAACATTTCCAGAGCCTTTCAACCTAAAACAGCTGTTTATACATTCTTCTCTAGTCCATTAGGAACATTCTCAAAGATTGACCACATACTGGGACTCAGAGATAGCCTCAACAAATATAAGAGAGTTGAAATCATACCAACCATATTCTCTGATCATAATGCTTTGAAACTGTAAAAAGAACCGCAAATGCATGGAGATTAAACAAAATGCTACTGAAGAATGATTAAGTCAGAGAAGTAAAAAGGGAGATCAAGAGATACATAGAAACGAATGAGAATGAAATTACAACATATCAAAACATTTGGGACATGGCAAAAGTGATAATAACAGGAAAGTTCATGTCCTTACAGGTCTATCTCAAAAAACAAGAACGACCCCAAATAAACAACCTAACACAACATTGGAAAAAAAAAAAAACTAGAAAAATAGAACAAATGAAGCCCAAAATCAGAAGAAAAAAGGAAATAATCAAAATTAGAGCAGAATTAAATGAATGAGAACAACAATAACAACAACAAAAAACAATAGAAAAAAAAAATAAATGCAACAAAGAGCTGGTTCTTTGAGAAGACTGATAAAATTGGCAAACCCTTGGCCAGACTCACTAAAGAAAAAAGAGAAAAGACATAAATAAACGTAATCAAGGATGAAAGAGGAGAAGTTATGACAGATATTGCAGAAATACAAAAGATCATTCAAGAATACTATGAAAAAATTATATAGCACCAAATTTAAGAATCTAGAAGAAATGGACAAGTTCTTAGAAATATGCAACCTTCCTAAACTGAATCATGAAGAACTGCAAAATATAAATAGACCAATTAGCAGTATGGAAATTGAAACGATCATCAAAAGCCTTCCAAAAAATAAAAGTCCAGGACCAGATGGCTTCACCAGTGAATTCTACAAAATATTCACATTTATTACCTATTCATCTCAAAATCTTTCAAAAAATCGAAGGGGAGGCAATACTTCCTAACTGATTTCATGAGCCACCATCACCCTGGTAACAAAACCTGGTAAAGATAACTCAAAAAAGAAAGACCAATATCTCTCATGAACACAGATGCAAAAATCCTAAATAAGATACTAGCAAATTGAATATAACAACATATTAAATGAGTTGTAGCCTTTACTAGTTTCTGTGGTATAAATACTCCTACTTCAACTAGTCACAATCTACCACAGTAATGTTGCTTAATGGGAAGTTAGAAAGAGATGTATACAACTCGGTCTCATGAGCCAGTATGAGCTAGCTCTAGTACACCACTATCGGGTATTTTGGTGGCTGCAGGGAGGTCAAAACACACTTTATCAGAACATTATTCTTTTTTATTTGTTTTATATTCTTAATACCAATTTTTAAAGTGATTGGACTGACCTCACAATAAAAGGTTAAAAGTAAACAACAACAACAAAAGGATTATATACCATGATCAAGTGAGCTTCATCCCAGGGGCACAGGGATGGTTCAACAAACACAAATTGATTGTGATACCCCACATAAACAAAATAAAGACTAAGAATCATGTGATCATATCAAAAAAACCTTCGACAAGATACAGCATCCATTTATGATCAAAACACTTAATAAAATAAGTATAGAAGGAAAGTACCTCAACATAATAAAGGCCATATATGACAAACCCTCAACCAATATTATACTTAATGGTGAAAAACTAAAATCCTTTCCTCTAAGAGCAGGAACAAGACAAGGCTGTCCACTATCATCACTGTTATTCAATACAACACTGGAGGTCCCAGAGAGTGCAATCAGGCAATAGAAAAATATTAAAAGCATCCAAATAGGAAATGAAGTCAAACTGTCACTATTTGCAGATGACATGATTTTCTATATAGAAAACCCTAAAGACTCCACAAGAACACTAGTGAAAACAATAAGCAAATAAAGTTTCTAGATACAAAATCAATGTTCAAAAATCTTTAGCATTCCTATATTCTAATAATGATTTGTCAGTGAAAGAAATGAATAAAATAATTCCTTTTGCAATTGAAACAAAAAGAATAAAATACCTAGGAATAAATCTAACAAAACACATGAAGGACCTATGCAATGAAAACTACAAGACTCTATTAAAGGAAATTTAAGAAGACACAAAGAAATGGAAAGATATTCTGTGTCCTTGGGTTGGAAGAATCAACATAGTTAAAATGATTTTATTACCTAAAGCACTATACAGATTTAATGCAATTCTCATCAAAATACCATTGGCATTTTTTAAAGAAATAGAACAAAAAATCATCAGATTTGTATAGAATCACAAAAGACCCCAAATCACCAAAGCCATCCTGAGAAAAAAAGAATGAGGCTAGAGTCATCACTCTGCCTGACTTCAAATTAAACTACAAAGAGACAATAATCAAAACAGCATGGCAGTGGCAGAAAAACAGACACACAGACCAGAATTGTGAGTCCATAAGTAAACCCCCAATTATATAGGCAAATAATTTTTGACAAAATAGCCAAAACATACAGTGGAGAAAGGAAAGCCTCTTCAATAAATGATGCTGGGAAAACTGGAAAGCCATCTGTAAAAGAATGAAATGAGACTGTTGTCTATTACCACACACCAAAATTAATTCAAAATGGATTAAGGTCTTGAATATAAGACCTGAAACAATTAATTGCATAGAAGAAAACATAGGGACTAAACTTAGAAACCGTGGACTTAAAGAGGATTTTTATGAATTTGACCTCAAAGGGAAGGAAAGTAAAAGCAAAAATGAATGAATGGGACTACATTAAACTAAAAAGCTTCTGCACAGCAAAAGAAACTGCCAACAAAGTAAAGAGACAGCCATCCAAATGGGAGAAGATATTTACAAGCAACACCTCCAATAAGGGCCTAATATTCAAAACATACAAAGAATTCATATGACTCAGTAACAACAAAAAAACAAACAATCCAATTGTTAAATGGGGAGAGGACCTGAACAGACACTTCTCTCAAGAAGACATACAAATGGCCAACAAACATGGAAAGATGCTCAACATCTCATCAAGTATAGTAATCACCTGGAGGTATTTCATAGCTGTTTTGATCAGGTTGAGGAAGCGTCTTTCTACTTCTAGTTATCTGAGATGTTATATAAAGAATGGGTATTGAATTTTGTCATTTAATTTTTGCCTATCTCTTAAGATTATCATGTCATTTTCCTATTTTAATCTGAATGTGGAAATTTATGTTAAATGACTTTTATTATGACACCAACCTTGCATTCCTAGGATGATTCACATTTGGTCACACCTTATTTATATTTTCAGATATTGCTCTTTGTTAACATCTTATCAATGATATTTTTTCCTATGATCACAAGGGATACTGGTCTGAAATTCACTTTCCTCGTAATGTCTTTCTCAGGTTTTGATATGAATTATGCTGCCTTAAGAAATAAACTGGTAAATAATCCTCTTCTGTATTCTGAAATATATGATGTATGGTTAATACCGTTTCTTCATTTTTCCTTTAAATATTTGATAGAATTTACCAGTGAAGTCATCTGGGCATGGTTTTTCTGAAAAGGTTTTTTATTTTAAATTCACTTTCTTTAAGAACTATAAGTCCACTCAGATGTTTTGTTTCTTCTTGGGTCAGGTTGGTATGTTTTGTCTTACAAGGAATTTAACAGTTTATCTAATTGGTCAATTGATTATTTTTTTATCATTATTTTAAAGCCTCTAGTATGCTTCCTGTGTAATTCTTGATATTGGTTGTTTGTATTACATCCTTTTTATTTCTTGGTCAAGGAATGATCGATTTTACTATATTTTTCCAAGACCCAAATTCACCTGTATTAATTTTCTCTATTATTTCTCTATCTGCTATTTCATTGACTTCTACACTTTATGTCTTCTTATTTTGTACTTTAATTTTTTTTCTCTTCATTTTCACACTTTTTAGCATGGTAGATTGTCATTGATTTAAACTTTTATTCTTTTCAAAGTAAGTTTTTAATGACATAAATTTCCTTCGAAATAGTTTTCACTGTATGCACAAATTTTTATATGATGGGTGTTCATTATCATTCATTTCAAAATAAGTTCCCATTTCCCTTTTGATTTCTTCTTTGACAATGGATCAAATAATGTCTTTATTTTTGCTTTCTTTTTAAAGAATACTTTAACTGGACATAGAATTCTAGGTTGGGAGCGTTATTTTCTTTCAACACTTTAAAAATGTCATTCCATTGCCTTCTTAATGCAATGCTTCTGTTATATTATTCTTCTCTATTGAATCTGCTTTATTTTTTTAGCTACTTTCGAGATTTTTTTATTGGTTTTCAGCAATCTATGATGTGGTTGTATATCATGTGCTTTCTCTTCAAGCTTTCAGCTATCTTTGAGCTTTAGCATCTGATTGATATTTTCCACTATATTTGGAAACATGGGTGCTGTGAATCCAAAGAATTCTTGAAGGAATTTGGAGGTGAAGCAGAGATATAGTAGGAGAACTGGAGCAGTATGTGAGAGCCAAGTACAGATATTTTTAATGGGAGAATCTTTTAACATATTTAAAATCTAAAGAGAGGATTCAGTGTGAAGTAGAGACTGAAGTTACAAACTAGTAAGTTATTAATACTGAAAAATACTGGAAAAATAGGAAGATGGGATCCAAAAATAAGTGAAGAAATTAGCTGCTGAGGAAAGGAAATATCTAAGCTGGGAATGATAAATGTAGAGGCCTATTGCACTGGGAGGAGAACAGAATGAAGGGCCAGAATCCAACTGTCCTGGAAGCCAGGCCACCTGTGGATTATTCAGTTGAATGAGAAATAAATTTCATCTTTGTCTTAAGTTCTTCAGCAATGTTCTAACACGTGGAAACTAATGCAGGAAAAAAATTATAATCTGATGCTATCTCATCATTTCCAGGCCTTGTCCCAAACTCACCTGGCAAGGGTCAGTCTCAGAGCTATAAAACTGACATGGAAGAATTTCACAATTTCAAATTGCTTTAAAACTATCATCACAGAAAATAGCTTAGAATGTTTAGCCCAATTCAATTTTGTAGTCATTTTGAGAAACCAGATTCCATTTATAGGGTAACTGGAATAACCAGCAAAGGAGCAATTAGATGCAATCTGCTTTGATTATAGGTCTTGGCCATCCAAACTCATAAATGCATTAGAAATCTGGTAACAAACACATATGACCATATTTTCAGAATGCAGCTAGGTTTCTAGTCTTTATCGATTTCAGTGCCTAGCTTGGGAATAATTGGAGTCATCTTGCTCTTTCCTTATCATGAAAAATGAAATTGATGAGATTATGAGTAAATGTTTGGCTTTGAGTTTGACACTTACTCAGTAAGTGAACGTTTGTGAGCAAAATTACTGCGGTATTCACCTTATTCTTTCGAGTCATTTCCCCCACATAGAAGTCTTGGCACAACCAATGCAAATCACAAATCTGATTCCACCTGTGGGTTCTTATTCATTGCAGTGATCCTAGCTCTAAAGAGCATAACTCCATGTTTGACGTAAGCTCATAAACCAAACCTGATCCAAAAGCTGTAATCTCGAAAAAGTATAAAACTTCAAAAAAACAGCCCTGTGCCAAACTTTTAAAACTGGAAAATTGATGCCATCTTATGGTCATGGAGAAATAAAATGAAAATTTTATCTCATTTTTTTGTATATATTAAAGAATCATTGTGAAAATCAGGCCCGCCTTCAACAATCCTTTTCCTCAGTGATCTGAAACCAAATAAGCCTCCTCATTCTTCCTTTACAATATTGTTAATGTGCAGGCACTTCCTTGACAATTGGACATGTTGTTTCAACAGGGAAGTTTCAATTTCCCAAGAAAACCCAGGACTTTTTTTTTCTTCACATTTTAATGTTTCTGTGATCTAGCTGCTTAAAAACTGTACAGCAGAAGAAACTTTCCACCTCCCAGCTGGAAGAGTAAGTGAAAATATCATCACTATTTCCTGTACTTTTGCCCATACCTTTGAATAAGTTATCTTGCGCTAGTTTTATTTATCGTTCTATTTAATTTTAATGAGTAAAGAAAATTGGAGATTCTGTCATACATTCTATCCTTTCATGTTAGATGGGTCCAGGACCTGTACCCTGTCAGGACACAAGGTCTGTGAACCATTTTGCCAAATAGTTGTGTGAGCAAATAGTGAGATAAACAAGCTATTTGTGGAGACAGGTGGAGCAGACACTCCTTAACCACATGATCAGTGTCAACAGAACCAGTAACGGAACCAGGCACGGGCCTCCAGATCTGCTGCACTGGGAAGAACTCAGCATCACTGTTGTGACCCTTCTGCTCAATAAGCTAAAGCTACTTATGAGAAAATACCATACAAACCTAAACTGAGAGAAAGTCTACAAAATAACTGGCCTATACTCTTCAAAATGTAAATGTCATGAAAAGCAAAAGAAGACACAAGAAAATGTCTCGGGTTAAAGGAGACCAAAGAAACAGGACAATTGGACCCAACAGATCATCTTGGTGTTTCTTTCCCTATAGTGGATACCAGACAATTGAAAAATTCTGAATTAAGGTTCATAGATGAAATATTAACATTGAATTAATTTTCATTTTGATTGTGATAATTATACTACTTATGTAAGATGATTTATTTTTCTTAGGAAATATACACTAAAGTATTTAGGAGTAAAAAGTTATCATGTCTGCAACTTACAAATGATATATATTTCATATATTGTACACTCACATTGATATTTATCTAGAAAGGAGGAGAAGGGAGAAAGCGTAAAGCATATATAGTAAAATGCTAACATTTGTGAAATGGTACCCAGAAATTCACTGTAGTCTTCTGGCAACTTTTCTATAAGTCTGAATACTTCTATTTTTTCTCCTATAAACTAGATTTGTTTTAATTAAATTTATTAATTAAATTTAATTAATAAATTATTTAATAATGAAAACATAGGTTTCAAAGTACACATTTAACAAATTTCTAAAATAATTTTTAAAAGAATATTTCTAAAAGAAAAATAAATATTTGTAAATGATAATAACAAATTATGATCCATTGGAGAAAATAAACCATGAATCCATATTGGTAAATGAATTAAACTTTTGATGAGGAAACAGATATTATAAATCTCAAAATACTTCCCCATAAAACACTAATTGTTTCGTGAAAAGGTCACATTACAGAGGAGAAACCCGACTGATATGGCCTTCAGTGATCAACGTTATACCATCAATAACCGCACACATCAAAATTGTAGGTCACGTCACAGGATGTAATAAGAGTATGGGACCACTTGTGATACACTTGCTAAGAACATATGATCTGAATCTCATCATAAGGAAACATCAGAAAAAGTTACATTAGAGGATGTTCAACATGACTAGAAATTACTCAACAGAGTCATGAAGGTCAGGGAAGGACTGACAAACTCTTCCAGACTCAGGATATAGAGACATGACAACTAAATAGAATCCATGGATCTCAACAGGATCTTCTTACTGTAAAAGATTTTACAGACAAGAGGCAAAAGTTAAAAAGAATATGAGCAACAAATAATAGAATGCATTTGTGTTAATTTTCTGATTGTGAAGGTGGTATGGTAACAAAGTGGAATGTACTGACTTGTAGGGAATGAAGGAATCAGGGATGATTGACATGTCAGTAATTACTCTCAAATGGCTCAGGGAAAAAATGTTCCGTGTATTAAAACTTGAAACTTTTCTCTAATAAGACTGTTTCCGAGAAATAAATAAAAGATTCAATCAATCAACAGAAAGGTGAAAAGCCTTAGGCAAATCTTATTTCTCCATAAGATCTATGAATCAGCATTTAAAATTATATATATTTTATGGCACTATAACAATGGTAAGACATCCAAACATTGATGATAGCCATCACAGCAGATATCAAAATGTCTGTCTAAACCTTTAGGTTCATGTAGTGATAAAAACAGTATGAAGTTTCTTCAAAAAATTAAGAATTACCAGGGAGTGACATCAGAGACATAACACAGTGAAGAACCCCCCTTAATCTCTTCCCTTGAAATTACAACACATTGAACAGCTACAGTCAAAGCAAACACCCAGCTTAGCACACAAATACATCTGAGAGATCTGCGCATTACAGCATCAGGACAAATAGGGCGAGTAAGACAGGAGAGAGGAGCAGAGACCTGCGCTGGAGACCGATGCTGCAGATGTAGCCCAAAATTCCCTGCAGAATGCAGGGGAGGAAGGAATTAGGTGGTGGGTTACACTCTTTGAAGCACCCCCCCACCCCCGCCCAGACCCCCCAAGGAGTCCTGCCTGGGTAATGAACAAATTTCACGCAGCAGAGCCCAGTGAATAAGAAAACAGGGCAGAGACAAAATACAGAAAGGTGGCAGCTGTGTTTTAGCAATCACCATTGCCAGGCAGACAGGTGAGTCACAAAGCCTGGCCGCCTTCACCACCCAGCCAGAGTGCACCTCCCCGCACCATCCAAGAGCTAGCAGCAGGCCCAGAACTGCTTTAAGCTGCTGAGGCAGTACCAAGATTTCAGGAGCTCTTCAGAGGCTTGGTTCCCTATCACCCTCCACATTCTTCTACAGGGGAAGAACCCACAGATCAAAGCTACCTGGACACAGAAAAGAAATACACCTCCCCAGACAATAAAGGGCATTTTTTTTCCTCTGCCACAAAGCAGAGATCCCAGAGGCCTAGTCATCGCAGGAGCTTTGGGAGGCACCTACAAATAAAAAACCTCTTCTTATCAACCTGATAAAGAGAGATCACTCTAAAGAATTTTTTTTCTTTTTAAAAAAAGCAGTGTACATCCTCATAAATGTGTAAGAGAAGGGTTTCTCTTGTCTCTATTAGTAACATAGCAATAGTATAGATAATTCTAATAAATCCCTGGGTTAGCTCTTTTGGTACTGTTTAATTTTGATAATTATTCGATAATTTTGACTATATTTCATTGGAATTCTGAGGAAGAATATTAAGCCATAATATAGTGCTATCAAAAATCATATTAAATACCCTGATAGTTTCATTAAAAAATTTAAAGGTGATATTTACACACATACCCCATATGATTGTGATAAATTACACAAACATTTCAGATTTTGAAAAATCATGAGTGGAATTATATCACCAAAAAGTGTTGAAGCAAAACTGTTAATATACACAACCACTATTTTTGACTCACAGGATATTACCAGAAAGCAACATCGTCTACTACTACCTTCTAAATATTTTATTTTTCTCCCAACCCAGGTTGCAACACTTTACTCTCAAGTAATAAAAAGTCCATAGAGTAGCTTTAACTCACAAAGCACTGAAACAGAATACCAGCCCCATATAACTATAAAAACACCAGAAGTTAATCAGCTAGGCCAGGCTACATGACCACTTACAGCAGAGATGGAAGGCAAGTACTTCTTTCCTAATTCCATCCTCTCTCCCTCAGCTGACCCTACCAGGGTCCAAACTGTAAGGGGTAGTTGGGGTTATCTGGCTGATATTATTATAAAATGGTTTGAGGGAGCCTGGGTCTGAAAATTACTTTATAGCTTTTTCTGAGGGGCACTTTTGTACCCGCAGCTGTTCTCACCTGCAACTCCCTAGACCTGAGTGAATGCAATCCATTCTGTTGGCTTTTTTCTTCTTACCTGTTAGGATCTCTTAGCGAATCCAGAGGTCCACTTTAGATCAAACTCTTCTGAGGCTCCTCATACTTCTAAGCAGCCCCTTTGTACAATATCAAAAATGGATCCCCCATAATGGCTCACTCTCATGCTTCAGGCTTGTTGCCAATGCCAGAGGAGATTCAGTGGATGACACTGTAAATTGAAGTGGCATCTCAATGGTAAGCAAACAGTTCCCTAGCCTGAGACTGTAGTCCTGTTTAAAGCAAACAACAGAAGGTGTAGCTAGGTATTTCACTGAAAGTTCTGGGAGGTAAGACAGCCATCTGGATTTAGTGAGTGCTCCATATACTCCAGATTTATCAGAGACGTGCAGAGCAGACACTGAACTGATTCAAGCCATCCACACACCCATGGCTGCCAAAGTCTGCAACTACGCACAAAGCAAAAAAAGCCTACGAAAAAGCAAAAACTAGGGCAGACTTAAAAATGACCTGAACATTGAATGTACTTTGCAGCCCACACACAAATCCATCAGCAGAGTAGAGGGCCTGACTGATGGGGTCTGAACACAACCCCTGTCCAATCTCTGGCTAAATGCTAAGCTGTGCAGAAACAGCAGCAGCCTTTAGGAAGCAAGATTTAAAATTTTAAAAAATGAACAGACATATCAGTGGCTGCATACTCTAGTAGAGAAAGACTTCACAAATACACTAAAGGCAAGTTATTAAACAAAACAAGAACAACTATTTGGGGAGAAAATCAGACTCTATAATTGATAGATTAGCTGAAATTCAACAAAGTTACAAACCAAAGAAACAAGAAAGTGTGACCCTTACTGAGGAGGAAAAGCATTATTAAAAAGCAACTGTGTATCTCCAGATGTTGGATTTATCACGGACTTAAAAAGAAGTTAAACAATGGAAGTCATGTTTAAAGAATTAAAATTATGATGGAAATGATCCAATGCATGAAGAATCTCAACAAAGAGATAAAGTATATGAAAGAACCACATAAAAATTTGGAGCTGAAAAACACAATGATCTGAAACTGAAAAATTCAGTTAATTTGAGATGGCAGAAGAAAAAAATCAATGACCTTAAGAATCAACAGAAATTATTCAATCTGAAGAGATGGAGAGAAAAAATGAAGTAGCAAACCCCTAGCAACCAGATCAACATCAAGTGTGTCAACATGTGTAAAGGCAATCCCAGAAAAAGAGAAAAGCACAGATAAGTGTATTTGAAGAAATAACTGCTAAAATCTTCACAAATTTGGTGAAAAGCATTAATCTACAGATCCAAGAAGCTCAATAACTCCCAAGCAGGAAAAACGCAAGGTGATCCACACCTATAAAGACATCATAGCCAAATTGTTAAAAGACAAAACTAAAAAATAAATAAATAAATCTTAAAAACAGGAAGAGATAACAACCTATCACCAAAGGAGACCAAAATTTTGAGCAACAGCTGATTTCTCACCAAAAATAATGGAAGTCAGGGGTTGTGGGATAACATATTCAAAGTGATTAAAGAAAGAACTGTCAACCAGGTATTCCATATTCAGCAAAACTATTCTTAAAACACAAAGACAAAATAAAGACATTCCGACACAAATACTAAAGACATAAGATTATACAAAATAGTTTTGTCACTGTATTGCTGAGTTGTAACATGTATAGATATAACAAATGACAATAGCAGAGAGAAGAGAAAGATACACAGGGGAGCAAAGTTCCTCTATTTGACCACAATTAAATTTGTCTTATTCTGATGGAGACTATGATCAGTTAAGATGCATACTGTCATCTTTAGGGCAACAACTAAGATGTAACTCAAAAAAAGAGGAGCAGAGGGATCTCTTTATATATTAGAAAAACAAAACAGCAAAATGGAAGATGTTCAAAACAACTTTATCGATATTAAATATGAATGAACTTAACACCCAACTCAAATAATAAAGATTGCCGGACTGGATAAAAAATAAAGCAAGATGCAGCTGATAAAGGACTTATATTCAGAATATATGATTTCTTATAACCTATAAGACAACCCAGAAGGGGGAGGAAGATTTAAAATGCTTGAATAAATATTTCTTCAAAGAAATACAAATGGCAAATAGGAGAGGATGCTCAACATCACTCGTGCTCATGAAATGTAAATTAAATCCACAATGACATACTACTTAATATCCATCAGAATGGTCTTATCAAAAAGACTCTTTAAGTAGTACTTCTTTTTAGAAGATGTGAAAGCACAGAACCTTCGAACACTGGAGGTTGGAACATATTATATAATTACTTTGAAAACAGTTCCTCAGGTTCTTAAAAAGGTAAAGAGAAACTTACCACATGACTCAGCAATTTCATTCCTAGAAGTCTATCCCAGAGAAATGAAACATGAATTCATGCAAAAACATGTACACACACATCAAATATTTACACAGAGGAAGAGGAAGGGAAGGAGAAAGGAAAAGGAAATGGCAATAAAAAGAAAGGGGCAAATAAAAACAATTGGTGAATCGGAGTCAAGAGTATATGGGAGTTGCTTCTATTACTCTGTTAACATTCTTAAGTTTGAAACTACATCAAAATTTAAATTTATAAAGAAAAGGGCAAGAACATCATGTAGCAAGCTCCTTCTATCAACTTCTTCAATGAAGACCATATACAGCTTAAAAGTTATTAAAAAACTATAGGTAATTTTAATAAAATCACTTCAAGAATATAATTTGGTTGTAAAAACCAATACAATGTACTAATTACTTTTTTGAGTTAAATAAATTCATCTGTAAATCCTGTAACAAACACATTTGTATTCAGAAAATCTGAAGGAAAAGCAAATGTGATTTTCCATTTTTAGCACAGGGTAATTCAAAAGTTCACTTTGAAGGGGACTAAGTTTTTGGTTTCATTTTGCTTTTAAGATGAAGCATAATTATATAGTTATTCAGAATTTGAAGTGTTGTTTATTTAACAAAATACTGCTGCTGAAATAAATTTCATTAGCCAGAGTGATAGTAATGTTAAAACAGAAAAAAAGACCATGAAAATGCAAGCTACATTTTTTAAAGTTTATAACCATTTAAATTCTGATTGTACGTTTACAATTCTCTACTCTTAAGATTTTTTAAAAAACATTTTATATATAAACAATCTAGAGCATAATTAAGTACATCTTAATGAAGTTTTCACTGATGTATGTAGAAATATGGTTTACCAACAGCCAAATAGCATCATTTCCTTATCAAAGATAAATGGTACTACCTAGAAATAAAGACAATCTGTCAACAATTTTACTTTACTACACAAAAATACTTCAAAGAGCTAAAGGCACGATTTTATCCACATCTAGTAGCGTAACCAACCGTAAAAATCTTATTTTCAACTTAATAACTGATTGACATTTCTCAAACAAGCTGTTTTCAGTGCTGATAGTTCTTTATTTTCTTTAACATATTTGTTATGAGTTGCTGATTTGCAAGAGGTGTCATCATGAGAATAACCCAAATTCGATAAATGTGACAAAAGGTTGACAAAGTGTTTCACACCCTTGAGTGATACTAAGTCATGAAAGGGCGAAAGGCGTTGCAAAAGGAGACTACTGCAGTGCTACTTATATTCTCGCAGAAAAACCAGCAGTGCATCCATTTAAAGAGATATCATCTCAATTCTAATTTCTTCCCCTCAAGGACAATTTGAATCTCTTTGGCATCCAAAGTCTCATAGGTCAATAAAGCTTCTGCTAGATTCTTATGCTCTTTTGCATGAGTCTTCAAGATATGTTTTGCTCGTTCATATGAGTCCTGAAATAGAAAAGCAGATATGTAAGAGGCAGAAACCTTAGGAGAAGCAAAAATTATCAATGAAAAAAGAAAAAAACTTTATGTACTCTAAAATATGCAAAATCTATTCATTTCTATTTATAAAATATGAAAGCATTTTTTTAGATAAGTGAATTTTATTTACAGAAGTCACAAAGATTAACAATTAACAGAATCAAAAGGGTTTAACATATATATATATCACTTATTATATGATAGACATTAAAAGTTTTCTACTTTTATTCATTCTTTATATTTCAATTTTTAAAAATCTAGAAATAAGGCAGTATACATGGAATAGATTTACTAATTTTAAATTATTTCATTCTACATCAGATACTGTCAATTTTAAAACCACCTGCAAATTAAATGGTCTTTTCATTAAAATTTTGAAATTTAAATGAAGTAAACACCAAATAGAATTCAATGCATAAGAGAAACTGTCATAAATTTTAAAAGAAAAATATATTAGCAATATCAGAAATTAACAAAGAATTTTCTAAAGAATATTGCAAAAGTAAGATATAGTAAATGTTTTATAATGATTAAGTCTAGAGTATTTTTACTTGCAATCTTGTCCATTCAGTTTAAAACACCAAAGCGCTGATTTGGATGTGAAGGGACCGTTTTTATTTTTTTAATTATTTTTTTAAAGTGATAACATTTTTTACTTCACTTTTGAATTTTTACACTTTTGAATTTTTACACTTTTGAATTTTTTACACTTTCTCTAATTATTCCATATAAAGTAGAAACTAGACGTATGTATACATCTAGTTTACATCGATACCGGGAATTTTTCTTTTTTGCTTTATTATTTTCACAACACACATGTGCTTGATTAACAACATAACCATCACAGAGGCAAACGTGACGCAGAATACTGGCAACGAAAAACAAAGCAAGGAGGAGTTACCAGACAGACAGGCTCGTTCCACATTCACTACTGCCTTTTAAAGTGCCAAGTATTTAACTGCGTGTTTTTCTTCAGCTAGAAACGGATTTTTTTTTTTTTTTGACTTGTTTTCATCAGTGCATGAATGTTTCTTTTCTCATTTCAGCAGATGGACAGATAGATACTATAAGCTACCTGGAATGTGAGACTGGAAGGCCCGGGTATTCCTGATTCTCCCCATTGCAGTGTTCATGCAATTTCCCTGCATCATAGGGTCTTGTTTAAACACGTCTGTGAACTTGGCTGGGTGAGTACAGCTGGGAAATCTGGTGACAGGTACTAACAAGCATTATCAGGGAGAAGTCATGGATATTTAAAAATATTTTTTTGATTCAGATCTTGGTCTGACTGAAGAGTAACAACCATACTGAGAACTGGAAGGCAGAGCTATGGTGCTGGAAGCTCTTCTCGACTCTGAAACAAGGCTTGCTCACCAAAGTGATCACCAACTTCATTCTCCAGGACCCCTATCCCTGCCCATACAGTATTAAACTGTAGACAAAAGACAGTGATAGAATTCAAAAAGAAAAAAAAGATGTAAAGAAGTAGAAGGACAGAAATTTAAAGAGAGAAGAGAAACCAAAGTCCACAGTCAAGAAGGACAATGAGAAGAAATTTAAAAGCCCCAAGCTGGGCCGAACCCAAAGCCTGAGTACTCCTCACCATGAAAGGCAATCTCTGAAGAACAATATTCTCAAAGGAAAATACCCAGGAGACAGATAAGGCCATTCCTAAAATAAACGGCTTTTCTTTTCGTTTGTTCACGGTTACAAGGAAAACAGTTTTCGCTACTGAAGCACAAGACGCAAATCAGTAACGTATCACCGTGGAAAGGGGTTTCAGTCACGTGTAATATGTGCACTGGACCTTTTCATGGTGTCATAACCCAGTTATCTGCCATACAGAATTTCAATTTCAGGATTCAAGTTTCCTCAAAGGAAGACACTGTGGACATCTGTGGTCATAACTTCTGATGGACAGCAGCCCAAACTGGTCAAGTGTCTATAAGCCCTGAACAACAGGCAGATTTACTATGAATTACCATTAAATTCGAACGCGAATGACAGGTGTCTCACTCCAAGTCCCAGCATTGCCATATAATCTATAACTTTCTGTACAACTCTACAATGGAGCTGTATTTCAGTGACTGTTTTGATAACAGATTAAACTTTCCAAAAAGTTATACATAATTCAGGTCTATTTTTTTCTACCAGTAAGAGTTCTGCTTAGTTATAAACCCTCATAATCACAATGTTCAGTTTTTGAAAAAATTAAACACGCAGCAATCCTGTCAGCATTAATCAAAATCAATCCTTCTGAATGCCATGACATTTATGTGACCAATCTGAGTCTGAAATACAAGTGAAAGCTGTATATCCCATGGACCACTTTCACTAGGCTAAGGCTGTGGAAAATAAACAGTAGATATATGATTTTTTAATCTCGCAAAATGACTTGTAGAAGGTACTAAGTGACACTGAACAGATCACAAAGCACGACAGACATTAGTTCTCTCCCTCCCTAGCATCTCTTTATCCCCCTGTATTTCCAACGTCCACAGAGTGAGACTGTCCCTGAGCAACTGCATGATCAGGAACTGTCTTGTACGACTCTTCATTCAGTGTGTTCAATTCAGCAACTACTTCATCAAATGTCGTTTTTGCCAGGCTACAAGCCTTTTCAGGAGAGTTCAGAATCTCATAGTAAAAGACAGAAATTCAGTGCCAGGCCAAGCTGAACTGGGTATGTAGGCTGCATTTCTTTCTTACTACTTTCAAATGCTTCCTGGTAAGCCTGCTGGGAGGTCAACAGTGGTTTGTCTGTCTCCAAATGCCACTCACTCTCAGAAAGATACCTAAAATATTCTTTCATTTTCAAGTAGAACACCTTACTTTCTGGTTGTGTAGCACTGGGAATAGATATTTGTCCAACAGTTCTACAACGTCATTACAGGTGTCCTGTGGTTCTGCCCCTATCTTCTAGCAGAACTCCGCCTACCTGCTGCTGCTGCTGCGCATTCCTGTTTTCGGTTCAATGCTGGAGATGACACGCCAAGAACAGTGGCACCTACCATGTTTTTATAGGCAAAAGAGAGATTTCTCTCTTTTTTGAAGCGTTCGTGCCCCTTTCCGTGACTGTTTTCATAGCTGTGGCCATATCAGCACAATCTGTTCTGTGAGTTTGTCTTTCTGTACCAGCTCATTTTTATCCATGATCATTCCCGTGGGAGCACTGCAGGGGACAAAGACGGCTGTGAGCCTACCTCCCAGCACGGTGTGAAAGGACCATTTGGTGTAAGACAGCATGTGTCATTTTAAGGATAAAAGGGAGATGAACTGTGTTTTGGCTTGCAAATGATGTTCTTTATAAAAGTAATACTCAGTGTTCCCATTATCCTTGAATGACAAGCAAGATTCTTTAAGCACTATGTGAAAAACAGACCATCCTTTTCCTGATGGAATTCTTCTAATTTTATTCAGTTTGGATCTTCTGGATGTCTCAAGGAAATCCCTTTAAGCAGGAGTGGGTCACTATATAGTGGCCAAAAAGTATCACTAATTTTGACATGCAGATCATGTGGAACAACAAATAATCAATTTAAAATAATCTCTAACATTTCATGTAGAGTTATCAGCTGTGCAGTTGATTCTTGAATACTTTTCTCTTTTCAACATTTCTATGAGGCAGAGAGAAAAGCGGTCTTCTAGAAACTCGCTCAAGGTAATCGACAGTTTCTCTTTATTTTCTTTTGTATCATGAACTTTAGTGGACAGCTCATTTAAGAGTCTTGATTCAAAAAGTCACAACCTGATGTTTCAATTCATCCTATAGTACAGAAAGAGATTCCAATATGTTGCTGCTCATCCAACCACTGCTGCTCCCTTTCAAAGTCTTCCTTGAACTTTTCCTTCATTCTTTGATTGAATAGCAGTACCAATTCAAGATCATGTCTCAATTTTTGGAACTCTTCTTTTCCTAATTGTTCCAGCTCTTCTTCATTCAGTGGAACCATTTCAGGAGTTTCTTTCCTACTATTGACTGAGTTCAGCAATTAAACATTTTACTTGCATAAGTAATAATAATAGCTGAGCATCTGAATCAACGAGTGTCTCAGTTCCAACAAGGGATAATTTATTCTGACATTCTTCCACACTTTTTAGTAAGTTCTTTAGTATCCAAAACGTCTTATATAGCTGTAGTATTATCTGGATAAAATCTTGCTGACTCATTGACATGTACCTTATGATTTTCTTAGCCTTTTAAGAAAAAGAGCCATGTGACCTTGGGCAAGTCATTTAAACTGTCTGTGCCTCAGTTTCCTTATTTGCAGGATTCTAGAGCCAGAGAACGGGGTTCAAGGCCTGGCTGTTCGGCGGCTATCCAGTTCCCCAGAGGTCAGGGTACCTCCACTGGGGCTGCAGCTCTGTATCCTGAGAGCTGCCAGCACCGGCAGCAAATGACTAAAATATAAAAGCATTTAAATGCTTGGTTCCCAGAGATAACTCTTTTGTACTTTCAAATGTTCTATGTTCAACCTCAAAATCTGTCATATACATCTATGGCTATGCCATCCTGAACAAGCCCAATCTCGTCTGATCTCGGAAGCTAGGCAGGGTCAGGCCTGGTTAGTACTTGGATGGGAGACCACCTAGAAAGACCAGGTGCTGCAGGCGTAAAAAATAAAAAAAACCCTATAAGGCACTATAAGCTGACAAGGTCCTTGCAATCTGTAAGGTCAACTAAAGGATGCCTTGCCTAAAAAAAAAAAACAAATCTACCACGTAGAACAATGATAAAAAACTACTTTAAAAAATTAAAGTATACTTTGTATTTATCTGCTTTTTACATAAGGCTTGTGAACATAGAAATCTATTTCTCTATTTAGTATATGTATTACAAAGGACATTTGCTCCTTTTCCCTCTTGATTTCACCAATTTATTCAATCTAGAATGGCCAGAAAAGATCTACCTTTCCATTCTTTTACTGTAACCACACACAAACTTCATTTCTTTAACACAGTATTTCTTCCTCTGACTCAAGATGGTTTTGCCCAGATAATAGCAATGTGACTCACTTGCTTTCTTTTCCCGTCCTTATCTTCTGTACGCCTGCTCTTTTAATCATTAGGCCTTAAGATGTAAGATTAACCAAGCCTCAGGTCAGTTATCATGAGGACAGTAGGTTTCGAGTAGACTTTGAGGATAACATTTTGGCTTTAGATGTGTTTCAGTCCCAGGCCAGTCGAGGCACAACAACCCCAATGGCCACAAGACCTGAAGGGACCTAACAGGATGGCGCAGTGGCTGATTCCAGAACCCAACGCAATGATCAATTACTTCATCCCCCTCCAATCATCCAATCAGTAGCACCCATGATCCTAACTCCCTTAGTTTCCATGACTACTGATTTTTCCCTATATAATCTATACTCTTGAGACACCGGGGAGCCAGGCCTTTGAGCGATAGCCTGCCTGTCTCTAGGACTTGCAACTCTCTAAATAAACCTTACTTTCTTTGCTACAAAATCTGCATGTATCTCTTTTTGGCATAGATGTATGCAAACAAACCCCTTTTTTGTCTAGTTAACATTACTTGGTAATATACTCACTTGTCAATTTGTGACAACTGTAACAGAATTATTACAGCTGATCCTTGATTTCCACACACTTTTTTTTTTTGCAATCCACCTTATATTTGCCACTTTAAGTCCTTCAATTGTCTTTCCAAAGGTGATTTAGGATTAAGTTTATCAGTTCACGAATAACGGCATTACTAACAGTTCTTTTTGGCAGTGTCACATTTGTCTATACAGTGATTTTACCAATATTTGAGTAATCATATTTTTGCGCTTATAAAACTGGGTGGAAAATATAAAAATGAGTTTACCAACACCAAGAAGCACAGATCATAAAAACATAATAACAATTATTAAATATAGACATCACTATACATTCTGAACAAAAATCCTTATGTAAAACAATCTAATTAAAGGATATATATAAAATATTATAAATAAATCATAGAAAATTATAACTAAAAATCAAGGATAAATTAGTAATAACTTTGAAAACTTTCTTGGGATGAAACTCTTACATTATAACATGTTAAGATTATCGTTAGGATTTTATGCATTTAAGTTTCACGTACATCTGAACCCAAAATGCCATTCACTAGGAATCATGTCCCCTTAATAACAGTGTAAGCTTGCCATCTAGTGGGAAGAGCACCTAACGCCTTTCCAATCTATCATTTGAGAAGGAAAGAATCCAATTCATGCTCTAGAGTATTACAGTATTACAGTACAGTATTACAGTATAATTTATTCAGAATAACATAAATAGTAATGGAAAGAGAATTAAGATTCTGGGAAGGCAGATTCTTCTGAAACACCTTCTAACTAACCCTTTCTATTATATAAACTTCCCATATCCTTAACTACTCTAAAGTATTTTCCCTACCTCCTTTGAGTTAATCAAAACTTGGAGAGACTACTTTCTCTAAGCCCCAAGTGGCAGTTATTTATTCACTTTTATCTCACACACTTCAGGATAAAGAGGTGAGCTCTTTCTTCCCACCAACACTTCCAGACCATTACTATACTATCTTCTTCTATCAAGCACTATTCCTTTGATGTTCATGTTATTTTACTATAGCCCTTCAATGTGTCATCTACTACCCTAATCACAGTCATCATTCACTAAAGACTTCTGACATTCAGGTCAGGCTTCTCCATTCCAAGATCTGCCTTCATGCATGCCCAAAGGGAACACATATCCTATCTCTGCTTTAAGCTCCTGACTTATGTATCTCTCTCAACTTCCAAACTTCATTAAAACACCTCAATTCAACATGTATAAAACTGAACTCATGATCTACACTCTTCCCAGCCTTAGGTCATCATCAGTATTTATTCAGTAAATGGCACAACTAGATAGTTGCACGAGGCAGAAATCTAAAAAATTGTTTTTTGATTTAATTAGCAGATCACATACCCAAAACATCAAAACAAAGGCATTTTGATTCCACTACATCAGAATCTGTCCAACCCATCCATGTTTCTCAATTTCCACTTTTACCACCCTACTCCAAGTACCCATCATTCCATCATACTAGATTACCACACAACCTACTGAGATCACTGAACCTACTCTTAGACATCCTTCATCCTAACCTGTACTGGACACTGCAGGGAAATGACCTTTGTTTTGCTTTCTCTGTATTCTCAGCACAAGCAAATAATAACATATGTTGAACAAATATATGTCACAGTGGGAAAACGATTAGGATCAATAATATCCCCCATTCTAATACCTCTTATGGCTTCGCAGCTACAGTAGACCTACTCACTGATATAAACTGTTTTTAGCCTATGGCTAGAATAAAATAAAGATCCAGTCTATGACCAGAGGTTCTCTACCATCTTATTTAAATCATGGTTGCAAGGGTGCATCTATTATCTTTATTACATATAGTGACATTTCTAAAGAATGAAAGCCTTCGGTTATCATTGGGTAAGCACCCTACTATTTATGACTAAATAAGTAAACATAGAAAAATATGATCATTACCCTTAGAAGGATTCTGATTTCTTGTTCAATAGCAGATTGCGTTTCTGGACTCAGTTTCCCTGTATCATTGTAGGTCATAACTCCAAGCTAAAATGAATGGGAAGAAATTGAATAGAAAAACCCAAAACACTAATAAATGTAACAGAAAAAGTACTGTCCTATACATATGAAAACAAATTTCACAAGGGGCAAGGAAGAAATTCAATATAAAAATGCCCTAAGGACAAAGAAACTCCATTATTCTTCCAAAGGTATAAAACTAAAATTAAGTATGAGCAAGAAAGAAAATTTTAAATCATACATATGGTTCTGAGTACTTTCTTAGAAAATCTGGGCAGCTATTCCAAGTCCAGAAATCCCCAATTCAGAGCACTAGAATTGCTTCATGGAACCACAGTGATAATGTAGGAAAGTGAAATATATGAAAAGGGTAATGCATGGCAAATTCAGCAAGTAGGTCTTTTATGTCATATCAATAGAAAAGGCTAAAGAGTTTGTCTTATCACTTGGTTAACTCATGAAATAGTAACTACTACTGTTTGACCAGCTAGAATAGAAAAAGAATGCTACATGTGATTATTCAGAAAATAAGATTTAGTTTAGAATAAGCTGGGACAAATCCATTTGTAATGAGACAGTGGAAAAGTAAATGTTATCAATTTATGTGAACCCTCTCTCAGAGACACTTGGCACATATCATTTGAATATGAGGAAGGATTAAAAGTAGCCAATACCTTTTCACTCATTCCAAATTTGGTAACCATCCGCTTTGCTATTTTAGTTGCATTATCAAAATCACTGGAAGCACCTATGAATTTAAAATATATACAGAACTCCAGTTATAAAAATATCTTTAAACCAGCAAACACAATGTGATCTAAAGCCATTCTTTACAGCCAACCTGTTGTAATATGGTCAGTTCCAAATATAAGCTCCTCTGCCACTCTTCCTCCCATACTAACATCCATCTGTGCAAGCAGCTGAGCTCTGGTTTCATTCCATCTGTCATTCTCAGGCAACAGGGACACCTAGACAAATGAAAAACAAAGAAACAATTCAAAACAGTTTGAAACACTTATGTTAATAACCAGAATTATCATTTGGCTCTCTTATCTTATGAATACAATGATGCTGAAAGCTCAAAAGACAGCAATTTATAAAATAAGGAACATTCTGTATAAAATAAAAGTTCATTTTCTAAATAATAGGTAGATAATCCTGTAATAGGACTGTTTTATCTTCTGTTTTACAAAAATGTTTAAAGTGTGTATATTTTAAAAGATATGATAAACTTGTAGTTGATGAGAAAAATCTTAGGAAAACTACTGAACAAGTACATAATTTCTTTCTGGGGGGAATAGAACAATTAGATATTTAAGAATTATTCTTTGCTGTCATTCCAAAATTAAATTTCATAATGTAAATATTAATATCAAAACCATTAATATTCTTTATTATCAGATAAATTTCACAAGTATTTATGATTTCAAGACAGTTCAGGAAGTTAAAAAGTATCCACAAACTTAGGATGTGGCTGAATTTTCTTTTTTCTTTCTTTTTTTTAAATTTTCTTTTAAAATGTTTTCATCAGCAATTTCCTACATAAGCTTCTGGGGAGCACTACTGAAAAAAAAGCTACGAGATAACTTACATGTCCCAGTGTTGGCCCTCGAGGCATGATTGTAGCTTTGTTGATAGGCATTGCATCTTTAGTGTAATATGCAATAATAGCATGACCAGATTCATGATATGCCGTGATGGTTTTGTTTTTGTTATCAATTTCCACGCTTCTACGTTCAGGCCCTAAGAACAAACATTTAAGTAGATAAAATACTCCAGGTACATTTAAATAAACTAAATTCATTTGCCACAAAGTTATTTTTAGAGTAACATGATTTAATATTATTAACAGTTTAAACAGAGTAAAAGTTTTTAAAGAGGAGTAGAATTCACTCTACAACACATGTAATTTACAACAGCCTATCAGCTGAAAATCAAAACTGTTACAATTATCATCTTAATTCATATACCAACAGAGAATGCTTAATTCTATTTCGAGAAAATAAGGTTCCAATTTAACAGGAATGTCATAACTAATCTGTTTTGAAATCAATTCAAGATTTAAAATAAAAATTAAATACTAAAAAAAAATTAACTATCCTTTTATCATCAATCTCAGATAAGAGCAAAATCATGAGCATCCAAGTCCCCCAAAAGTATAATTACATAAGCTTTATTTGTTCTATAAAAGGCCAAACTGTGTTGCTATGTTGAAGTATATATTTTCATGTTCCTGTGCCTTTATTTTGATAACCTTTCTCTCAAAATGAAAAATTTATTCTCTAACATAATGAATAGTATAAAGTAGAAAAAAAAAGGAAAACCTACCCATCAGAATTTTATCTTTGGAAAACTCGAGTTCCTTCATGGTAACCATTTCTTTTCCATCAACAGCTGCCTTTAATGCAGCTTGGTTCACAAGATTCTCCAACTCTGCTCCAGAAAAGCCAACAGTACCTCGAGCTATGATTTCCGGATCAACAGCTAAGTAGATAGAACATATTCAAATTCTAAAACAGCTAATAGAAAGCTCTTCACAAAGAACTCGCATTCCAACAGAAAAAAAAAACAGATAACAGCTATCATGAACTGTAATTTAAAATATTTATCTTAAACTAAAAAACTTACTTTACTAAATTAAATTCTAAAAGGAAAAAGCTAAAATTGCTTATAAATATGCCATTAAAACTACCATTGGGACAAACTGCAAAAGTTCTCAAATTTAAAAAACTTTGTGAAAAACAAAGAAATGTAGAGCACCAGACAATAATAAGCTTCCTATCATAACCTATACTGTTTAATGGCCCAACCACAAATTGAAAATGCATACATAGAGACATTTTGTTTTCTGAATTTCATCTTGAAAAACTTTGGGCATAAAAACTCCTCTCATTATACGCAACATATTTTTTTTATTTTTTATTAAAATTACTGAGGTGACATTGGTTAATAAAATCAAATAAGTTGCAAGGGTATAATTCAATAATGTCATATGTATATTGCATTTTGTGTTCACTACCCAAAGTTAAACTTCCTTCCGCCATCAAGTATTCGATCCCCTTTGGTTTTACAAATTGATTCAGATATCTCTGAAAATACGACAGCTTTAACAGCTGCTTTTATTACTCAAGTGGGTCCACAATATTTCCACGTGTTTTCTTTTACAGTGTGTGTCCCCTCTTTTGCCCCTAAAGTGATTATATCATGACATACTGTGCTCATAATACAAAGGTGTGTTTTCTATAATTTTATATTTTACATTCATCTTAAAGAACATTTATACATATATTCATCTCCAAGTACTGTCTATCTGAATACTCAAAAGAAAACTTTTAGAATCAGGATTCAAAATTAGAAGATCTCCTGGATACAGACAAATTAAGAAATGGACTTTTTTAAAGAGGACATACATGGAAGGGAAAAGGGACATATAAAACAACTGGTGTTTTTGAGACACTTATCAATTAGGGACCACGAACAAGATGAATTGATATATTAGCATTTTATGGAAATTACAACGTTTATGTCATGAAATTAGACTTACATTGATCAAACTTTATTTTATTGAGATACCATTTCAAAATTTCTGTCCGACCTTTTACATCTGGCCTTGGAACTGTAACCTGCATGTCAAAACGACCGGGACGTATTAAGGCACTAAAGGGAGAATACAAAAAGAAAATATAAATTAATAAGATGAGTATGCTGAAGGTCAAAATAAACAAGACTCACATCCTAAAGAAAGGATGGAAAGACAATGGTGACCAAAGGTTAGATGGAGTTTAAATATAAATATTCAGATAGTTCCTTATAAAACATGGTTCAAATAAGTTTCAATAACCAGAAGACAGAACAAAAGTTCACATAGATATTCGTGTGCATCTAGACACATAGATATTTGTGTACATCTAGATAGTACACAGCTCTCAGAAACAAAAACATGCAAGTCACTCAGTCAAGGAACAAATAATTCTACAGCAATTTGTGATGAGAGCTACACATCCATCTTAACTGCTGTACATAAAGAATGTTAAACTAGAGTTTTAGGTAAAGATAAACTAATACTCCACACCCCCCATAATTTTGTGATAAGTTGTCAGATGGTTCTTTTAACAGCTATACTGAGATATAATTCATATACCACAGAATTTCAAGTGTATCCAGTGGTTTTTGATATATTCAGAGTTGTGCAACCATCGCCGCAATTTAATTTTAGAATATTTTCATCCCCCCTCAAAAAGACATCCACTGGCAGTCACTCCCCATACTCCTCAGTCTCTGGCAACCACTAATCTACTTTCTGTTGCTATGGATTTACTTATTCTGGACTTTTCAAATAAATGGAATCATATAATGTGTGACGGTTTTGATGAGCTTCCCTCTCTTAGCATGTTTTTAAAGTTCATCCACGTTCCAGTATGTATCAGTATTCTACACAAATTTTCTTTTAATACTTACTTATCTAATGCCTCTGGGAAGTTTGTGGCTCCTATGATGATAACTCCTTCATTGGGTTTAAAACTTTAAAAAAAAAAAAAAAGTACCTTTTCATTAAAAATTAAAACAGTACACATAAGAAATGTTCTACACAAAGCTGTTTCATCATTGATCTTATTAACAGCAAAGAAAAGGGTCTGCTCTTTTTATGACCCAAATGATAAGATATCTCTATTTTTTAAAAGTAACAAATGTTAGGCATTCATACATCGATGAATCTGCTATTAATAAATTACCAATCATTTGTGATTACATATCTGCACAATATTAGTTCTTAGGAAGAGATGACCTGACACAAAAAGCTTGGGTACCTAATTTCTAAAAATTATTTATTTTCAAGTTTACCAATTCAAATTCTTTGCTTCCTGACTTCCTATTCGGTGCCGGAATGTTTTATATGACCTTAAGAAATGTTTTTGATTCTTTCAAAACAACTCCGCCTCTTTTTATATTATGAAAACTGATACAAACTATTAATCTGCTGCAACGCTCAAAGCTAGTCACAAATTACATAGGGACTGGTGTACCTTCCCTTTACATCTCCAAATAAGACTGCTAGTCTTAGCAGGAATCAATGCTTTCCTGTCATAATACAATAAATGAAAATAGATGTAGATAACATCAATTAAAAGGAGTTGGTACATTAATTACCCTATTCGTAAAGAAACAATATAATACTGAGAATAAGCTTTGACTTCTTGCCTTGACTTCTTGCATGATAGTACGCTGTTGCCTATAAACATAACATTTTCCCTCACTCTCAAATGTTACCAAATATATCACCATATTCCAAAGACAGGAGAAGATTCAATTACCCATCCATTTCAGCAAGAAGTTGATTTATAGTCTGCCTGGAATATGGATGCATTGGAGATTCAATTCGCTTCCCACCAACAGAATCTAATTCATCAATAAATATAACACAAGGAGCATTCGCTTTTGCTTCCCCTAGGAAAACAGAAATGATTCAAATACATTTAATGAAATCAACACTTTTTGAACAAAATCATATAAATTTAAAAACCTGTATGATTATCAAAAGCTAACGAAAGACATTCATTAGAGAGAAAAACATACAAAAGGACTTTTTTTACTGACTAAAAAATAGTAGAAGAACTATACCATAAAGAATAAAGTATAATAAAAACAACTGAGCATTCATTCTTCCTAGCTGTACAAACTATATACAATGAGGTTTGAAGCTACTCTTTGATTATATATTATAGAAATGATTAAAACGAAAAAAAAAAACCACACACAAAACAAAAAAGTTAACAGCTTTTCAGCAGTCCCCACCCCCCCACTGCATCTAACACTTCCACTAGCTCTTCTGACTACTTGGGGGGCGGGGGGAAAGTACAGTTCTGTTTTAGCTCACACATTAAGTTACCTGAAACCAGAATCCCGCAATGGCTATTTCAGCTATCACTCTTAACCAAGTAGTAAAGAAAGGATAAGAAACGCTGTTCCCTTGAAATTAAGAAAATTTAACATTGTATGCAAGATACATTAAAACGTACGAAAAAGATTTCTTATACGGCTGGCTCCCACACCAACGAACATCTCATCAAATTCTGATCCAGAAGCAT
This sequence comes from Pteropus medius, assembly GCF_902729225.1. Lineage (NCBI taxonomy): Eukaryota > Metazoa > Chordata > Mammalia > Chiroptera > Pteropodidae > Pteropus > Pteropus medius. Next base: position 10,605,162 of record NW_024347790.1, on the reverse strand, counting down.
AATAAAAAGGAACATCAGCTTCTCCAGCCACAGCCCGGGCAAGAAGTGTCTTTCCTGTTCCTGGTGGTCCAACTAAAAGAATTCCTTAAAAAAATACATAAATAAAATTTTAAAAAAGTAACAAGAAAGATTCAAAGTATAACAGGAAATTCTGATATAAATCTATAAAATAATTATTAAATAATTTATTTAATAATTATTGAGGTTTTTTAATAATTTTGAGGTTTGAGGCACATCAATGACCAATATTTTGAAACACAGCACGACATATTTTATCTAATTATTGATTCACTTCAGGGTCTTCTCCAATACTCATTTCCCTGTATCATTTAAATGCCTTTTATATATCAGCTACTGACAAGACAGACTCTTGAGGGAAAGAAATATAAACTTATATATCACTAAACAAATAAGATAAAATTCACATACAAAGTGTGAGACTAAACAACCAAATGTAATGCATGAACCTTGACTAATGTTCTTACACAAAAGACACATTTTTAAAAATTCTAGGGACATCTGGTAAAAATTTGAAAAAATACTGGAGAACACATGATATTAAAATAGTAAGTTTTAATTGGTAGAATAAATTATTATTTAGAACAATGTCCTTACTCTTAGATGACACCTAACAAAGTGTTTAGATATACAGTAGTTAATGTCTACAGCTTTCTTTCTAGCTTTTCTATAGGTTTGAAAATTTTTATAACAATTTTTTCATAGATTAAAATAGAATTCCCTGGTTTAAGTAACTTTTGCATTTTTCAGATTACATTTTAAAAGGCAACAAAACCATATTAATGCTGTATCTTAACATAAAAACAATCTTTTCAAGGAAAGCCCAAAAATACTTTTAAGACTATCCTCTATTTTCGTATTATTGTGATTCCTAACTAGTTTAAATCATCTCATATCACTCTATAGATTATATCTTGGTACCTGAGAATTTTCCAACAAATTTATAATATTCTTTCTGATCAGAAAGAAGAATGTAATTATTTTTACGGTTTTAAAAATGTTCCTTACGATGTTACATTATTGATTTCATAAATGAATCCTAAATTATCATGCAACATTTTCATATACTACTGAACATTCTCAATAATACTGGGCAGTATAAAATCAAGCCTTATTCACTTATATGTGGGGTATAAAACTGAAAGCAACAGATGAACAAGACAGACACTCATAGACAAAGACAATAGTTTGGTAGTTATCAGAGGGGAAGGGAGTGGGCATGAAGAAAATAAGAGTAAAGGAGGTCAAAATATGGTGATGAAAGATTTGACTTAGTGTGGTGAACATACAATCCAATATACATATGATGTTATTATTGAATTGTACACTTGAAACCTATGTAATTTTATTAACCAACGTCATCCCAGTAAATTTAATTTTGAAAAACCCTTAAATCAGAGTGCCCACTCACCAAATCCATTTCTAGAATTAGAATCTATAATAATCTATAAATAACAAATGAATAAATCTAGAATTTGTTCTAAGGATATAATTAAGCATATGGGCAAAGCTTCGAGATAGTAAGATGATCATTCCAGTGCTAAATTTAATAGTAAAACATTAAAAATAATTTTAAAGTTCTTTATAAATGGTTAAAGTAGAGTACAACCAACACCATAGCGTCATTACAATTGTGCACCCAATTCCAGTATGTGAGTTTCCACCTCACACTAAAAAGCAATTCTCTGACACCAGCTGGGTGCCCTCCAATTCAACTCAGTTCTGACACTACCTACCTGGAGATAGCATTAGACCCCACGAGTTGAGAATTCAGTCTCACAAGACCGCTCCCCACCCCCAACCCTGAGATGCCCGCGGCAAGACCAAGTGATTTCCTATGCTTCTGACCAACAGGCTGGTCAGAGGTTCCGATGTTCCCTTCCTTGTGTATGATTAAATTGCTAGGGCAGCTCACAGAACTCAGGGAAACATTTACTTAGCAGGTTACTTGTTTCACTATAATACATATAAATCAGGAACAGCCAAAGGAGATATGCAGGGAAATCGCATCCTTTTGGGTTTATATGGAGGCCTCATTGCATAGGCACAATTGATTAAATCATTGGACATTGGTGATTAATTCAACCTCCAGCCTCTCTCCCTCTCCAGAGGTGGGGAGTAGACTAAATGTTCCAACCCCACAGGGTTGGTTCTCCTGGCAATCTGCCCCCTTCTTCAAGTGTGTTCCAAGTTATCTCATTAACATAACAAAAGAAACCTTTATTGCTCTGCTCTCTTCAGTATTAAAATTACAGCTTTAGGAGCTCTGTGCCCAAACTGGAACTAACACTAAATATATTTCTTATTATAAAGCACAATATCACAATCATTAAAAATCATATTGAGTAACTGTGAGATAACAAATCCAAATTGAGAAATGTTCTACAAATTCGTGTGTATTCTACACAATTAAGACCATAAAACATCTACCCTCAACCCCTCCAAAAAAAGGGTTGAGGAATTTTTCAGATTAAAGAAAAATCTAAATGTTATGTGTGAACCTGGATTGGGGGTAGGGGGTGAGGGGATCTAACTACAAAGGGTATTCCTGGGACAAATGCTGAAATTTAAATATGACTGTGAATTTGATAATAGTTTTGGAACACCCTTACTCTAAGAGAAAATAGAGTGAGATATTTAGGCATACAGGAGCACGGTATCTACAATTTACTCTCAAATGGTTAAAAAAATACATGTATGGGTCAAAGACCAAATGTCATCACATCACAATATCACAGCAGCATACAAATTTTCAAAACTTTTTTCTTAGGTTTCTTGAAAGAATATTCAAAAATATATTCAAAAAAATAAGGATACCTATAATCCATGGGATAGGCTTATTGATGGCTGTTTTATCTCCTCACCTGCAGTGTGTACTGTGGATTTTCCTCTTAGAGTACTATAAAAAAATACATGAAGGCAGATCAGGATACCCCTTTCAGGACCTTTTCTACAAAGTCCCAAAACAGGAAGTTTCCAGAACCACCAAACAATGAGGATGAAGATGTCAAAGTTGAACAACTAAAGGTCAGAGAACTGATGAGTTGCCAGTGTTGTGAAGAGAAACCAACCATTATGGTCAGTAATTTGCATAAAGTATATGATGATAAGAAAGATTTTCTTCTTACAAAAAAAGTAAAGAAAGTGGCAACTAAACATGTCTCTTTCTGTGTGAGAAAAGGAGAGATCTTGGGGCTGTTGGGCCCAAATGGTGCAAGCAAAAGCACAACTGTGAATAATCTAGTTGGTGATATTGAACCAACTTCAGGCCAGGTATTTATAGATTATTCTTTAGGCCCAACTGAAGATGATGATTCCATTAAGTGTATGGGATATTGTCCTCAGATAAATCCCCTGAGGTCAGATATTACATTGCAGGAACATTTTGAAATTTATGGAGCTGTGAAATGAATGAATCCAAGTGACATGAAAGAAGTCACAAATCAAATAACAAATGCACTTGATTTGAAAGAACATCTTCAGAAAACTATAAAGAAACTATCTGCAGGAATTAAGAGAAAGGTGAGTTTTGCTCTAAGTATGCTGGGGAATCCTCAGATTACTTTGCAGATGAACCATCTACAGGTATGGACCCTACACCAAACAACACTTGTAGTGAGAAATTCGAATTGCATTTCAAAACCAAGAGCAAAAAGTGAGCTGCTATTCTGACCACTTATTATGTGGAGGAGGCAGAGACTGTCTGTGACTGAATGGCTATCACAGCATCTGGGCAGTTAAGAACTATATTGGGCAAGTCCAACATCTGAAGAGTAAATTTGGAAAAGGTTACTTTTTTGGAAATTAAGTTAAAGAACTAGATAGAAAACTTAGAAGCAGATCACCTTCAAAGAGAAATTTAGTATATTTTCCCAAATGCAAGTCGTCAAGAGAATTTTTCTTCTATTTCAGTTTATACAAGTCCTAATATAGATGTTCAGTCCCTTTCACAACCTTTTCTAAGCGAGAAGAAGCTAAAAATACTTTTGCCACTGAAGAAAATAGCTTTTCTCAAACAATACTAGAACAGTTTTTCTTGTTGTTGTTGTTGAAATCACTAAAGAACAACAAGAAGAAAATAATATAGTTGTGGAACTTTAAACAGCACAGTTGGTGGGAAAGATCACAGGAAGGCATAGTATTTTGAATGTGTATTGCTCAATATGCTTACTGAATTTAATTCTCTCATTTTAACTGGTTTAAAAAGTATGTTATTTGAATGGTAACTGAAGATCCATGAAAGCACTTGGGATTTTCCTAAGTTTCTTAATTTAAATGCTGTGGATGTATGTTTTACTTTTTTTCAAAACTTAGTATTTTTTTAAAAAATGCATGTATGTAAAGAAAGGGAATAAGCAAACATGACAAAATGTAAACTTGGTAAGTTTGGGCTGAGTATGGATAGAATTTTCTATCCTATTCTTGCAACTTTAAAGTTTGAAATTATAACGAAATTTAAAATTACCAAAAAATGTTACAGAAAAGTATGTTCAGGATGAGCATTTATGTATAAAATAGCAATTAAAAGCAAACTTTAATCCATTAAATCTGATAAAAATTAAATTAGTAACATAGTACAGTACTTTTTGATGTCAAGTCTGGTAAAGGGACAATATCTTACCTTTCGGAAGTTTGCCTCCAAGCACAGTAAATTTTTGTGGATTTTTCAAGAATTCGACAACTTCCTGTAATTCTTGTTTAGCTTCCTCCACCTAAAGTGACACAATTCACCAAACAATTTTCAATAGTGATTACAGTATCAAGCCATCCTCTTTGAAAATCATACATTTAATTGGAAATTAACCTTTTTCTATGTTTCGGTGAAAGGAATATACAAAAATTTCCCTATATTTATAAATATACAAAGGGTTTTCTCCTGGCCCTTACTGCCAATTATGCAAAGTCTTCTTACATATCCCAACAAAAGACATTTCTAACTTTTTGCATTTTTGAAAAGTAGTGTTTCCTCTAGTTAACAAAAACTATTCAAAATTCAAGTCAAATGTGTCAGTGGCATATGATTTAGCAAGTTTCAAATCCAGAACTTTTTTGGACCTAGTTATAAGCTTCAAGGGCAAATTATGTGGACTTGCTATATTAATAATAAATATATTACTATATGTTAATGATACTATATTGCTATAATACATACATGGTAAAGGATCTGTGTTCAACTTGTAACACTAATTTGGGATTACGAGGCCCTCTTCATTAGAATTACTCCTAGATTATAAATCATTCAGTTCCTAACAAATGCCAAAGGGCAGTGACTAAAATTAAGCTATGGCGTACTGATATTGTTTTATAAATGGTTGTGGCAAAAAAAGTGTAAAGTTTAATCCCCCAAATATTAAAATTGCAGAATTGCCATCCTTAGAGAGAATAAAGCCCAAATTCATCAACAGACATGGAAAGTACACTATTAGCTCAACTTTAAAAACTGATAAGATTACAAAAGCTTCCTATCAGAAATGGTGAGCAATCTTCCTAATCAGCACACTAGTAAAGTCATAAATACAAATACCTAGTGCCAGAATGATACCAAAAATTAGTGCAGCAGGCCAGATAGTAAACAACAGTTGTGGCAATATGCTAAACTAAAAAATAACAGTCCATTAAAGGGGCCAAAAACCACAACCTGGCTCTACCAAGGAATACAGACTTAATTTTTCTAAGAAAAAAACCCAAAATCTTTTTATGGATGAAATCTTTCAAATTAAAAATGTTGGCTACCAATTTAAGTTACAAATGTGTTTATATGTGCATTTATTTATATTTATTTATTAAAAAAATTTTTTTTTAGGTGAGGCAACCCTTGGTTGACCTCAGATTGCAAGGACCTTGTCATTTTACAATCCCTTATTTTTTACACCTACAGCACCTGGTCTTCCTAGGTGGTCTCCAATCCAAGTACTAACCAGGTCCGACCCTGCTTAGCTTCCAAGATCAGACGGGATCGGACTTGTTCAGGGTGACATGGCTGTAGACTATATTTATTTGTTTTAAATTATACTTGCCAAACAATACATTTATTAATCCAGTTCATCTCATTGGCAGCTCATTTATAATCTCACATTAGACAACTTTAAATGGCTCTCAGTGAGAAAAAAGAACTCAAGTATGTAAGGCAGGGTTAAAAAGAAACTGCCTGGAAAAGAGTGCATTAAAACATGAAACACATCTTGGGTCAAAAGGCATCCTGAAAATCTAAGCACATGACTACCTTTGATTTCTAGAAAATGTCCCAGGGTTATTTCCAGGAAATAAACAATTGTTCAAGAATAAGCAGGGCTTTTGTTAAGCTTGAAATGGTCTTATAGTTATTCTGTTTAAGTTATTAAAAATTTACTAAAACATTTATAAAGTTAACAGTTAAAGGCAAAGCTTTAGCCACTCTTAGGCCCAGGAGAAATGCATACATATGGCTCACCAAGAGACATAAACAAGAATATTCACAGCAGCACTATTTGAGCCCAAACTAGAATCAACCTAAATGTATAGTTAATGCAGAATATATATATAGTGTTCTGATGTTCGTAGAACAGTCTCCAATGCAAAGAAGATGAATGAACTACGATACATAACAGCATGGATGGATCTCACAGACATCATGTAAAGTGAAAGAAGCCGTACCAACTACATGTTTTGCATTTATATAAATTCAAAAAGCAGCACAAACTAATGTATGATATATTAGGACAATGAATATCCTTGCGGTGGGAAGAGATAATAACTAGAAAGAGGCACTAGGGAGGTTCTGATAATGTTGTTTTTTGAGCTGTGTGCTGAAAACACCTGTGTTCACTGTGTGAAAAGTTACTGAGGTATATGTATACATTTATGATTTGTGTATTTTTAAGTGCATGTTAAGCTTCAATAAAATTTGTTTAAAAAACAATTGGCTGGATTATTTTTTAATTTTTCAAATATTCAAAGATATCCATATACTAAAAGAAGACCAAATAGATTTGGTCAAGGTAATGGATAACTTGAAACTACAGAAAAAAGGGAAAGAGATTAAGTATGGACTATTCAAATTACATTTTCTCTCCCCAACCTCTGTGGCAAGAGAAGTTTCAGTTAAGGAATATAAAATCTATGGAGGAAAGTAGGGTTATGGGGCTCAAGGCAATGAATGAAGTTATAAAAGCCCTTATTAATATTTTTATGGTAACTACATATAAAAATATCCCTACATAATCAGACACCGGGGCAAGGAAATGTCATGCCTGTGCAAGCTCTTTAAGACTTGACAAAACTGATCACAGGTACCACCTACTGGCATACCTATTATGGTAAATGCTATTGAATTACTTTGCTCTGTGTAAATTTAGATTTATAGCAAACATTTATTCATTTTAGGACAGAAAAGTTTTTGAGGCTTTACCTGGTGACATTCCCTTTCATTATCAGCATGTCTTCTTTGGCTTTGTACTCAGAAGTGGCCTATTTCCAAAAACAGTGTGGTATATTGTATGGTGAAGTATATACATTGCAAGGAAAAAATAAGAATGCCTCACTGACCAGAGCCTCAGCACAAGTTCAATGGAGAGCAGACCCTCAAACTGCAGACCTCAAAAAGGATGAGAAGGAACCTCTGCACTGGTAAGTCTAGTTTTCAAGTAGTCACTGCACCAATCTTTTCAACTGCTCCCTTTTCACAATTCCAACAGGGCACAGGTATTTAAATTGCAAAGGAAAGAAAGGACTGCTTGGTGTGTAGAACTGCCATAATTCTTGATGCCTTATTCCCCAATAGTCAAGCTTAAATAAAATGTCGATGTATAAATAGGGACCAGAAAGTGGAAAGAAGAAGAGCAGAAATAACATCAGTCTCTTCAGAGGTGGAAGAGTCCTAAAAGAAGTCATGGATTTCAAGTACCCCCTACAAGAAGAATTTAATCCAAGACATTCCTCAAAGACAATTATCTTGCCTCTACTTGAACACATTCATTAGTGACAAGTCATTAAATTGCAGGACGATCTTTATCAATCTTTAAATAATTAAATACTATTATTATGCTTTCCTTCCTGCTTATTAATTAGTAGAAAAAAATACTCATGTTGACTGGTCTCAATATAAATTCGTGATTCCAAACTTTGAGTGGCCCAGAAATCATATTTTATTTCTCTAATCCATTCATTCCCTCGTTCCTACACAATTTCACACCTCCTCCACAAACCAGTCACACCACTTCTTCCTTGCACACTTTCTCACAGCTCATGACTTTGATTCCAACTCCACTATCAATGAACTTCCACAACCCTCCACCCCATATATATCCTACCTACCAGTTTATATACATGTCTACTTTATTTCCTATTATTATAGATGAATTGTCTGTACTACCCCTTCCAACAAAATTAAAAATTATTTGTAATCGCTTATTCCTTTTTATGTCCATCTTTTAGAAACCCATTGCAATCAAGATTTAACCCCCGCTTTGCCACTGAAACTGCTCTTTATCAAATACAACAAATGATCTATCTCCCCATTGCTAAATAGATGATCAATTCTCACTAGTAGCATTCCACATCATTGATTACTCCCTCATCATGGAAATTTTCTTCTAGGACACCAATCTTTTCTCAGCTACCTCAGTGGCAGCTCCTTCTCAATGTTCTTTTCTGTTTCGTCTTCTCTGTCTTTGAACCTTTTAATGCTCTGGAACTCAGTACCTAGGCCTCTTCTCTTTTCTAGTTTTCTTTACTTCATTGATGATCTAAGGAAAACATATGGACTTAATACAGCTAAATGTAATCTCTATNATACTTTACCACTTAACACACTCTAATAGTTCCTTATATACCACATCACTGTCCAATTCCTGTAAGAATTAAAGCTCCATGAAGGCAAAGATTTGTTTTATTTCTTCTATCTTAGTACCTAAAAAAGGGACTGGCATTTAGAAGACACCATTAAATATCTGTCATATGATTTAATAAACAGCTATAAACTAGCATTCATCCATTCTGTTCACTCGATACAGATGTTTTAGATACTACAGTCACAAAGATCACCAAGAGGAACAACCAAAGGAAGCACCATTTATTATCGACTATGTCCCAAGTACAGACACAATCTGTGAGAATCTGAAGTAACTTATTCAAGGTCACACAGCCAATAACTCAAAACGAATTTGAAACCGTAGTCTGTTTGACTTTGAAGTCCACATTCATTCCAAAGTACCTTGCTGCTTTCACAAATGTTAAGTCCTGGCATGAAACAGGGAAGGGGCAAAGAGCTTGCTGGCCCTCTCTGGATGTGCTACAATCCCACCACATGTTCACCTGGAAGCTCCCCAAACCCCAACTACTGGGATTTTTATGGAGGCTTCAATCATGGAGGCACAATCAATTATTAACTCCATTTCCTGCCCCTCTCTTCTCTCTAGAGAATATAGGGTGGGGCTGAGAGTTCCAAGCTTCGGGTCTTTCTGGTGACCAGCTCCCATCCTAAAGCTATTCAGAATCCCTCCAAGAATCACCTCATTAGAACAAAAGACACTTCTATCATCTCCTATCACCCAGGAAATTCCAAGAGATTTAGAAGCTCTGAGTCAGAAATAGTGGTCAAAAACCGAATAGTTGAACAAAAGATGTTCCTAGTGCTCTTATTACTTAGGAAATTATGAGTTTTAGCAGCTCTGTGCCATAAACTGGGAGCAGAGACCAATATATATATTTTCTATTATTCACACCTTTAGAATGAAATATTGACCTTATACAATTAATGTTTGAAGAAGTCCAGGTAAACTTTAACTTACTCCTTTAACATGCTCAAAGGTGACATTTTTCATCTGTACAGGATCTACTGCAGAATCAAGCCCCGTTGTTGTCCGGAAACGGACTAAAGGGAAGAAAATATTTATACACTTGATAGATTCATAAAATTCCAAACATCTCATTTTTTCAGATGCAACAAAGTGAAACCCAGAAAAATTATCTAACTTCATATACATTAAATCAGAGCGTAGAGTGGAAACTAGGTCTTCTGGATTTCTAGACCATGTTCAAGGAAGAAATGTTTCACATTAAAATGACATCTTTGTACTTTCTGATTAAAATTAAGAATTATATTCCTCTTCTCCTGGTAAATAGCTAATGACAGAAATCTGAAACCAATGATTCTCAAACTCCAGTGTGCAGAAAAATCACTTGAGAAATGTGTTAATGCGGCTTCCTGGGCCGTGACACTGAACTCTTGGTTTGTAGATTTCGGAAAAGGACACAGCAGAGATTGCATTTTTACCAATCACCCTTAATTAACCTGATACAACTGGTGAGGGATCTACACTCTGAAATACTTTGCCTTAAACTAGGATTAAAAAAAAAGGTACTGGCATTAAAAAAATAAAGGGTGAGGCTGAACAGCTTTCACTTTTCAAGTAGCCTTCTTCTTCTGACAGCTATTATTTATTATTATTTGCCGTTAGATTATATCAGTAGTGACATTATTAAATATAAGAAAGACAGTAAAAGTTTAGTAGAATAGTAAAATATTTGAGATTAACTATGGGGAACAAAGCTTTCTTAAACCTCCCGCCCACTTGGGTAAACTTCCATACTAGACAGATATAATTGAGTAAACTGAGCGATTTCTAATTTCCTCAGAATAAGTCAATACTATTGTCTTTAATATAGACTGAAATATATAGAAATAAAAAAATGAGTAAACAATTATATAGGGTTAATAAGAAATACTTAACATATCGAGAAAATACAAGTTGAGAGCAAATTTAAAACAATAGTTCTACAAAGGACATAGTTTTAGCCCCCTCAATTATTGCTTTAAGGCTCTATACAGATGGACTTAATGAATAATGAAAATCAGTATGTAGCAGAAGCACTTGGACCTAATAAAAAAATTAGAGTAATTACTTGAAGGCAATGTATTTCACACGTTAATATATATTTTGCTTAATTTAAGACATCAATCAAGAAACATAAAAGAATAATCAGTGCTCATGCCACCCCTCTACGAACCTGCCGATAACACTATACTGGGTCCCTATACTGGGTTTTGATTTGTTTTGTTTTGTTTTGTTTTTGGAAAAAAAAGGAGACCAGAGACCATGAACTTAGATACAAAAGGCCATTCTTGGATGTTAAAACATCATCTCAGGTTTCATGCCGCAAAAACTTAAAAAGTATCTGGGGCTACATGCAACTTCTAGGATGAAATCATGATCCAAATCAACCGATGTTCTTAACTGTACATTAGATTTTTTTTTCTCTCAAGGTACTCAATCATAAAAAGAGTAGAGAACACAGGGTAAAAATTAAATTGTCGAAAAAGGAATTAGAACCACTTAAACCTGACATGATTACTTCATTTGTGACTGGCAAACTGAAAAAACATGGGACTCATTTAAAGTAATTTTCTAGAAAGTAATTTTTAATAAATTCGATTTATTAATTTTTCTCTAAAATAGACAACTATTTCACTTTGTACTGCTATTATAAAACTCTGCTAAATTTTTTAATTTTATAATTAGACAGGTATTATTTTCTAAATATCCAGAAAACCAACCGGTACTAGAAGTTGAAAGAAAATTTTCACTCTAACACTCTTAAGTTTCACTGCAAGTTTAACAAAATATCATCTTTCTCGAAATAAGTAAAACCTGAATTTGTACAGTGCCTAAAGAAACTTTTCTTGCAGTCCACAAAACAAGGTCAATATAAGCCCTCTGACAAGGTAGAAGGTACCACAATCTAACATTAAAACTCTTCTACTTCAACACAAAAAACAATCTCGAGTGACTGAATCTGAGAAGTCTTGACTGAGGAATAAAAGGTCCAGATTCTAGAACTATGAACATCAACAATTTCGTTCTCTAAGCTTTAAGCAGCCTATGAAAAAGAAACAAGTATGTAAAAGATTTTTAAAAATTAGTAAGTCAGGAAAATAAAAAGAGCCTTTACCAGATAAAAACGGGTTTTTTAAGAGTCCGTAAATGCCAAATAGCAGCAAAACAAAGAGAATTAGACGGGTTCGTCTTAGAGAATCTGGAAGAAAAAGAAAAAGCCTTAAATCAAATGACAGTGCAATGAAATGCAAATATTAGGATACTGATGATAATCATATTTCATCACATGCAATTTTGAACCTGGTGTTCTGAATAATTGCCATGATTTCCTTTAGCATTGTTACCAAAAACTGCATGAAGCCATTCTGTCCTTAACTCAGATTTCTCAGTGGAGAAAGGGAAAATGCCAGCAGTTATTTCCATTTCTACACAGCTTAAGTTACAAATATGGTAGAATAAGACCAATGGAAAATTGGGTAATTATTAGAAAAGTTATTCATAATCACTTGAAGGCTGGACTATGACTTCCCTTCAGATACTCTTCTCAAACATGGATGTCAAATCAACTTACCATTGGTTTTTTGTGTTAGTGCTTGAGCTTTCAGAAAACCCTCTGCAAAACCAGTTTTAAAAGCATCTTGGTGAGCTTCAGGTATGTTTTTGGTTTTCATGAGTTTGTCCAAAGTCTCAACATCTGATCCTCTGTCTCGCAAAAGAAATCCCTAAATATACAAACAACACATCAGTACTGGTTGACTATACAGGTAATAACACGCCCCAGAAACATTCTGACCACTCACATACACAAAATTCAGTAAGAGTCTAGAATTTTAAATTTTTTTGGCAACATGAAGAATGAGGATTAAAACTCAACAGTAACTTACTAAATCAATGGCTCAGAAACTGACACTAGACCCTATACCTCTATCAATCAAGTACTATAAAGAAGCTCTCTGGATGAACACTATACTAAAAATAGATAATAGGTCATAGGTTGACTTAGGACTCTAATGGCCTGATGTTCACTCCTTTAACTCTGATACAGGAAAACCTCAGTATTAAATGTTTACTGAGCACATTTCATACACTTGGCCCTGTGTAAGTTCTGGAGATGTAAAAATGAATAAACAATGATCCGAATGTATTCAGTCTATCAAGAAAAGATTCATAAATAAGTTTTTGAAACCATTTTGATATTATGTTAGAAGTACCAGGTATGGTGATAAAATAAATACTACCTAAGGAAACTAAGAGAAGTTTTAAAAAGAATGAGGTACCAAAGCCATAAAGACAAATAGCATGGACAATCTGACAAAGGCATGAAATAACAGCATTTAGTGCTGAGGAACTGCAAGTAATCTTGTAGGACAAGACTTTTAAAATGCCAAGCAAGAAGGAGGATAGAGGTACAGAGGAGGGTGACACACTGAAAGATGAGAACAGAAAATGGTAGGCAGAGGCCAAAAGATAACATGCCCTCTGTATCATGGCAGGAGTCAGACAATAAAACAGAGGAATACAATTATTACATTTAATACATTTTAGACAGACTGGTGGTAGCAGTCTGCACGCTATACTGAAAGTAGTAAAACTAAAGGCGAGGAGACTAAATGAGTGTTAATAACTATTTCTTGCCTAGATTACTCGAATTATATATGCAATGGAACTGGGGATGAAGAGAGATTTAAGAAATATTTAAGAAGCAGAATCAACAGGACTTTATAATGATTAATGGATGTGGGAGGTGAGAGAAGACAGATAAATCAAAGTTGATTACCAAGTTTCTAACCTGAGTGGATGCTACTCAATTAACACAGAGAACACATAAGCAGGTACAGGTTGGTAGGGAGAAAAACAGAGGGAGATGTCTAACAGGCCAGTGGAGACAAGTTTGGCACCCGGAAGAGTTGTAGATATAATGATTACACAGGTTATTCATCTTTTTCTCATAAGTAGAAAAATGGGAGAAAATCAATCAGCCAACAAAAGAAATCAGATATTGCTAGTTCTCATTTCAATAATTTGAAAATTACTGCTCTTTCTTGATTTAAAAAAAGAAGTCTAATTACCTTCATGAATGATGGTGTTATATGCTGTGTTTCTGCTAATCTTTCAGAGGTGGACTGTAGACGACGTGTCCTTGATTTCAAAGTTTTAAAACCTCGAGACTGTATGAAAACTAAATGAAACAGTATCACATTTATTTCTTACTATAAATTTTTACAAGAAAAATGCTTAAGATTCAAAACTTTGACATCATATATGTACACCGTAAGCTTTCGTCTTATTTTTTAACACAGTTCTTTGCCTGACACTCCAACAAACTAATCATCAAAATGGATTGACTCTATGGAATTAAATTTACATTTTCTTCGTAATTTAAAAATGTTAAAAAAAAAAAGATGAGTATCAAATAAAAATCAGTGTCTCCTAATTCCTCAAATCCCACTTCCACTTCCTATAAGCAACCAGTATTGTTTCATGACCATACTTCTATGTATTTAAACACACGCTCTTTCCATAAAAACAGTATCTAACTTTCTGCAACTGTCTTTCTTCACCTAATATATCATGGATACTTTTCAAAATAGTTCAGATAGCGCATCCAGTTTAATGGCTATTTATAGTTTTCCAATTTATCTGAGTATAACAATTTATTCAACCATTTCCCTACTCCAGACTTCAGTTGTTTCCTGGTTTTTTTGTTGCTAAAAATAATGCTGTGGTAAACATTTCTTATATATTATCTTTCAGCACATGTAGATCAAATTCCTCAAAGTAAAACTGTGAGGTTTACCTCATTTAAAACTAAGAAAGTGCCTCCTAGAAAGCTACTATCAATTTATATGTCCACTAAATGATTGTTCTTTTCTCCATAGCCTTTGCAACAATTGATAATATAAGTATAAATCTTTTTAACTTGTACGTATCTGATAGGCAAAAAGTAGTACTTGTTTTAATTTGTATTTGAGATTAGAAGTGAGGGTAAGTTTGAAAAAATTTGTTCATTTTTATTGACTATTGTTATTTCTTTAGTGAATTGATTACTCATGACCTTTACATATTTTCATTTGAAAAAAACATGGATGTTATGTATACTAACCTTTTGTTACGTATATTTCATTTATTTTAATGTCTTTGTCTTTTAATTAAATGATACACTAATTTAAAAAATTAATACAGCCTTACCTTTTAAATCTGTTATGGTTTCTGCATTGTGTTTTGAACAAAGAGTCCCACCCCCAAACTAAGATTTTAAGGACGGATTACAGACTTCATCTAATACTTTTAACTTTTTGTTTTCGGACCTTTACCTATTTGGAACTTTTTATCTGTGGCAGTTCCCTATTTTCACTTCTAATATTATTTGTATTTCCTTGTTTTTTCTTAATCTGATTTTGTTCTATTGTTTAAATTTTTTCAAATTAAACTTGCACTTGGTTTAAGTAATACTTTCTTGCTGTTATATTAATGTTTTATCCATATTAATTTCTCACATTCTTTTTTAAAAAGTCTCAAAACGTTTAATCAATTTATTTCTCATCTTTCTTATTTCCTAATAAATTATACAATGCCCTCAGCACCAGCTTGTCCTCAAACCAAAGATTTTGATATGCAGATTTTCATTATGGTTCATTACGAACTGTTTATAATTTCAGTTTTGAGTTTTCCCTTTAACCACAAGACACTCAGAAAAGTATCTTCAGATTCTCACATATTTAGGTATTTTTTTTTTAGCTATCCTTTGTTATTTGATTTCAGTTTTATTATATGATCAAAGAACCTGACCTCTGAGCTATATATGTTCTGAAAATATATACTTCATACACAAATACATGCTCAGTTCTGAAAATATATACTTCATACACAAATACATGCTCAGTTTTTATGTCTTCCATGAATACTTAAAAATATATCGTCCTTAAATATTCTTCTGTGTTCTGCATTAACCATTTCTTCAGAGAATTATTGGTCTCTTTGCTCAACTTGGTGCCTCTCTTTCATGCTACAACTGTTCCTCAAAAATGTGAAGATTCTTGCTAATCCATTTGTATTTATAAAGAGGAACAGAGTGATCAGTACTGAATGTTGACAGGTTTCCTCAAAACTAATGAGATGGTAAATGTATTTAGACTACAAAAACATAGACTTATGGTGAATAGCAGGACACCTGTAGTACATGGTTCAAGTCCAAAGCAATCTGTGGTACTGTCTTGTTTCTCTCTTTGGCATCACTTTCGAACCAGGAGTCTTCAGAGACAGACTCCTCTCAACACACACACATCCCTCCCCCTCTTACTAAGAACATGTTTTTTGCCAATTTTAGCCTAAAAGTTAGAAGCCGTGTCCAAGCTCTGTGATTGGCCCCCTTCTGTTAATCTTTCGACCATTTACTATATCAACCATCCCAGAACACATTATTGTTGGTTCATAATTTAGGGTTTTTCCTAAGTCCTACTAGAAATAGTAATATACACCTCTTTTAGACTACTCTAAGTTTCATGAAGGTAGGCAGTATCTGTCTTTTTCATTTATCACTGTCACCTAACACCCATCACTAGTGCCTGATTAATGTTATCATATAGTAATATTCAATACATATGAATGAATATTTGATTTTGCTATCAATTTGATGTCATCTACTTCATGCCTTATGGAAAGTCCTCAAATTTCTGGTCCATTGATGAAATCCCTCTGTTGTTACCCAGATTTTTTCCTGATTTTTCTTTTTCTTTCTCGTCTTGCAAGAGGATTTCGAAAATGAGGGGAAGTAAACAAATGTGCTTAGCTAATTATTTTGAAGCAGGTATAAATCCCATAATTTACTGAGACACTTAATACTCACATTCAAAATTTAGTTCCTATTTTATATTTTTCACATAAATAATTGCACAGATATACCGAAATTAATTCATTACAAATATTCTAAGTTCTGTGAGCTACGAATGTTTACAACTATTAGTATTACTAAGAAAAACAAATCAGAATATATTACATACATTATTTTTTTCAAAATCAATGCAACCGTTGCTTCATACCTGGCCAGTACTGAAGATCCGAACAAATGTTTTTAAGAGTTCTTGAATGTTGTCTGTATAAGCAAGAGGAACGTAAAGTACTAAAAACATCTATGTAACCTGAAGGGAAATTGAAAAAAGTCAATGTTCTAATTGCCAAACCAAAAAAAAAAAAAACATGAAATATAATTTTACCAAATATTAGAAATACCAAAATGTTTTGCCTTTTATTTGTACATACTTTTACAAACATCTAAACTCACTGCTAATCTAAATATAGTTCATCACTTTACTGTCCATCACTTGTCAGTCTTTTTTATCTCATATACAAATATAGCTGTCAATGAAATTAAAATCAAGGTAAAAGCTATATATGTTTAGCTGAAGTTACTTTTAGTTAAAAGCAACTAAAAGATAAGGAATCATTACTTCTTAGACATGACTTAAAAATCTAATGAACAATGTAATAAAACATTGCAAACCAGAGATACTACTGCTGCCTTTCTCTCTTAAAGCTTCTAGTCACTGGGCACAAAAAAAGTTCCTTCCATAGCTCTAGCCATGAATACTTACTTTGGTGTTCCTTCCTAACTCCTATTCCTGACTAACAGGCCTCATCCTACTTTAAACCAATGATCCTAGGGAAAAGGTAGGGAGTGACAACAGAAACAGTGGTTCTCATCTATCTCTGTATCCCCAGTTAGGATTCAGGGATTCTTCTAAGAACCCTTAGAGTGAAGTCAGAAACCCCATCCTAATACCTCTGCCTGCCTAAGCCTAGAAACTGGCTGGCAGTAAGAAGAATAGCCTTAAAAGGAAATGTGAATATGAAGACTAAAAGAGCAATAGTAATACTACTACTATAATAACGATAACAATAAAAATTTTACTCTCCTGAACACTTACTATGGGCACCAAGTACTTTAAATTAGTTCATCTGATCCTCCAAAGTGAGATAGTTACTTCTCATATTCATATGAAAAACCAGCTTTTTCGAGATCTTACTAAACACTATTATCAATCAGGGGCAGGATGGACTTGATCCTAATCTACTCCTCACTCTCAATCACTAAGCCTCAGGGCTTCTCTCAGGAAAGAGGTATTATAGCATAAGAAGATAATGAAATAGAAGCAGATTTTTAGCCTAAGTCCCAAGCTCAAAACTTTTCATTTATTCTCACTCTTGAATTCTTTATTTATCCTCCAGCCCTTATATGAATTAAAGGCAAAAGAAAAATAAACAATGAGTAAATGAATTAAATTTATACAGTGTACAGTTTCAAATCAAACTCCTGTCTCAAATCTATTCAATCCTACTTTTTTGTTTCTGGGCTTTTATAACATATTAATATAAAAAAATCTGTTTATCCATCAATATAAAATAATCATTCCGATAAGAGTCTAACATTACTTGCTTAAGTTATCACCCAAAAAGAAACTCGCGAAGCTAACATTTCTTTCAACAAAATGTCCACTTATTATAATACCAAATTGTTACAAGACTCAAGAAAATATATAGACATTCTATAAAAGAAGACACCGTGACTGTTTCTTCAATGTATTCTGAGAGATTAGTAGTATGTTACCTGGAATCCAATAAATACCTCTCACAAAAACAAAACAAAACAAAACCACCACACCACTCCACCACCCTAAATGCTTTGTGGTATGCTACATTAGATCCTGGAACAGAAAATAGATCCTAGTGGAAAAACTAGTGATTTGGTAATATTAAACTTTATTTGGTAAAATATAAATAAACTCTATACTTTAGTTAAAGATAATGCACCAATGCTAATATCTTAGTTTTGACAAATGTATCATGTTTATAAAAGTAGTCAACATTAGAGGAAGCCAGGTGAAGTGAATGTAGAAACTGTTCACAATTTTTCTGTATATCTAAAATTATTCCAATATAAAAAGTTAGCCAAAAAAGAAAGAAAGAATGGATGGATAAATAGATGGAAGAAAGGATGAGGGGAGACAGAGGAAAGGGGCAGGGGAGTGAAGGAAAGAAGAAAAAAACTCAGGAAAGAACCTGGTACATAAAGATGTTAATAAATGGTATCTAGTTTAATAGCACTAAAATGGCTTATTTTAATTGGAACAAAAAATAACTTACCATATTTATTTTCAAAGAAGGACTGTGCTGAGACATGAGATGTACGCCAGTGGGAAGAAAGGTTTTTGCCTTTACAAAATCCAGGAAGTAGACTGTCTATCAATTGATCAATCTGTCCAATTTTTAATTCAGATAATCCAAGGTCCCTTAAGTTAAGCACAGGCTGTAAAAGATTAAGTTGATCAAGTCAGCATTAATATTATCAAGATATTTAAAGAGTCTAACGGTTGAAACAATATAGGTTGTAAAAGTCTAGCAAATGCACTAATTTTTTTCTTTCTAATATTTATACTGACGAAAATATTTTTATAGTACTAGTTTTACTAAGGTCAGTCATACGAGGCTTGACAGTGGCTGAAAACACTATATTCCCATTGGTATCACCAGTCCTTGGAGCTTTACGGCTTCCTTCAGTCCCTAATGCCTATAAACAAAAGCCCATTTGATAAAGAAAGGGTATGCTCTGCTACCATGGGACATCTCACTCCTCCAGCCTCATTAATGATATACTTCTTGGAACTGAAAGGTTCTATACTTACCCATATCTAACTTCTAAGAAGGAAAAATGAACAGTCAAAAATGTGTGAAAACCAGACAAGAAAACTTTCACCTTAAAACAGTTCTAAAGTAACTACAAATAGATAGGGATGAGCTATTTTCTTGTCCACATGAGCTGACAGGGAGACACTAAGGACAAGTAACAATTACAAGCCCCAAACAGCTACAACCTCAAGTAAAGAGAGCAAAATAAACAGTACAGTATCAACTACTTATGATTGATGTTAAGTTAGATCCGTATATTATATAACTCTAGACTAACAAGGTTTGTCACATTAGCTTTGTAATGATTCAGATTCTTAGAATCCATTTCTTCATATGTCAAAATGACTATGAACTACGTCCTGTCCATTTTACAACGAGATAGTACATGTTAAAAGAGATCATGCCTTGCTCATCTACATATCCCATCGTACACAGTAAGGCATTTAAAAGCACGATGAAATAAAATATTTAAAAGTACTTTTTTAAACTACTAAAAACTATACAAAATAAAACATATTATAATGAAAAGAGAAGGACCACAACATTCAAGAGCTACTTTTCAAAAGTTATCTTTTAAAATGGGAAACCCAAAAATCTATTTATAATACATAGACCTCAAAAGGGAAATGCAGATTCTTAACTAAGATGGAAGTCACTCCCCTTACTTCTTGGGTATCAGGTCCTAGGAGCATAGAGAGAAATAAGGTAGATATAAACATGGGAATTATCAAGCAACATGGTAACTGCTATTACAGAGATAGTTTTAAATAGTGGTGAGAAAACACAGAACACAGACCAACTAATTTTCTAAGTCAGTGAAGGTGTCCTGAGATAACTCCTAATGTGGAATGATAGGGGAAGAAGCCTTGGAGAAAGGGGCAAACAAAGTCATCAAAGGGCCTGGAATGTCTGAGATGTGGTAAAAGTTAAGTGATGAAAGAAACAGAAAGATGGGCTATAACCAAATTGTGAAGGGTCTTGTTTGAATTTAATTCTACAGCTAATATGATTAGTTATGTTTTACAGGAAGAAAATACAAGACGAGAGAACTGGATAAGAAAAGGTTAATGGAAAAGAGAAAAATAATGTGAGTCTGAACTAAGTCCTGACTAAGAAGGATGGAAATAACAAATCGGAGACAAAAGACATTAGAAGAAACCAGCAGAGAACAAGGACTGAGAGGAAGAAGGATTCTGGGTGGATGTGCTGGTTATTTATCTGTTGCTCCTTGGCTCCTCTTCATCCTTTTTGTTACTGTGGATGAGCCCTTTGAATGCTTTTCCTTTGCCATGTAGCACAATGTTAAGCTTTGTCAGTAGAGGGCACTGGAGAGACACTGTAGGAAGAAAGTTTTTGTTTGTGGCTCTAGTGTGCTCATGCAGTAGGCTGCTGCCTGCACTATCCATGGTTTCTCCAGCATCTGGCTCCCACTACTTGTGCAGCTCCTCCAAAGCCTGGCCCCCTGCACTGCACAGTGGCCAACAGTATCCAGCAGCTCCTCCAGTTAGTCACATCCCCATGATCAGCTTTCCCTGGTACCCTGAAGAGCTGATTTCCATCAAGTTCAGCTTGCATGTCACCACAGTGACTTCTCTGCCATTTGGTAAGCCAAGGCCATGTTCTCTCCAGCAAGGTCAAGACCTCAGTCTGGGGTTGGAGCACTCTTCCTGGGAAGCTCTACCCAGAGTCCAAGGAGTATTGGCTGCTCCTTATATCTATTAGTCTTATATATTTTAGAGTTTTCTGTACTTATTACTAGCCAATCCCTTGTTATTTCAATCCCCTAAAAAAAAAAGGGTTTTTAAAACGTTCGAGTAAAAAATTACAGTAATTTATATCAAATGTTCACTGTTCAAATGACTATGTGGTTTCTCTCTCTTGGCTGGACCAAGATTGATAAAGAGGAACTAAAACCTCTGTAAGATCAAATATACTGGAATTTGGAGGAGTAGCTCAGTTTTGGACATCTTAATATTAACATCCCTAAAGCATATCCAGAAGGGTATTTTAACAAGCCACTAGATAAGTTACTTTAAAACTTTAGAGACTTTAGGGTTGGAGATGTTTTGGAGTTATAAGCATATAGATATAGATAGATAGATGATAATTAGATAGATAGATAGATGTTAAGTAAAGGTATAAAAATAGATTACATAACCTGGGAAATTTTGCATAATGAAAATTAGATTAAGGAAAAATGCACAGTATACCCAATATTTAAGAGGTTGGCAATAAAAAATGGCCATCAATACAGAAAGAGTAAAGAAACTATCACCAATGTAGTATCACTCAATTTAAGAGAGTATTTCAGTAGTAGTATATGTTAACAAATGCTACAGAAAGTTGAAAAAGATGTAGATTTTCAAAGAGCCCTGTACATAGCACTAGAGAAATCAACACTGACTTCAGCAAAATAGATCTGTAAAATGGTAAAAGTGGTAGCCAAACTATAATGGAATGCAGTGTAAATAAAAGTTTACTAAGGACGGGAGTCCTCCCTTATCCATAGTTTTACTTTCTGTAGTTTGTTATTCATGGCGGTCTATTAAATGGGAAATTCTGGAAATAAACAATTCATTAGTTTTAAATTGTATGCCTTTCTGAGTAGCACGATAAAATCTCACACCCGCTCCATCAGGCCTGAGGCCATGAATCATCTCTGTCCAGCATCTTGGCTCCCTGGTGGTAAGTCATTTAGCAGCCCTTTTGGTTATCATATCCAAGAATGTAGACTTGGTTATCAGACTGTCACATATCACAGTGGTTGTGTTCAAGTCGCCTTTATTCGTTTAATATGTAATGGTCCCAAAGTGCAGGAGTAGTGATGGTGGCATTCACATACACCAAAGGGAAGCCATAAAGTGCTTCCTTTTAAGTGAAAAGGTAAAAGTTCTGAACTTAATGGGGAAACTTTAAAAAATTATAAGCTGAGAGTTGCTGAGATCTACAATAAGGATGAATCTTCTAACCATGAAATTGTGAAGGGGGAATAACTGGTGCTTGTTTTGCTGCAGAACCTCAAACTGCAAAAGTTATATCCACAGTGCATGGTAAGTGCTTAGTTAAGATGAAAAAGGCATTAAATTTGTGGGAAATACCAACAAAAAAACGTCTTCCAACTGATGGAAATGTGTTGCGCTAGAAAGCGCTGCACCTATAGGAAGACTTCAGCAAGGGATCCCCTGAAAGGAGTGACTACATTCACATAACTTTTATTACAGTATACGGTTTGAATTGTTCTACTTTATATTAGTTATTATTGCTAATCTCTTACTGTGCCTAATTTATAAAATTAAACTTTATCACAGGTATGTACGCAAAGGAAAAGACATAGTATACGTAGGGTTCGGTATTTTCCAGTATCAGGCATCCACTGGGGGTCTGGGAAGGTATTCCCGCAGGTAAGATGGGACTACTGTACAATTAAGTTCAGATTACTCTTTCATGAAGTCTGAAAGCAAAGAAAAAAGGTGTTAGTAGCTTGAAAAAGCTGAAAGGAAGGTTTTTTGCTTGCGTTGTGAAGTGGATGTTGGATGAGCAAGGCTTGATGCAAGCAAAGTTACCACATAGCAAAGGAGGTGAGAGTAGAGACGAGGTAAAGAGAATGAAAATGTTTGTGAAGCAGTAACAAGCACTCACTGAAGACAAAAAACAGGACTAATCGGAGTACTATCAGAGTTTAAGAACACCAGTTCTGTACTTGAGATCATTACTCAACCTCAACACTGGCTTCTAGAGTTTAGCTACTTTTCAAGCCCCAAAAATATACTTCACTACTGACCTAGCAATTTTACTTGATAAAAGTCAAAGATTTAGCAACATGGATAGTAAAAACGGTGTTGTTTATCGCAACGAAAAATTGGAAACAATATCCAACAATGTGACATCATACAATGAACACTCTGAAGTCATTAAAAATTTGGAAAATGTATGGCATAAAGAGTTCATAAGACTATTAAATGAAGAAAGCAGAATCTAAAGGAGCATTGTAGTATGATCCAATTATTATAAAAGTAGAAGAGATATGAAATATAAGCACAAAAGGTTAACAGAATTATTTCTATGGACTAGGTTCACAGGTGAATTTCATTTCTTCCACGTACATAATATTTTCCAAAATATCAGAAATGAACATAATTTTGCTGCACGTGGTATTTTCATTAATAGAGTCTCTTGGACTCTATTTTGGGAAAAGTGTGTCAGGACAATAGTGAGACAATGGAATGCCTACAGAAAGAGGCAAGAAGAATTGGACAAATAGTATAAAAGGAAAACATGAAGATGACAAAGACAAACTTTTCATCTAATTAAAATTTTATCTTAAAACTAACTCCCCAACTCCTCCTCTACTGTCCTTTGCAACCATCCCTAATAGTAGGACTAACAACATAAGCTATATATGAGTTAAAAGAGGCTTTTGGGAAACTTAACTACAGATTATGTTTTCTATAAAAAATGTATTCTGAGCTACAAGCAACTGTCTTATTAATAAATCTGTAAATGCAAGGATTCCTAGGGTGGGAGTTCCCTATAGCCCAATCAACACTGATTTTATAATTCTCTGAATACTAAAAGTTATGCCATAGCTTGTACATTTCACTTTCAAGTACCTATATTCATTCTAACTGTGCAATTACACTGAAGTCTCCTATGAGGCAGTCGATGATAACTTTTTACTATACTGTCCTCCCTGAGACTCAGGAGGCATTATGGTCAGTTAACTTGTGGGTTTACCGCTAATATTGGAGCAACACAAAAGAATATCTAAATGGTGCCACACAAGTAGTAACTTAGGAAGTAAATACCAATGAAATCTACTGCCACATGAAATTTTTTATAATTAAATGTTAAAGAATAAAACAAAGTAACTTTTCTATCTATACAATTAAGTCAGAATGAGACATCTTTAATCTCAAAGGAATTAAATTGATGACAGAAATTACCCTGTTAGAAATTCCTAAATATAGAAAGAGACTTCAAACATGTTTGTGACATATTAATCAAAATGCTTTCTCACACAACCAGGGTCAAAACTATTACCTCATTGCTGGGAGCCTCATGCTCAAGAACCAGATCTCGATGCTGGTTTTGAGAAACTGATGCACTGACAGAAACAGATGTGCTTTTTGGTGAATGGAAAGCATTGATGAGATGACTCAGAGGAACTGTAACCTAGAAAAATATGAAAGTTGAAATTAGTGTATACCACCACAAAATGAAATATTTCACAGATATTCCAAAAAAGTAAGCGTATATCCAGAATTTGATACTTCTCAATTTCTCCATTGCATCATATTGTTCTAAGTCATCATCACTTATATGTGGATTTTTGCAATAGCCTCCTAACTACTCTCCCTGCTTGTGCTCTAGTCAAACCAAAGTCAGATGAAATCACTCTCTGCTCAAAACCCTCCAATGGCTTCTCTTCTCACTTAAAATAAAAGCCAGTCTTAAAACCTATGACAGAGAAAGCCCTCCAAGGGTCTTTATTACCTCTCTGAATTTATCCATTATGTTCCCTTTCATCCTCTCTGTTCCAGCCCCACCAGCCTCCTCGCTGTTCCTAGAACACACCTGGCAGGTCCTCACCTCAAGGCCCTTGTAAGCACTATTTATTCCCTCTTGTCCAATTTGTAGCATAGCTTGCTCTTCTACACAGTTGAGTTCTTAACTCAAGTAATCTTTTCATGGGTCTTTTCCCTAGCCAGCCTACTTAGTATTTCTCCCTCCAAAACACATTCCTTATCCTTTCCTCTGCTCTATTTTTTCTTCTTGGTACTTTCACTATCTAACACCTTTTAAATATCTACTTATTTAATTATATATTGTTATTATCTGTGTCTCTCTCTAGCAATTCTCTGACACCAGCTGGGTGTCCAACAATTTAATTCTGACACTAACTATCCAGTGTTAGTGCATATCAAACAGGTTAAGGGCTCAGTCTCACAAGACTTTTCCCATTTTAGGTTCCAGTCATAGTCCCAGGCCAACCATACTTCTGATCTACCAGCTTTAAATCAGGTTTCCCACAACCCCCTCCTCAGGCTCAGTAATTTGCTAGAGCAGCTCACAGGACTAAGAAATAAACTTTACTTATATTTACCAGTCTATTATAAAAGACAAAAATGAACAGCCAGATGAAGAGGTACACAGGGCAAGGTCCAGAAGGGTCTCAAGCACAAGAGTTCACCTATGGATGAGTGTACCTCCCCACTGCACTGTGAATCTCCCCATGAAATCTCTTAAAAGTTTTTTAAAGAGCTCAATTCCAGGGCAGGCCAGCCCTCTTCCCTCCCAGAGGCCAGAACATTGGGGTTGAGAGTTCCCACTTTCTAATCACTAGGGTCTTTCTGCTGTCCAGCCCAGTCCTGAGGCTATCTAGAGACCTCATCCTAAGTCACCTTATTAGCACAAACCCTGGAGGGATCCAAAGGGACTCCTGACGAATAATAAGATACTCTTATCACTCAGGAAATTCCAAGGGTTTTAGGAACTCTGTGCCAAGAACTAAGAACAAAGACCAAATATTTATTTTTCATTATATCACACTCTCCCACTAGATTCTAAGTTCCATTTGGCAAGGGATTTTTCTTTTATTTTATAATTTTCTTTTCTGTTTATTTTATTTATATAATTTTTTAATATAAAATATTTTATACAACACATAATTTACATATTTTGTCCTTTTTCTTTATTCAATACTGTATCCCAATGCAACAATGCACATAATAGATGCTAAATAAATATGTTAAGTAAATTAATAAATTAAATGGGTTCTCCCTATATGCCAGGTTTTGTACTATGTGCTTTACTTATATTATCTCATTTAATTATATTAAGACAGAAAGAATTTAAATAGCTTCAGTGACATGTTCGAAGTCAGTCACACAGCTAGTAAGTATAGGAGCAAGGATTCTAACCCAGATAATCTGACTCCAGATTCCAATTAATGACTTTTCATTCCATAGTTATTGATAGAGAAATAAGTTGATAATATGCTGTTAAATGGAAGAAAAAAAAAGGCTGTTAAACTGTCTTTAACATCTTTTTTTTAAAGTATGCGTACACATAATTGCATAAAGGTAAAAAGTATGAAAGAATTTATTCTAAAATGTGATCACTTCGGGTAATGAGATTATGGGTGATCTTTATTATTTATATTTTTTATAGCATTTTTAGAAATGAGCATGTATTATTTTTAGAGCCAGAAAGAAACAATAAGTTCTTGAAAACTACAGGAACCAAATTATTTTAAGATACGTATTTTCTGCCCATTTCTTTGAAATTTTTATTTTAGTTATATCTCTTCTCATTCAAAAAATAGCTCAGTTGCTAAAAGATGGTTTGATCTATTCTCAATGAAAAAGTTCACCTTCTGTGTCTTTCTTAACCTTACTATTTACATTCAAGTGCATTCAAGGAATTAACCCATTTCCTGTTTAGAAATAAGAAAGTGCAGCTTGCTGCCAGCATTAATTTTACATAAACACGCTCTTTGAGGCTGAAGCAAATCTGACTGGTTTTCAAAGTGAAAGTAAAATATAAAGCTATTCTTGGGAGTTATTTCTAAACAGAACTTGTCTCTAATCCTAATGTAACAGAAATGCATACAGAAATCGGATTCATCAAATGAATATTCAGCTAACAACTGTTTGAGAACAATGTAAGCAATCATAAATTACAAATGTGTTCACCATCTTTCACAGTATAAAATGCACAACGGTCCTACATGAGCCCAGTTAAGACTACCCACAGTTCACAAAATCCCTTCACCATCTCTACCAATGTCATGTACCACTAACTCTCCATCCAGGTGATAATAAGTTCTCCAAAATCAGGTCTTCTTGATATAAACTTCCTGAAGTTCAGTTTCAAAAGGTTTAATATTGTATTCAACAAGTCAAGTCAGAGTTTTTTGTTTTTGTTTTTTTCCCACACAAGTGGGAATGTTTCTCCAAACATTACCATCTTGGTAAATGACACCTTCAACCTTGCAGCTGATCAAACCAAAAACTCCTCTCTCTTTCAACTCTCATATCCAATCCCTCATGAAATTCTTTCTCCAAAATGAATCTCATCCCCTTCTTTCCAAAACCACTGCTACTTTATTGTGCATCATCCCTCTCCTGGATTACTGCAATAGCGTCATGACTGAAAAGATATCCACTCCTGCCTTTCACACTATCCACATGGCAATAAACCAGAGTGATCTATTTAAAAGGTAAATCTGATGTTACTCCCCGCTTAAAAGCATTCAGTGGTTTCCAACACACTTAAAATCCAAAGTCTCTTATTATAACTCCCTATATGATCTGTTTTAAGACTTCTCCCCAATGTCATTTCTGTCATTGTGCCCCTCAATCACCACACTCTAGCCACACTGACCTTATTTTTGTTCTTCCAATTGGCTAAGCTGTTCCCTATCTCAGGACCTCCAGATAATATTCTGTCTGCCTGAGAGACCTGTTCACTTCCAATCATTCTTTATCTGGCTAATTCCTATTCATTTTTATTTCATATCACCATCAAGATTCTACATCTGCTTTGTTCACCTGTCACATTACTGACACCCAGTAAGTAACCACTTCATTTTCTATTATCCAGCCAATACTAGCGAGAAGTAAAAAACATAAACAAACAAAAACAAAAAACCCAAGGAAGTATGGGATACACAAAGGAACATAATTATATGTTTAAACTAAAAAATTAAAGAGTATCCAAAAATTACTTATTTTTATTTAATTTTTAAAGATCTTATTAAAATATATCTAGCATACAGTATTGTGTTAGTTTTAGGTGTATACCATAGTTATTCAACACCAACAAATTATTTTTAAATTTGAAAGTTTTCAAAAGCTATTCGCAAAACTGTAAGAATGCTCAAAAGAAAAAAAAAACTATCAAAATGTCACCATCAAGAATGATTCTTCAACGAACCAAGAACAAGACATTGTTACAAGTGATTTAGTCCTAAAAAAAAAAAATCACTGAAAACCCTTGGAATCATTTTTCTCTGCACCATTTTTGGCTTTACGAAAAGACAGTGGAGGCTAAATCAAAATTTTAACTGCAAGCAGCCAATAACTTGAAAATACCTATTATTCGTTTCTTGTCAAAAAAAATACTAAAGTATTCACGGCAGATTATTCAAATTATTATAACATGTTTGGGTCAAATTTCACTTAAAAGAAAATAAAAAACAGAGGATCGAGGTCGTGAATACTAGTATCTGGCGAGGCGAAAAGATGGAAAGGGAACATTACTTGTTTCCTTTACATCTATGGCAAAGACGTCTCCCCCGCCCCCACATCGACCCCTGAATATCCGCCACTGAACAATGCCTGAATGATTCTCCATCAAAAACTCCACGTAGTCAACTCGACAAGCCAAGCTTTCCATTACGCTCATCAAGCCCCTGCTTTACTGTCAGCCCTTTACCCTCAGCGTTGCCCCTGATCCCTTCTCACCCCTAGGGCTCTTGTTGGTCTAATCGCTTCCCTCCCACGATCCCTAACGAGAAATCGCTTCACAAAACGCAAATGACAAATAGTCGCGGGCTAGGGAAGGAGGGGGAATATACAAGGCGTCGAGACTCACCTGAGGCTGCACCGTGCTCGATAGAGAAAACATCTCCCCGGGCCCTCAGCGACCTCACCCGCCTGCCGAAACTGCCCTTCTCTCCACGGCCTGGCGGGGAGGCGCTGAGCCCTTTCGTCTCCCTTTTTCTCTCGCACTCTACCCTCACTCGCCTAGAAACGGAAAATGGCCTCCGTTTCCTACAGCTGCGGCAACGACAGACCACCTGCCCCGGAAGGCAAAGCTCTAACTCAACACTACTTCCGGGGCAGGGAGCGACACCACCCACGGGCTTGCGTAAGCACTCCAGGCCTGCTCAGCGCCTGTGTTTCTGCGGCTGGTACCGGGGACCGATGGCCACAAAATAGCTGTTCTCTAGTGTTAAGTGCTGGATCCCCAAAGCTTTCTGGCTGTAGTTTTCTTTTCCTTACGGAGGCGGCATCCAACCTGTTAAACCTTTCTACAGCTTCCTTATCAAACCTTTCAATGCAATGTATTCTGTTCCGACTGGAACAGAATGAACGATAAGGTCATTTGCTACAATTTAATGTTCTCTAACTTCCCCACAATAAATCGAAAATTCTTCTTGTTAATCCTAATCTGTTCCAGTCAGGCAAGTTACATCCTGTTAAGATATCACATTATAGGGCCACCCGCTTCCTGCTCATCCAGTTTCTCCACATCTTAGATTACACTAGCCATCACTTTCCTGAACAGACCGAACTAATTTACATTTCTCGCGGGGGAGGAGGGAAGGTCGCGAAGGCATTAAAAAACAAAAAACAAAAAACGGAGGCGGGGCCCCCATAACCTCTTTTGGAGGTCGGGAGAAAACTCATCCCGCGATTCTGATTCGAACCCCCGCTGTCCCTTTTCTCCTCGGCCAACAAGTGTTTGTGGCACCTCTTTACCACGCCCCCACCTCCGCCCCGTCATTACAAAGGAAGTGGGCGGTGGTCACTGCCCTCGAAGAGTCTGTTATTGGTCGGAGAATTTCCCAGAGTCCCCGCCCTCACGCTCATTGGGTCCTTCGGCGTCTACGAAGGGGAGGTGACAGGGCCGAGGCTGGGCTGAGCTCGGTGAGCGCAGCGACGGGGTGACATCACAGCCCGCGGGCGGCGTGGGCGGAGCCTTACTTTGAACTCAGTTGGCGGGAGTTGCTGCTGGAAAAGGGATTTGGGCGGCTGCTGCAGGTTTCAGTCTGGGCTGACCTGCAATGGAGCCCCCCGACGGGAGCGAGAAGGAGGGCGGAAGAGACGCGGCGGCAGGGGAGTGCGTGGACAGAATCTCGGTGCCAAGACCTCCCTCCATTGAAGAATTCACCATAGTGAAGCCCATTAGCCGTGGCGCCTTCGGGAAGGTGTATCTGGGGCAGAAAAGCGGCAAGTTGTATGCGGTGAAGGTAAGACGTTAGGGAGTAAAGCAAGAGAAAGAGTCCGGCCCTGCGGCCCTTCTTCCTGCCCCCTGAATTGTGCAGGCTCCAGGGCCCTGCGAGCTGACTTCTCGCTTGGGGTGACGTCATCGTGAGCAAGTCGGGTGTCTCTCCTCTGCCCCGCCCTTCAGTACGAGAAAGTTTAGGAAACACCAGAACTTCTGGATCCTTTTTACTGATTTGGCCTTTACCGGGATTAAGTAAGAAACTTAAAATTTGAAACAGTTGTTTTCCAAATCATGTTTTAATTTTATCGGTTTGATATAGATTAATTTCTAACCTACTATATAACCAAAAGATCTCATTAAACAACCTCATTTTTTCTCCTCATACCTTCCATTATAAAACTAGAATGTACTTTTGTTTAAAGGCTAAACTAAAATATGTCCTAAATCCATCCTTTATCCTTGCAGTAGTGTATAGCATTCCTACAAGAGCTTTCAATGTATTGAAGCTATTCAGACCCCTCTTGGTTATCCACTCCCGTAGTTTCCGATGACTCACATTTCTGTACTGAGTGAACCTGATAAAGGGAAGAAGCCAGCAGTTTGAGTAACAGGAGACAGTTTCAGCTTTCTTTTGGACATTGCTATGTGAGTGAATGTGGAGCAGGCACCTCCAAATTGTATTTGCCTAACCTTGACCAGTCCTCTCCACCTAACTGCCTAAACTCTGTACCTCCTGTATTACTTCTCCATTTAATACCACCACCATCATTCTGGTCATTCAGACTAGAAACCTGGGTCATTTTAACTTCCCTCTACTTCATCTGTATGTCTTGCCTCTTAAGTCTTGTCAATTCTGTCTGGTATTCATGCTTATTACCTCGTCCATTCCATTCCCAAGTCTGCCCAAGTACAGCCCTTCATATTTTCTCCCTCTAGTTCATTCGCCCTTTCTTCTTTCCTTCCTTCCTTCCTCAAAGTACAGTTTGTTTTTGGGGGGTAAATTTTAGAACATTTCCATCACCCCAAAAAGATCTCTCCTGCCCATCTTCAGTGCCTCCCCGCTTTAACACCCCTGGCCCCAGGTAACCACAAATTTACTTTCTATCTCTATGGATTTATCTTTTCTCAAATGGAATCATACAGTTTATATGGTCTTTTGCATCTGGCTTTGTTCATTTGACATGATGTTTTTGAAGCTTATCAGGACTTCATTTCCATACCTAGTCTATTGCAATAGCCCCCTAACTGGAATCACTGTTTTATTTTTTCACCCATTCCTTAGTCCAAACTCCTTAGAAAAGCGTTCATGCTCTAAGTTCTGACTCTAAACTTAACACTATGGTATCTTCCACATATCCTGTGTGTTCTAGCTACACCAGACAATTGACTGCCATGTTCTGTGTATTTTCTTGTCTCTGAGCTTATGTTTATACTGGCTGCTCAAGTGCTTTTCTTCCACCTTTCTCTGCTCTTCTCCACCTGTGTTATTTATTTAGGCAAGTTCATCTTCATTCCCCTTGAAACCTTCCCTGACATTTCAGACCTATCCCATTAAAATGAGCTCTTCCTTGCTTCATATGTTCCCAAGGTATTTTGCTTTTCTTTCTGCTGTACTTACTAATCAGTCATTATCAGTTGTTGAAAACACCAATTCATTTTTTGATATATATATTTGTTGAGCATCCCCTTTGTTTGTAGGATCTGGGCTACTAAGGTGAACAAAACAAAACTGCCCTCATAGAGTTTCTAATCTAATAAAATGATAAGTGAGATCGTGTTACAAACTGGCTTTGTCAATTTCCCTCAGTTTTCTTGTGGAGAGGATGTAAGGCTGGAATTTACAAAAGAAATATACTTTTTTTGTCTTGTAGTCCTGAGAATTGATCTCAGTTTTACTGAATATTCAGTTTAGTGCTCCAACTTTGATATAGATTCTAGTTTTGCTTCTGTAACAATTAATTACCTTGAAACTTGAAAAGACGAGTTATTTTCTGTAATACAGCATTTGAGACTTAATTTTCAGTAGTTCTAACCATTCTTAAAATTTTTTTTTGTAGGCAAACTTCCCACATTCTTCTCTTTCTGATTCTATTCCCATCCATCAAAGAATCAGAAGTAAAATATTTATATTAGTTACTATTTCTCTGTGCCTAGGAGAAATGGTTATCTAGGAGATATTAGGAACATTACTATCTTTTGACTTTAAGAATAGCAGAACAGAATTTTTTTTCTACTAATAATTAGGGCAGTCTGGGAGCATTTGTTTACCTTTTCCTCCTCAAAAAGGATGTGGTACTTTTGACACTTGATATCAAGATAAGCAATTCTCTGTTGAAGAAAGTTCTGTTTTTGTTTTAATCATATTAGCTGTTGTTCTGGCAGAGCTTCCTGTTGGCAATGTGAAGTCCAAATGACATCTGCTTGTTTCATGATGGTAGCTTTGAACGCTTAGAAGACTTTGTAATAAAAAATAAAATGAATGTTTTCTCTCTGGTTGTTTCATGATGTAGCTTTGAACCCTTAGAATACTTTGTAATAAAAAATAAAATGAATGTCTATTATCATGTTATCTACTGTAGGTTGTCAGAAAAGCAGACATGATCAACAAAAATATGACTCATCAGGTACAAGCTGAGAGAGACGCACTGGCTCTAAGCAAAAGTCCTTTTATTGTCCATTTGTACTATTCACTGCAGTCAGCAAACAATGTCTACTTGGTGAGTAACCAATTTTACATTTTTTTCTTTATTCAGCAGTCACTGAACTCAGTGACTTAAGACTATAGTCTCTGAGTTCAGAGTACCTGGGTTTGAATTCCAACTGTTGCACTAACTTTATGACTTTGGCCAAGTGACCTTACCTGTCCTATTAGTCAGGGTTCTTCAGAGAAAAAGAACTAATAGGGTGTGGAGGGGGGTGTATGCGGGCATACGCACAGTGTGTATAGAGAGAGGAGGATTTATTTTAAGGAATTGCCTTACACAATTGTGGGAGCTGACCAGTCTGAAATCTGCAGAGTAGGATGGCAGGCTGTAAACCCGGGAAGGAGTTGGTGTTGTAGCTGCAGTCCAAAAGCAGTGTAGACTCAGAATTCCCTTTTCTTGGCAGCGGTGGAGGTGGGGGTGGTGGCTGTAGTGTGAAGGACAACACCTAAATTTTTTTTTTAATCTTAAGGCCATCAACTGATTGGGTGAGGCCCACCAACATTTTGGAGGATAATCACCTGTTACTCAAAGTCTTACCGATTTAAATGTTAATCTCATCTAAAAATACCTTTACAGCAACATTTAGATTGGTGTTTCACCAAATAATCCGAGTACCATGG
This sequence comes from Pteropus medius, assembly GCF_902729225.1. NCBI lineage: Eukaryota > Metazoa > Chordata > Mammalia > Chiroptera > Pteropodidae > Pteropus > Pteropus medius. The sequence continues at coordinate 10,571,367 of NW_024347790.1, read as the reverse complement.
CTTAGCCAAGTTAACACATAAAATTAACTTCAGTCATGCATCGTTCGTTTTGGTCGACATCAGACTACGTATACCACAGTGGTCCCATAAAATTTTAATGACCTGAAAAATTCCTGTCATTTAACGACATCTTAATGTCGTAGTGCAACGCATTACTCACATTTGTGGTGATGCTAGTGTAAACAAAGCTACTATGCTGCCAGCAATAAAAATATAGTACATATAATAACATACAGTACATAATATTTGGCAGTGATAACGAACAGCTATGTTACTGCTTTATGTATTTGATATGCTCTACTGTTTTATCATTATGTTAAAGTGTACTCTTTCTAATTATGAAAAAGAATGATTGCTGTATAACAATATGCCATGTTATGCTGGCGGCACTCTCATACATCCTGTGTTTACCACATCTCTTGACTGCATCATCTTCTCTTATGCTTTATTTAATCTCATGTTGTTTTGTGCAAGAACAAGTTGTATAAGCTTGTCGCCTAAGAACAACAGACTATCCCCTGTAGCCTAGGTGTGTAGTATTACACCATCTACGTTTGTATAAGAACACTCTGTGATGTTTGCATAACGATGCATTTCTCAACGTATTTTCATCATCAAATGGCACATGGCTATATTACACCTCAGTGTCCTTTTCTGCATAATGAGATATAATAGTATCTACCTCAAAGGTTGTTAATGAAATTTCAGTAGGTGAATGTAAAGCATGCAGAACAGTGTCTGGCACAAAGTGCTAAAAATATTTGGTAAGAAAAGGACATGTAGAAATATAAGGTTTGGTGTATAATAAAGAAAGATATTAGGATATGGTGGACTTTGAGAGGTGCTTGCTTTTCATTTAAAGCAGCCACTTACACTGTTCTAATGAAGAATTGGAGGGGATGAGGCAGAAGAGGTGTGAATGGCAGGTATTTTTACTGCAAATTTCAGAGGTTCTGACTTAAGAGGTGGTCTGTGGATTAAATGTTTGATAACACCAGTAGCTTCTGTTTACTATGTCCAAGTGGTTTCTGTGAATGAATATGTCTTTAGGATTTAGATTTTAGACCAGGAATTTATGTATTTATCAACGGAAGGCTTGTTCCTTTAATGATTTGATTGCCTTTAAGAGTGGAAACCTTTTATCCTTGATATGCTAAATCTTTCTTGCGACTCTGAAACATAATTGTATGACACTTCAACTTTCTGCTATTCCAAAAGCTTGAGATTGAACATGACGTGCAGCTTCCAGCTATAGACCTAAAAATTCAGGCTAGGTTATAAAAATAGAACCTAATCTAAAACTCTTGGTACTTGATGGTTAAATCCATTTCTGATCTTTGAGCAGATCTGTGAATATATTTAGACTGATGTTGAATGTGGTTGCAAAGGTTTAATGGGAAGGCAAAAAAACTTTCAAAAAGTAAAAAGTTTATTTAGGACCCTTTTTAGCATTAGGACTAATTCAGGAGAAATAACAGTTTTTTATAAACCAAAATTTAATGAATACATGAAATGCGATCATATTGTAAATACTATTCTTCTGCCTGTTTTTCCACTTAATGGTGACCTAATCCTTTATTAATGACTATAGAATTGCGTACATTTATTTATGAATTCCATAATTTCTTTAACAAGCATACTATCCGTGAGTTGGTTTGGTTTTTTTTTTTAACTGTTTGTGATTTTTGTTTGTTTGTTGTTTGCTATTCTAAACAACACTCCAATCAATACCTTAGCATGGATTGTAGTACCTGGTTTTAATGGCCTTCTCTGTGGGAAACAAGACTTGATAATATTGGGGGAAAGATTTTGGAGTAAAGATACAAATTTGTCTTTGAATTCACCCTCAGAGAAAGATTAAAGACAGCCCTTTAAGAGACCACTAAGTTCTGAGAAAGCATGAGTTGGGGGTCTCTTTTTTAGGATGATTCACTTTTTGAGTGAGTCAAAAAAACAAATTCTGTAAGAATAATTGACTTTCATGTTTTAAGCCAATGGTTGGCAAACCATGGCCCCTGAACCAAATCTGACCCACGGTTTCTGTACAGCCTATGAGCTAAGAATAGTTGTTACATTTTTTAAATGTTGGAACAAAATCAAAAGAATAGTATTTTGTGATATGTGAAAATTATATGAAATTTGAATTTCAGCGAATAAGTAAAGATTTATTGGAACACAACCACCTGTTGTTTACATTATTATCTATGGCTGCTGTCATGTTGCAACACAGACCACATGGCCAACAAAGCCTAAAATATTTACTATGTGGCTCTTTACAGAAAAGAAAATATTATTGTATGTCATTTCCACAGAAGGTAGGAAACTATTTGATCTTCTAATTCTTGCTTGAGCTCTCTAATGCTTTTACCACATACTATTTTATATGCAATGTGGGTACCTTACCCAATGCCATGACTGGCTGTGGCATCAATCATTACTTAGCCCTTTGGCAGCCAGAGGTTTCCACAAGCCTGGTCTAACAGTTGTGGTTGAAAGGCTCAGTTGACTTGCTTAACTTGGTACCTTTTTTTTTTCAACTCTGTGTCATAGAGTTGGTGGAATAAGTCAACAGCTATAATATTTTTTATTTCCTATTTCTGGAATTAGAAAGGAGACCATATCTTGTCTACAAACTTCATCACTGTTTTAGATCCTTGACACTCAAAGTGTGGTCCACAGACAAGCAATGCCAGCATCATCTGAGCACTAATTAGAAGTGCAGAATCTCAAGCCCCACTCCAAATCTACTGAATCAGAATCTGAATTTTAACAAGATTCCCCGGGCACATTAAAGTATACAAAGTCCTGGTTTAGACAAAACAAAAGATTTCCTAGAAATGAGAAGCTACTTTGAGGCAAAGAAATAAGGTATAACTGAATTTAGCCACAATAATAAAAAATAATTGACAGCTACATTCCAGGTACTATGCTAGGTGGTACAAGGAACAAGAAGATGAAAATGTTTATTATGGAAGCATTCGGACATACAAAAAAATCAAAAGATGAATATAATGAACCCAATCAACCTTCATGTAGTGCTCTGGGCATCCTTTGATTCATTGCCCGGATTCATAATTTTATGATGTTTGCAAAATGATTTATTCCCTTAGCTTTTATTAGCTAGAATTCTCCCTTGTCACCTATTTCATTACTCTGAAATACAACTTATATGAGGAAAGCAGAATAAAAGCTTCATTCTTTTTCTTTCATCGCCCATTTTCAGAGAGCAACCTCCAAACGTGTATAGTTTTGCTTTTAGTTTTTTTAAGTATCTTTATCAATTCATGGAATTTTATGGATTCGTTGTGTTTTAATCCACTGCAGTCATTACTTTCTATGTTCAAATTGTCCCATCTTTAGTGAATAGAAGCCCCTTTGGTTAATTTAACTTTTTATACTATCTTAGTATTCTAATAACTTCTTTGCTTTCTGGCGTGACAAGAGATTTAAGGCTCATTTTGTAAACATCCTGTACGAGACCTGAGCGAGGAAGTCTAGCTTCTTTCACTGGGAAATAACGGTTAGAGACCGCAATTCAGGTGGTAGTAATTAGTGACATTCATTGCCACTAGGTCACCATTCCTTTTAGGCCTTCTCAGTGGACAGACTAGGAACCACATAGTTTTATAGAAAGAGGAAAATATATCCAGAGTTCATACAGATATTTCCAGTTGAATGGAAGATTATAGAATTTTTACTTAACATCTTCGAAAAATATATGAACTATAAAAATGTTTGGAAAAACATATTTGTATTTTTTTCCCTGAGAATCTGGGATATAAATAGCATTAACATACTCACTTCTTTAATTTCCAATATACATGTAACTAATATTTTCAAAACAACAATACCAGTATTGTTTTACTAACACCGAAACAACTGGATTTGATTTAGGATTTCCTTGCAGTTAGTTCTTTTTCCCTTGGGACATGCTGTCGAGTTCTGTTTTTTGAAGTCACTTGAAATAATTCTTTGCATGGTTATGAAACTTGATGTACAGCTAGGTTTATTTGTTCCCCTTTTATATCAGAGAGTTCCATTGAAAAGGGGAATCCATAAAAGTATTAGAAGAACACTGATGTGAATATTTTTGTAATCATAAAATAGTGCAGGACTTACTAAGTACAACATAAAACTTACTTAAAATTTTAAAACATGTGACACAAAATACCATATACATAGTCAAATGACATGTTTGGGGAAAATATTTATTGCCCAGAAGACAGACAAAGGGACTGATTTTACTTCTACGTAAACAGAGTTTACAGATCAGTAAGAAAGGATAAATACCCCAGTCAAAGAATAGAAGTGATTCACAGAAGACATATTAAAGGTCAAGAACAGTGTGTAAAGATTCCAGATATCCCTAAAAGTGAATAAACATTTAAACAAGTCCATCTTTTCTTCCTTAGATTGACAAAGATAAAAAGTATTGATAGTCACTGTTGATGAGGATGTAAGCAAATAAGCATTCTCGTGAGTTCAAATACAGTATTTCTTTACTACTGAATTACAAACTCTTTAAGTGTGGTGACTACATTTTATTCATGCTTATATTCCCAGTACTAGAACAGAATGTAGCACAGACTTTGTGCTTAATAAATGGTTTAATGATTGATTTCATTAACAAATATTGACTCATCTCAGTGTACCAGGGAAACAAACAAACAAATGACCTCGTTTTATTAAGTTCTTAATAGCCACTATTTTATAGCTTAAAACTATAGAAAATTTTGAGAATGATGACTAGTACATGTAGAAGGAATAATAGAGCTTTGCAACCACATATCAATAATGGAATCATCTGTAGCTATGTGATGCTAAAATTATTATTGAAAGTTTGTTGGGAAACAGGTTATTTATATAGTTTCACAGAAATAAATAATCCCCCCAGATTATTTATTAATTACAAGGTAGGTGGAGTTCTTCAATGGAGAAATCTGGAAGTCACCACTTTAACTAAGTGACCAAAGTTAACGTTACCAGGAATGGAACACACTGATATTAGTTGGATGTTTTTCTGGTGGGAATCACTGAGAAGGACTCAACCTTGTTAATGTCATATTCCTGCCTAAAATGCATGACTTGAATTAAATCATGAAGAAATAATCAGCTGTCATGAAAAACTGCCCCCCCACCAGCACCCCAAAAAGGCTAAGAACTATTTCAGATTAAAGAATGTTAAAGAGACATGACAACTAAATCCTGTGCATGATCCTGGCTTGAGCATAGGGGATGAGGAGAGAAGCTATCAGGGCCAGTATTGAGATAATCAGAGAAATTTGAATACGTTCTATACTTTAGATTAGGGATCCCCAACCCCCAGCCGTGGACCAGTACCGGCCCGTGGCTTGTTAGGAATGTGGCCACACAGCAGGTAAGTGACAAGAGAGCGAGCTTCATCTGTGTTTGCAGCTGCTCCCCAGTGCTAGCATCTCTACCTCAGAACATCAGGCATTAGATTCTCATAGGAGCACTAATCTCTGGTGCCAAAAAGGTTGCGGACTGCTGTATTAGATAATAGCATTATGTTAGTGTTAAATTCCCTGAATTATATTATGCCATAGTTCTACGTGAATGTCCTTGTTAGGAGATATATGATGAAGAATTTAGTGGTGACAAGTCAAGATGTCTTCAACTTTATTCTTGAATTATTCAGCAAAAATTTAAAAGTTATACATTAGTACCAATTGCTAATATTGCCATATAATTTTTTAAATAGTTTAGTCTGAACAAAAATACGTGCATATAAGATATTTATGTTAATGGTGTAATAATTGTCATCTTGCTATGTTTATTATGTAATATAATTATGTTAGTGATTGACATAAATATTTATACATGTGGAGAGGAAGAAAGCAGATGTAGTAAAATGCTAACAATGCATGAATCTAGATGAAGAGTATATAGGAAATCTGTTGTTCTTACATCATTTTTGTAAGTCTGAGTTTTTGTTCAGACTAAACAGTTTAATTTATATTTAAAAAGCTGTATGGAATATGACATTAGCAACATGACCAAACTGGGTATTTATCGGTAGTGGGTGGTACCAAGAAAATGTGTTTTGTACAGAACCATGCTAAAAATATGTAACTGTGATGCTCAAAGTATATATATTTTAATGTTATCATATTGGTTTTATTTTGCAACGTTTATATTCCTTTTTGATAGGTAATGGAATATCTTATTGGTGGAGATGTCAAGTCTCTCTTACATATATATGGTTATTTTGATGAAGAGATGGCTGTAAAATATATTTCTGAAGTAGCATTGGCTCTAGACTACCTTCATAGACATGGAATTATCCACAGGTAAAGACTGACTTTCCACACAAATAATAAAATTAGGTATCAAATATTCGTAAAACACAAATAATAAAATTAAGTATTAAATATTTGTAAAACCACTTGCCCATATACCTAGGTTGTCTAAAGTTTGGTAAATTCCATCAACTCTTCTTCCATCTCCTTGTGTTTTTTTAATATGTTGCTTTGACCATGAGTATACACCATTTTATTGTGAAGAATTTTGAAGCTTTTCCACTTTTTTACCATCATACAAAAGTGCTAAATTTTATAATCGGACTGATTTACAGTGTTTCGCTCTGTGCAAAGAAAGGCAGGTTAAGTGGCTCTGCTCTAAAAATGCTTAATATTAACCTCCTTGAAAGAGGCAAATAGGATTTTGACCTGGCTTAAGGTTTATTTTATCTAATAAGGTCTATTTCTTTTAATGTAATATCTAAAGAATAATGTGGAAGATAATCATTAAATCAACTAACTTTCTTGTAGATTTTGATATACAAAAGACAGTTTGCTTTTTAGAGTTGTTTTCTGCAGTTTCAAAGCCACCCTGAGTGCCTTATTTTAGAGAAAATAAATAAGGTTCGATTCTTCTGTAACTTTCACTTTTTTTCTCAGTGATTCTAACATCAACACCAGCTCTTTTTCAGTTATCTGTTGTTTATCTTTTGTATGTGCAGGGATTTGAAACCAGACAATATGCTTATTTCTAATGAAGGTCATATTAAACTAACAGATTTTGGCCTTTCTAAAGTTACTCTAAATAGAGGTAAGAAAAATAATAAGTAAGTACCTTTTTAAAACTCCAACAAATTTTAGACACTACATTTCATTAACTTATACTGGGTTTTTTTGTTTGTTTGTTAGTTTATAATGAATGAAATTTAATGATTATTTGTTTTAAAATAGACTAGCAAGGTCTAATGGTACCTTTTCTTTTGATTAAAGATGAAAACCGGGAATGATTATTTTTAAATTCTCAAAGGTCCTTGAAGGTTTTCAAAGAGGAAATCACAATTTCTGTTCTTTGGACGTTTTATCCCTACTGAAACTGGTTCTAACCAATTAAAAATCAGTAAAATGATTATAACATGGTAAACAATTAATACCTAAAGAACTCATTCAAATATACATGGCCACCACTGACACCTCCGTAAACAAGGGGCAAAGAAAATGAACACACAGTTCACACACACACATATGGGGTTGTGTTAAATGCACTAGTAGTAATGAAATAAATGCTAATTTAAAAAATAATAGATGAATCATTTTATACTATTAAGCTAGCAAAAAATAACATTGCTTTATCAGTATGAGGTATAAATGAAATTTGTTAAGTTCAACCTTTCAGTCTATCTTTAAAAAAGTTGTATCACATACAGTGGATTACTTCCCTTACCATTTTCGATATCTAAAGAAAATAGTACAATATCATGTGTGAATGTTGAATTATTTTACAGTGTTAAGTACTGAAACCTGATAAAATTCTATGTCAATTTCTGTCTTAACCTATAGTTGCTCATGTTAGTTAAAGTGAAGGGTCCATAATTTATATTAATTCCTTAAATAGATTCTGATATTGAAATTTAATTGATGTTTCCATTATCTTAATTCCTTTCTTATCTTTTCTCACCATGTCCTTTTCTAATATTTGATTTACCAAGAATTATTTTGTTGCCAGTTATATAACACTCTTGTTTAGTGATTGAGTGTTCCCTAAAAAGCTAAGACTTTGGGTCATTACACTATGTTCTATTCATTCCAGAACAAGACTCTGTTTTATCAGACTTTAATGATTTCAATCAGTTGCTTAGTTTTATATGTTAACTCTATGGCATCTGGCTTTTGTAGGAATGTTTGTCTTGCACGAGCCAATTTGTAAGTAGTTTAATAATGTAGAAAGAGGGGCAAAGTTCAAAGCAGATGATTAAAGAATTTTATATACTTTGCTTTCCATATGTAGATATCAATATGATGGATATCCTTACAACACCATCAATGGCTAAACCCAGACAAGATTATTCAAGAACCCCAGGCCAAGTATTATCTCTCATCAGTTCTTTGGGATTTGTAAGTACTTGATAAGAAAAAACTCACATAACATGTCCTTTCCTGATTACCATTTAAAATTTAAAATCCTTTTTCTTTTTTTAATAAATGATCAAAATGAATTTAAATATCAAGCATGTCGAGATACTTTAACTGTTTATCTACTTAGGTGGTATAACCATCTATGTATGTACTTGGGTGGTGTTTTTATGAAGATGTTAGCATTTGTATTTTTCTTTCTCTTTTTAATAGCACCCACCAGTTGCAGAAAAAAATCAAGACTCTACAAATATTCTTTCAACTCATGTATCTGAAACAGCACAGCTTTCTCAAGGACTAATTTGTTCTATGTCTATAGATCAAAAGGATGCTACTCCTTATTTTAGCAGACTAAAATCATGTGAGTATAAAAGAAAAAGTAGTTTATTTCTCATATCAATTTAATAATTTTAAAATGCAAATATTTGAAGACTGTTGCATTTCTGTATTTCATTATGTAGACGCCATTTCTGACAGGTGTTGTTGCAGATCTTTATGTCAACAGAACCAAGTGTCTAATGAGATATTTGTCAATTAGCTATAATATTAGGATGCTCATTGGATAGATTTTACTATACTGGGTCTATAGAAGTCTTATATTGAGAAGAAATTGTAAAATTACTTCCAAAAGATTCTAAATAAAATTGTCAAAGTAAAGATATAAAGTAGCGCCCAATAAAAGACAAAAGCAGATAGTGGAAGAGAAGAGTGGGACATTCGTACGGCTCTTAACTTCACCTTTTATAGCTTAGCAACAGTGGACAATTTAGTTCTCTGCACTCACATTCTTCATCTTGGGAATGTAAATAATGGTCCTGAAGGGTGATTAGTATTGGTTGCTTTCACAGATGTTACCTCACTTTAAATTTGGTCCTCAACAAATCTGTACATATCTAGACGTGTGTGTGTGTACATACACACGCACATATATATAGTATTCTTTTACAAATGAGAAAACTAATATTTGAAAATGCTTATTTGCAACACTAGTAAATGGGTAAGCCAAGTCCTGATTGTGTATACAGTTTTCTGCCACCTTACCCTTTACTTCAAATTCAGTGAATATTGTTTCTTCTGTCAAAATCCACTGTGAAAATCAAAATGGCTGAACTATATGTGTGTGTGTGTATGGCTTTGATAAATAAACCGTTAAAATATGAGATGTGCAGGTGTTATTTTGTAGTAGCCTTACGCTTAAGGAAAAATAATTGCATCTCCCTTAGTCATTCATTAATCTAGTCAAAATTAGATAGGTCCAAAGCATGTGCTGGTCACTTGAGTAGATATCAAGATGAGTAAGAGAGGTCCTTGTCTCAGAAGAACTTGTAATTTTGTGGTGATTACAGGTATAAAGGGATAACAATCCTATAAAATAAATTCCACAGGAGGAATACTTTGATGTAACACAGAAAGTGACAAATGCTAATGGAGAAAATCAGGAATGGTTCTAAATAAAGATATAGCAACAGCCAAGCTGGACCCAGAAAGAAAAACAGGAACTTAATAGCTGCAATTATAGTGGGAAAAGACATTTCATATAGAAGCACCAGCATGAGCAAAGGCATGGACATGTGGAAGTATATTCCATCCTCAGACTATGGAGACTAAATATATTATGTGAGAATGGTTTGTGCAATGCAAAAGAAAGCTTAGCAGGTAAATAGGGAAGGATCAAGTGTTATTACAGGGAGTCTAGGATTTAAGCTTTAGAAAAAGGGAAGCCATCAAAAGTTCCAAAGTAGGGAATAGTCTGATCATATCAGTGATCCACAAAGAACTTATTAGCAGATATACAGTATGCACATAGCATTAGATTAGGCACAGGTTCTCACCATACCGGGAAAGACATCTGAGCAGTTTAGTCAAATATCAATGCGAGTATCCAGCAAGTTTCAGTAATTCTGTTGAGAGAATTTATATACCAAAAAGAAAGTTGCTTTAGATGGACTTCGAAATTCTCCTTCCAGTTTTAAAGTTCTAAGAGCTATCAATTCAAAAAACTATAAGACTAAGAATTTACTTGGAATTAAAGTTATGTTCACCCAATATCGGGAAAGGAAAATAAGATATATATGTATCTTTTTATATAAGTGTAAAATCTTTATATTTTATATATTATTAACTTTAATATGTGTGATTATCTGTTGTCTACAAGCATGATTGTCTGTTGTGTCTAATTATAAGTTCAGGAGCAATAATTTTTAGCATTGTTATATGAGAGAGGAACATGTATCATGTAGATAGTGCTGCTTTCTTTCACTGGCTCTCTCTTAGCCAATTTACCATTATTCATTTGTTTTATCTAGTGGTATTTTAAAAATCCCTTATGGAAAAAAGTAAATAAATAAAATAAAAAACAAATTAAAAAATCCCTTATGGATTGTGTATAATTGACACTTGTAAGCATGTAAATCTCATTGAAATAAAGCTATAATTTTAATTAAATACAAATTGAACTGTGTAAATTTAGTCACATTCCAGCCTTGTATCACATCTGGATATAACACATCAATAACACTCCTTTATCAAGAAGAGTTTCACATTGGATAATGCATATTCAAATGGATTTCCTCCAAACTATAAATTAGTTCTCTTATCCTGATTTTTACTTTATGAATGTTGAGCGGTTTGTTTGTTTTTTTAACTTTCAGAACAGTACTAGTATACCAAAAACACCTGAAGCCATCTTTGTAGATTGGATAATGTTTACACAGAAATAGTTCTGACATGCAGTACTTAATATTTTGCCTAATTATCTGTAAAGATTCAGGCTCAGTGAGAAACCAAGAAAGATATGATATAAGCTTCAATATTGTCTCTTCCCTACAGGTGTTGAAACAGTTGCCCCCAACCCCAGAATGCCTATGAAGTGTCTAACTCCTAATCTACTGCAGTCTAGGAAAAGGCTGGCTACATCAAGTGCCAGTAGTCAGTCCCACACCTTTGTGTCCAGTGTGGAATCTGAAAGCCACAGCAGTCCCCAATGGGAGAAGGATTGCCAGGTTAGAGTGAAATTTATCTTAACCCAGACCAATTATATATGTGGAATTAATGGTAAAAACACTTTATACCTTTTCATATAAATTCTATACGGAAATGAATGGCATTCTGTATGGAAATGAATGGCATTCTTCATTTTCTTATACATTCTGTCAAATTCTTTTGAAATATTTCATTTCTCTACCATTGAATTATATATTTGAAACTTACTGGATTTTGTTAATGTCACCATAATAAATTTTAAATATTAAAAATATATTTTTTTTTCCTTTCTCATTTAAATGTGAAATTATTCTTGCTTGATATATGAGATTCCAAATTTTTAAAGTTTGCTGTAAATTGATAAAAGTGTGTTTGGCTTGTAGGCACCTAAATAGACTTCTTTTTTCTTTGTGTTTTAATCCCTACCATGATAAAGACATTAGCTTGTTGATTTTTTTTAACCTATATCTTATTTTAAAACTCATAACTACCTCCTTCTATACTGTTTTCTGCATGAGAAATAACTTTTAGACCCCAAAGGTAATATAGGTGTGCCTGTAAGAGTATCCAGTCTAAGATTGCTAAGTAGATGATTTACTTAAAGCTTCATTACTTAATTTATATATTCTGTTATTGCCCTCTTTTAATGCTGTTAAAGCTAATAAATACTAAAGTTGAGAGGAACTAGAAGTTTAAATTATAATAAAGTTTCCTTCATAAAATGCCAGTAAAATAGTGTAATATTAGAATAATGGCAATGAACAAAGAATAAATCTTCCATTTAATAAAATAATTTGTATTTGTTTCTTATTCTTAGTCATATGATTTCCTTCATTATTGTTGGATATTTGCATTTTAGGAACAAGATCAAATTGTTTTTAGTTAAGACAGGGTTTCTCAATTTTTTTTCCCGTCTCATAGGCTACTCTATAGGTAATATATATATGCTATAGGATAAACCATATTTACATTCCTAGTAGTAGTATTTCATTTCTTTTCTATTCAAGAAAGCATATTATATATAATTTCACCTATACGCAGCTTTTCCATCTTCTTCCCACTTCTGCATCCCTGAGGAATATAATGATTGAATTATAATAGTCTTTCTCCAGTTATGATCAGAAGAGAGAAAAGGGACCCCTGATAAACCCTGTGCTAATCCCCAAATGCATCATTTTCTGTGCTTGAGTTACAATTCAGAAATTTTCTCTGGTTCATGACTCAGTACTCCTTGTTATTATGGAGTAAGTTAATAAGGTTTGATTTTCACATGTCAAAAATAGGCATTATTAGTTACTGAAGATTCCTTCTAATTGAGTAATCTTGTAAAAGTCCTGAGTACCATGTACCAGTTTGCGGTATTAGGCACAAAGATCTGATCACCCAAGAGCGCCTGCTAATTTGAAGTTTTCAGGAAAAGCATTTTGTTATCATTATGTCATCGATTCAACTTGTTGACAATGGATTTTAATTCTTGGCATTTTTGGTTTTTAATTATAAATTACCACTAATTTAGCTTCATCCTTATCAGCTTGGTTTTATTATACTTGTATAAAGTGATACATGTTCATATTAATAATATTTTGGTCTATAATTTTCCATTAACTATATTTATATCAAACCCTGTGCATTTTGCTATTGCAAAGCAGATATGTATATAATGTAGCCTTAATCCCAAATTTGCCTAAATATGTTGCCTGTTGCTGCCTGTTAATTTGTTCTATTTAAATAACATGTAATACACTATCAAATGAGTATTATAGAATAATCGATTTACATTTTAGACCAGGGTTTCACTCAAAATAATGTGTATAGTCTTCGGCCATGCCACCCTGAACACACCTGATCCCGTCTGATCTTGGAAGCTAAGCAGGGTCGGGCCTGATTAGTACTTGGATGGGAGACCACTTAGGAAGACTAGATGCTGTAGGCATAAAAAATAAATAAATAAATAATGTGTATGAATGTAGACTATAATTATTTATATTGTTTTTTAATTCTCTGTTATCATTGTTCTTTTGTTCCATTGGAAAGTGAGAATAGGTAACATAATAGCTTATGGGGGCATTTGTTCCACCTAAGTGGACAGAGGTTTAAAAGATTAAAGAATCTCAGCTTCATACAATTAATAAAAGGTTCTTCCTTCTCCTTAGGAAAGTGACGATGCATTGGGCTCTCCTACGAAAAGTTGGAATACAACTGAAAAGCCTTTTTGTACAAAATCTACAAATGCCATCGAGACCAACAGTTTCAGTAAAAAGGATCTTGAATTAACTCTTTCTCCCATTCAGAACAGCAGTGCCATTCCTGCCACTGGAAGCTCTTGTGTAAACCTTGCTAAAAAATGCTGTTCTGGAGAAGTTTCTTGGAAAGCAAACAAACTGGATATAAATAATATTAACATGGCCACTGACACAAAACAGTCTGGTTTTCATCAGGCAAATCAGTGGGCTTTGAATTCTGGTGGTATGATTCAAGAGCACCTTGGGAAAAGAAGTGTTAAGAGAAATTTTGAGTTAGTTGACTCCAGTCCTTGTCAGGAAATTATACAGAATAAAAAATGTTGTATAGAATATAAGCAGAGTAATGAAATGAGAGATCGTTATGCAAATCAAAGTACAGGCTTAACGACTGAAGTCCAGGACCTTAAGCTCTCCGTGTACAGAAGTCAGCAAAATGACTATGCCAATAAGGAGAACAGGGTTGATTCTTTTATCGATAAACAACAAACACCAGAAAAATCGCCTATCCCGATGATAGCAAAAAACCTTATGTGTGAGCTGGAAGAAGATTCTGACAAGAATAATAAGGACAACTTAAGTTCTAGTTTCCTGTGTTCCGATGATGACAGAGCTTGTAAAAGTATTCATATGGACTCTGATTCATCTTTTCCTGGAATTTCTATAATGGAAAGTTCATTGGAAAAGCAGTCCTTAGATCCAGATAAAAGCATCAAAGAATCTTCTTTTGAAGAATCAAATATTGAAGACCTTACTGTATCGCCCAGCTGCCAAGAAAATACTTTGCCGAAAGACGATGAGAATACTGCTGTCCAAGACAGTAACCAAATGTTAGCTCCTTCTTCAGAGGTGTCGAAAACATTAACCTTCTCTAAAAGAAATGCTGTAGCTTTTCGAAGTTTTAACAGTCATATTAATGTATCCAATAACTCAGAACCATCCAAAATGAGTATTACTTTAGATGCAATGGATGTTTCATGTGCTTATAGTGATTCGTATCCCATGGCGGTAACCCCTACTCAAAAAGGAAGATACTGTATGCCATGTCAGGTACGTTATAACTTTCTAACACCTTGTTCTTTGGATTTTAGAAAAATAACTATGGAAGCTCGGCTCTTGCCTCTCTAACTAGACTATAAGATATTAAGCATACAGTTTTGTTTTACTTGTCAGGAATCTATGGACTGTTGGAAGTTTTAATGCAGAAAGGTAAAGCTGGTAGTAATGTTTATTATTCTTAACTACAATGCCTCCTTCATTTGTACGTTCTATATACTTTCACATATTTATAATTATATATTTTCACTTGATCAAAGAAACTGTGAGTTATAAAATTAAAGTCCACTCACCGTCTTCTAAGAATATATTTAGATGATCTCTTTCTTTATAGAAAAAATGTATATTTCAAATCTTTTTTTTTTCTAACATTTTATCTTTTTTTTCTTTCCTTTGGAGAGACATCATAATATAAAAAAAAAAAATGTAAACCCCGAATTTAGAGTTATAAGAATTGGGTGTTCTATTCAGAATTCATAGAGGGACTTAGAGGTCCCTTACCCATAGCACCTCTGTTTCCTATCTGTCTGTAGAATATAATGATATCTGCCCTGCTGGTCTCAGAGTCCTTATGAAACAACAAAGTATCTTAAAAACTTAAATGCCAATTAGCACAAGAGGTTATTTACAATTCTACCTTATGTATTAGCCTAATAATTCAATCATTTGTTAGCTACAGCCTCCCTCAGTGCATGTTCTTAAGCTTGTATTAATCCATGCGATCAAGAAATTTTTCTTATGGATTTTTCCATTCTTTCTTATATATCTAAATATTGTTGAAATAATTGATGTTACCCAAGATATTGCATTTTCATTAGATATCAGTACTTTTCATAAGTATAATCTGTTATGAGTCCATTTTCAAAACTGATCGAGGATTTGAGTGTGTCTTTTGTACCCAGTAGCCTAGCTTTTTTGTTTTAGCATTCCTGTTCACTGCAAAAGGAATTAAGATATTCATTGTCTCTTAAACTCTTTTTAAACTAGCAGACCCCAAATCAGGCCAGATCAGGGACTCCATATCGAACTCCAAAGAGTGTGAGAAGAGGCGTGGCCCCAGTGGATGGCGGGCGAATACTGGGAACCCCTGACTACCTCGCACCTGAGCTGTTATTAGGCAGGGCCCACGGTAAGGCATGTGTGTCTTGAGTTTTTGAAGTATTATCTATCACTGCATTTTCCTTCGAGGTAAAATTGTTTTAAATTTCTTTGTTACTTGGATTACCTAAAGTAAAACAAAATGAACTCATGCAATACTTTTTCCTCATATGTGGCATTTATTATAGGAAAAGAAGACATGCAGCCATTGGTTCTTTGCTTCTGGTGCAGTCTCAGTGATCTACACAAACCCCACCTTCCACTCCCTGGTTAACTTTGCTCGAAATGTCTTCCCAGGTCTGTTAGAGTTTTGGCTCAGAAATACAAAGTCGGGCCTAACCTTCCATTCAGTCTGCAGAAGCCTGTTCTTGTTTAGAGCTTACCCTCACTTATACCCTCACCAGAAGGGGTAAGACAGAAATGAACTATCTTTCCAAATGCAACATAAAAATAAAAGGATGACATTTTCACTCATCTTTTTTTCCCTTTTGCTCTCGGAAAAGTTTTCCCTTCCTACATTCCGAAATGAACTATATTCGTTTCCTGGGGCTGCTGTAACAGAGTACCACAAACTAGGTGATTCAAAACAGAAATTTATGGCCTGACAGTTCTGAAGTCTAGAAGTCTAAAGTCAAGGTGTTGACAGGACCACGCTCCCTCTGAAACCTGCTTCTTAACTTCTGGTGGCTTGCTGGCAATCTTTGGCATTCCTTGATGCGTCAGTCTAATCTTCCCGCATCATATGGTGTTTCCTCTGTGTCTCTATGGCCACATGGCTGTGTTCTTATAAGGATTCACCAGTCATATTGGATCGGGGCCACCCTACTCCAATGTGACCTCATCTTAATCTAATTACATCTGCAAGGATATTTCCAAATGTCACACATAGAGGACCTCAGGGTTAGGACTTCAACCTAGCTTTTCGCAGAGTGACATGATTCAACCCATCACATGAATCCCTTCTTCTACATCTTGCTGTTTATACCCTTTTCTTTGAGCTCCTTTGGTGATCATCTGGCTCGTTTTCCCTGCCTCACCTCCAACACCTTCTGTTTTTATTTCTTTGCTGGCTTTTTTCTTTAGTCAGAAAATAATTTTCCACCCTTATCTTCCCCCCACCACCTAGCTTCTCAAAGGTTGCCTCTTTTCTTTACCTGATTATTTTTGTTTTGGCAGTCTTATTGTTATCCCTGCTATTTAACTGAAACTTTCATTAACAATCAGCAGTCAAATCTACCAGCCTCTTCTCAGTCTCATTCCTCTTCCCTCTATTTCTACTCCCCATTTCTGTCCTTAACCTCTTGTAAATGTGGAAGTTCTTCAGGTTCTTTACCCTTTTTCCCTGAACGTGCTCCCTGTAAATGTCATCAGTCCCATAGCTTCTGTTGGCCCCTCTGTGTTGATGTTTCCCAAATATCTGTCTCTAATCCTGACTCTCTCACTGGACAGCAGATGCAGGGCCAAAGTATCTATTCAGTATTCTACTGGTCTTTCAAATGCTACCTGTGAAAACTGGACTTGTTATCTAGCTTGCTCTTCTTATGTTCCCTATCTCAGTTTCTTTTTTACCATCTTTGTGATGACACAGACATTGTCCCTACAGTTAGGCGTTTAAATCTGGTTAAATATATCTCTGCATTATTTCTCCTCACCTTTGCCACTATCTTTCCCTCATCTTTCCCTTTCATTAGTTCAATAACTTTCTTTCTGGTCTCCTCAACTTCATTCTATTGTCTATAATCATTACTACCAGATTTTCCTCTTGAAATATAACATGGCCAGTGCAACTTCCTTCCTTGAAAGGTGGCTCCTTAAAATCCAGATTATTGATCATGGCATTTGAGGCTCCAAGCTCTCATAGTAGCCACATATCTCAGAATATCTCTTTATAGTCCTTATGTTCTTATTCTACTTCATAGACACATTTTTTTTTTCAAGTTTTCCTTATTTTGCCTTAGTTTGGAAAAGCCAGTCCCCAGTCATCTTCCTGTCAAGTTTCTCCTCATTGGTTCAAATGTCACCCCTTTCATAATGCACCCCTTGATTAGTTATGGAGAATTACTTATTCAGTACTATCTCACTTAATTAGAAACTGTTTACAACTTATGTCATCCTGTCTGTATAATAATTAGTTATTATATGTTTCCAGTACAAAAGCTTAAGAAACTAGCGTCAGAGGTTTCCTTCTTGATGGCACTCCAGGAGAATTCCTGGCAGCCCCAGGAACCCTGGTGAATAAGCTCCACAGTGTTGAAAGTGGACACACTGAATACTCCCCTTTATTAGCCAAAAGAACTAAGCTCCTCTGGGCACTTGACCAATTTTTGTACAGTCCCCTTTTGCTAAGTCGCAGATTTGCTAGCCCATTTCTTATATTACAGTTTATATTTTCTCTAACGTAGGATACAATATGAAAGTAAGCGTCAAATAGAAAGATTTACTTTATAAGATCTTGCCACTATTCCAGTGGGACATCTAGTGACCTCAGCTATCTAGTGATATATTTTTAATTTTCTTCTATAAAAATATTTTGATATGTTGTTTTTAAAACAATAATACAAACAATTTATTTTTTTAAAAAAAGGATTTTATGAATTTGACCTCAAAAGCAAGGCAAGTAAAAGCTAAAATAAATGAATGTGACTACATCAAACTAAAAAGCTTCTCAGCAAAAGAAATCATCCACAAGGTAAAGAGATAACCATCTAAATGAGAAAATATATTTGCAAGCAACACCTCCGATAAGGGCCTAATATCCAAAATATACAAAGAACTCATACGACTCAATAGCAACAAAAAAGCAAATGATCCAATCAAAAATGGGAAGTGGACCTGAACAGACACTTCTCCCAAGAAGACATACAAATGGCCAACAAATAATGAAAAGATGCTCAACATCGTTAGCTATTAGGGAAATGCAAATCGAAACCACAATGAGATATCATCTCACACCTGTTAGAATAGCTATAATCAACAGGACAAGTAATAACAAATGCTGAAGAGGATGTGTAGAAAAAGGAACCCTCATACACTGCTGGTGGGACTGCAAATTGGTACAGCCACTATGGAAAACAGTATGGAGGCTCCTCAAAAAACTGAAAATTGATCTACCACATGATCCAGCAACCCTTCTACTGAGCATTTACCCCAAAGACTTGAAAACCTATATCCAAAAAGATATTTGCACATCAATGTTCATAGCAGCATTATTCACAGTGGCCAGGACATGGAAGCAACCGAAGTGTCCTACGATAGGTGATTGGCTAAAGAAGCTGTAGTACATATATACAGTGGAATATTACTCAACCATAAGATGAGATGAAATACTGCCATTTGTGACAACATGGATAGAACTCGAGATAAGCATGCTAAGCGAAATAAGCCAGACAGAAAAAGTTGAAAATCACATGATATCACTTATATGTGAGATATAATCCTAAAAGCAACAAATGAGCAGAACAATCAAACAGACTCATGGACATGGACTATAAACTAGTGGTTACCAGAGGACTGTAGACTAGTGGTTACTACTGGGGTGGGAGAGGAGGGAGAAGGTAGACGGGGTAAAGGGAGTCAAATATAGGAGGTTTAGGGGAGGGCAAAGTGGGTAAAGGGGATCAAATATATGGTAGCTGAAGGAAACTGGACTTTGGGTGGTAAACAATAGAAAATACAGATGGCAAATTATAATGTACACTTGAAAATTATATAATTGTATTAACCAATGTTACCCCAATGAACTTAATTTTTTTAAAAATCCCCATTCTCTATTCCCCCAGATCCCAGGCCCCAGGGGCAGTCACTTCAACTTCTTTCGTTTCTTGTATGTAGCCCTGTATTTCCCAGCATCATGCTGACACAGCTAGGACTCTTCCATTTCCTCTGCTCTTACCCAACTCAGCTGAGTGGACTTAGAACTCTGGCTTGAGTTTCCCTTAGCTTCCTATGCATAATTTTGTTTCAGCACATTGTGTTAAAATTATCTATATTGTCTCTCCCAGAATAGGCTGTTTTCTCCTTGAGAAAAGCTCTTTATTCATTTTTATATTCCTTATATCTGGTACAATATCTGGTATCTAGTTAAACGAATGATGTGAGAATGAACTTGTAATTTTAATACAGTGTACCTAACTATTGTTTTCTTACATGCAGGATATCTGACTTTGGGTGAGTGAGCTTCTCTACAAAGTAATATGGCAAAGCACATTAAACTGAACAGTCAAAGTATAACTAGATCGCATTGCATAAAAAATTTTTTTCTCCTTTCAGTTCATTTACGAAATACAAAAATGAACTGTCTTCTGTCTTCTGAGCAGGAAGACATCCAGAGAGGTTGGTCTTCTCTGTGAAAACAAATGTAAGCATGAGGCATTTTTTATGACTTTTAAATGTAGCAGAGTGAAGATACACAGCTTTTTTATTGCAACCGAGGAAATAGGCCTGAGAAGAATATTAAAATTAGCAGCTACAAAAGGGCTTGAATTTTCTAACCCATTTAATTCCATTATTATTAGGAAATAGAAAGGTATAAACAGTATCAATATACAAATTACAAAGTGAGTTTTGGATTAGAGAGCCAGTAATGCAAAACAAGTTTGTTCTGTTTCTCTGACTAATGATATAATTGCTACAATTTATCACAATATGTGATCTTATTAGACTTTGACTTGCTTTTATGGGTATGTTATGACATATCTATGGAGGAATCATATATATGTTTTTGACATGAGTACATTTTGGCTAAGCCGGGAAAAGGGTCATTATTTTTAACCTACATAAATAAAATGTATGTGTTTTTCTGATTTCCCCCTACGTTTCTGTTGTTTGGTTATATTATCTAACCCATTGGAATAATTCTTTCTCAATGCTGCTTAAAAGGTCTACTAACTGAGGTGGTTTGTTTTTTTTATAGTGATTACTACAGAAATAGAAGCCTGTGGACTATTTGCATCTTGTGTTCTTGGGGAAAATGGGATTATGGGGCTTGCAGGTTAAAAGGCACTCTATATGCATGGGTTTATTTTTCCTAATAGCGGATTCCACAGTGCTTTCCGACTTGTTTTAAAATGGAATGGTGGCAGTTGCTTAATCACAATAATGAATTTTGTGAAATTGAATTTAAAGAGTAATTTCCAGGCAAATTTAGCACTAGATTAGAATCCCTATTCTAAATTTGTATTGATGGTAACTATTTTTGGACTGAAGTTAACTTTTACTTAGTAAACACTTTATTCATAGTCAGAACTAAACAAAACTGTAAATGAGATTATAAGGTCATGTTTAACCCTTTAAAACATCTTTGTATATAAATGATGCTTTCAATGAAGATACTATTTAGAAATCAGTTTTAATTATTTATTAAGACTTACCTCCTCAAGCCATAGTTTGAGTGAATATTCTTTGTCAATTTATTGCTCCATGATCTTAAAAGGAATAAAGCTATATTAAAACACTCTGTAAGACTTTCCTTAATTACCAGGCTATCCTCCAATCAGTGTAAATGTTGCTATCTCATCTCATACCTTTGTGAAACAACTGGGATATGGAGTCATCTAAACGTTATTGTTTCTCAATTTGAAATTGAGACGTACTCTAACTATTTTAGAGAATAATCTTTCGATTAAATGCATTCCCCGGCTTTTTTTAGGATTTAAAACAAATAAGTATCCAGTATATCAGAGGTTATTAATAAATGACCAAAGATAGCTTTAACTTTTTTTTAGCTAGCTATGTTAATTGCTAATTTAAACTTCTTGAAAAATAGAGAAGGAAAGTAATTGCCATATTGTCTAAATGAAGGTAATCTGGCTTTTTGCACTTTATGAAGCCAGAAGGAAGTCTTAAGGAATGAGCGCGCCCAAATATACATGTTTTAATGTTTTAGCTGGTCAAACATTTGTAGAAATTGCTTGCAAGTTCAGCTACTTCTCTTAAATTCCAGGTCCTGCAGTAGACTGGTGGGCACTTGGAGTTTGCTTGTTTGAGTTTCTAACCGGAATTCCCCCTTTTAATGATGAAACACCACAACAAGTATTCCAGAATATTCTCAAAAGAGGTGATTCTTTTTCTCCTTTTAAGATAAGTTCATTTATCTCTATGTATCATTTTGAGAAATGATCAGTAAGTTTATTTATATTTATAGATATCCCTTGGCCTGAAGGTGAAGAAAAGTTATCTGACAATGCTCAAAGTGCAGTGGAAATACTTTTAACCATTGATGATACAAAGAGAGCTGGAATGAAAGGTAACATTTTGTATTAATAAGTTCTTTTACCCTTGGTTAGTTTCAGGTGGTGAATGCTAATAATGAAATCAGGTTCTAGTACAATACTACAGATGACCTGACTGCTAAACTGGTTTAAAAAGAATTTGTTTATTTTTGCTATCCGAGTATCCATTGATATATTTGTCCTTATTCTACATTAAAATTGAATGTGGTCAGGTTGTGACACTCATTGAATTTTATTAATCTCAAGCGAGTACCCGAAACAGGCTTGTCAGTGTCTTTGGTTTATCAGAACCCGATAAAGTTCACCATAAACAAATATAGGAAATATTTTTCTATCAAAACTTCAATTCTGTAATTTCTTACTACTCATTTCTGATACCATTATTGATTGACAAATATATCAGGTGCCAGGTTGCCTCAAATAAGACAAATTTGGTGCATTGTGACCCATTCAACGGTTTTTCTACTGCAGGGGGGCATGTTAAACTTTAGTTTTGAAACTCTAGTAAATCTCAATTATTGGCTGCCTTGAAATCCTTTTTGTAACAAGGTATATAGAGAGACAAATCAGTATTATGTCTGAAAATGTATTTCCATGTGAAGAAGGGTACATTTACAAAAATGAGCTTTAGTAATCTATCATTTACATCAGCTTCTAGATGCTTCCTCTAACAAGATCAATAGTTTATTTATTTAACAAATCTATAGAGTGACTTCTAGGTGCCAGGCAGTATTGTTATGGTCACTGGAGGTACCCTACAGATGAACCAGACTAATAATACTCCAATACTAGTAGATTTACATTCTAGTGGTAAGACAGTAAACAAATAAAACCATAACATAATGCCATCTAGTTGTAAATACTATGAAGAGAGATAATGCCAGGATACAGAGATAATGATACAGAGAAAGATTATGAGAGGATAAAAATGATGGCAGATTTTTTTTCAGATGGAGTGGTCAGGAAGACTTATGTGAAGAGTAGAATTTGAGCAAGACCTATGTAAATTGAGGATGCAGACATTTGACAACTCAGCTCTAAAAATTACTTTAGAGCAAGTTTTCTCGGTTGGGGTGATTTTGCTCTCCAAAGGACATTTAGTATAGTCTGAAGACATTTTTGGTTGTCACAACTGTTTGGAACTTCTGTAGGAAGAGGCCACGGAATCTGTTCAATATCCTACAGTACCTAGGACTGTCCCCACAACAAAGAATTATCTGGTCCCAAACATCAGTTGTGCTGAAGCTGAGAGACCACTGTTTAGAAAATGGCTAGAATGTACTGTGTTTTGCTCGGAATAAGTGGAGACCGAAGAAAAGCTACCAGTGACCTCAGATTTTTGTTTAATGAACAGTCTACATAGTGAAGCAAACAGAAGGTGTATTTCGCAGTTCAAAAACAGTTGTTTCAACAACTGTTGTTTAGTTACTCTTCACTTAGATTAGGATTCCTTTGTGAAATCAGTTTAAATAAATAGCTATGATGAGAGGGTCATGAAGCACCCCATCGCATCCAGATACCACAATTTAAGAGTTACTATGACAAGTAACTCAAAAGTAACCCATGCTCAGATATTTATTTTGAACAATTAAAAGACAAATAAATTCTCTAAATGAAAATTGTTTTTGCTAGTTTATGCCTCTTTCTAACAGTCTTACAGTTTAGGAAAAAAGGCAGTGTATAGATCTATGGACTTCCCAACCACCCTCCCCCAATACAGACACAATTCTTTCCCGTCTGTGTAGTGTTCTCCCAGTATTTTCCTTAAATTTGATTACTGCTTTTAAAAAAAACTGTTTACTGCCTTAATTGTCACTTCATTTTTTTTTTGTTAACATCTTTATTGTTGCCTTACAAAATCAAGGGTTGAGGAGAGGGGAGGTTATGTCTAGCAACTGAATCATCAAAGTATGATCAAAAAAGCAAATTTCCATTTTAGTAGGTAGAGGGAAATAGGAAAGATGAGATTTTGTAAATGGAAGCAATAAAGATTGCGGATATGACCATATTGCTAGATAGTTTGTGTGTTGTGAAAATGCAAGTCAGTGAAATCAAGGTAGTCAAAGAACCATGAAGAGAATGTGTCAGAAGTGTCATCATTGGATATGTTGAAGTCACAGTGAAGGATAAGGATGGAGCATAGGGAAGACAGCAAGAAAGAGGAGGATGAGCTTCTTACTGGAGTTATCTAGTAATAGATAGATGGTGCTATCAATAGATGGTGCTAAGGACTGCAGAGATATAAACAGGTGGCAAGGACTTAGAATGAGAAATGGGGCATTAATCACAGAAGATGAGTGGTATGTAAGCTGCATGGGAGAGTAGGAAGTAGTCCAAGCTCTCTCCTCTCATCAAGTGAGGGATTATCTGAGAAGATAAACAGGCAGTGAAAAAGATAGGCTTCTGTTAAGGCAGATCATTCACTCACTCATTTGACAAATACAGACCAGGCGCCAGTCATATGCCAAGTGATATACAAAATGACACAGTGTGTGCCGTTGTGAAGTTATGTGGTTGAACAGAGAAACAGACATTAAACAAATGTCTATGAAAGTGGCATAATAAAGTAGGGCAAGATATATGTGAGACGTTTTCTTCACTCCTATAGAACAATACTTGCTTAGCTAATAGTGTCATTATATTTTTCTGTTTTATATTTTTCCAAAGAGCTGAAGCGTCATCCTCTCTTCAGTGATGTGGACTGGGACAATCAGCAGCATCAGACTATGCCTTTCATACCGCAGCCAGAGGGTGAAACAGATACGTCCTATTTTGAAGCTAGGAATAATGCTCAGCACCTGACCGTATCTGGATTTAGTCTATAGCACATAAAATTTCCCTTTAATCTAATCTTGTCTTGTAAAATGAGCTAGCATAGTTATATACTCCTTAATACTAGATCGATCTCAGGGTGGGGGGAAAAAATCATTATTTTACTTGAATCTATGAGCTTTTAATGTATGTTACAGCTTCTACAGAGGTAAAAGGCTATTAAGAATATAGTTGGTAACTTACCTTAATCTCAGAATTGTATATAAATCTTCAAAGATTTTTTCATCTTATTTATTTTGTTACTGCACTTTATGAAAATAAATGTATCAATAAAACTAGAATGGCACTACCACTTTAGAGAAAGACGAAGCCTTGAGCCTGATTTCTTTCTCATCTGTTTACTTTGGTCCACCATTCAGTTTGGTGTTAAAATAACGCAATTATACAATTTTATTTTAATGTAACTTTTCTTTGTATATTATTGCCTGCAAAAGCTTTAGTCTCAAGGGCAGTCATTTAAGGCTGCATTTGTTACTTCAAAATGCAGCTGGAAAATTCCTTCACTCAATAATGTAACTCCTTCGGGGAATGAGGAATAAACAAAAGCCCTAAAGTTTTAGCTTACTTTCCTATGAAAACAGTTTTGCTGCCTTGACTGCTTCTGATACTTTCTCTACAATACATGTTTGTTTAAAATAGTACTGGAAAGCTTAGGTGTGATATACTGTAGCAATTTTAACTGCTTCTTCAGTTTTAACAAAAAACGTGATGGTTTACATCTTAAAATAATTTGTTTTAAAATATATGCAGCATTACCAGAGACAGCCTGATCCTTTAAAATGTTTTACTTTTGTTTAATAGATATAATTGCAACATACTTCAAATATGTTATCTGCCAACATCATTCTTTTAAATACACACATATACACTGAGGTTCAGCTTCACAGGTCATATCTTAAGTTCATTGAGACTTTCAACATAATTACCCCCTAAAAAGCAAAGTTCAAATTTAAATGTACGGTATGTAACTTTTCTGCTAGTCTATTATATACTGTTGTTCCTTTTGCACATTGGTTTTAGTGTTTTTACTTTCCATTATTATCCCAATAAGAGCCCTGCTGATGTAGTTGAGAAAGATAATACAAGTGTAAAACTGTTAGAGTGAAAGATACACCGTTATAATCAGTGCTGTATAATTGAATCCATGGTTTAATAGTTTTACTGAGCTTTCGTAATAACTGCTTAGACTTAATGCTCCTATTAGTCACCTCTTCTAATAAAATATTCAAAATAAGTTGTTAAAACTTTGTTTAATATAAATTACATCTTTCTCTTAATTAGATAAAAGCATAGGATTATTTATTATCCTTTTATGATATTCTCAAGTAGTAGAGAGAAAGAACAATGGCCTTGGGATCAAGCACAAATGGTCGAAACCATTGCTCTGCCACTTTAAGAGACCTTGAGTAGGTAAAACTCTGAGCTGCTGATTGTTCACCTGTATAGTGTGGATTAATAATAAGGAACAAGCATGCATAAATAGATAGACAGAAAGACAGACAGACAGACAGACAAATGCCAGTTCCTTAATGGAACTGCCCAGACACCAGTCTTATCAGAGACTCAAACATTACTGAATAATTGGGGGAAATGTATAGTAAACCTATTCCCAATGTAAGAGACAGTGCCCTTAAGTATTAAAGTTAAAAGGTTTGCTGTTATAGACCTAGCATGGGCAGCTATAGTCACCTGGAATTCCACATGCTGTAATGGTGTTTACTGGGAATAAGTGATTTATTATCTAAACCTAAACTCTTTAATACGCCTGTCAAGATGTTATGTGTTCAGACATTCATTAAGAAAAAACCTGAGACAGAACAAATGGGCATGGTTTTGATAGTGTGTGTGTGTGTGTGTGTGTGTGTGTGTGTATTGTGTGTGTGTATTATTGTGTATGAGCATACATGTCCTTAAAGAACACTGACTGCTTCTGCCAGTAGAAATCTGTGTATCTGCTGCTATATACAATTTTTTTGAATTTATTAGAAAATGTATTAATATGGAGAAGAAATGAGAACTGCCAGATAAAATGTTATAAATTTCTCAAATGATATTACAGTTTTCTCATCCAATAAATGTTGATTTTTTAACTGTTTACCTTTTTTTTAGCATTTTATTTTATTGTTAGTTTCAAGTATACACTACATTTGTTAGACATTCATATGGTTTATGAAACGATCCCCAATTATTCTATCACCCCTCTGGCTCTACACATAGCCATAACCTTACTGCTGACTTCATTCGCTCTGCTGTGCTCCCCATCCCCATGACCATCTATCAGCTACTAATGGTACTTCCTTAACCCTTCACCCCATTCTCCCAGCCCTCCAACCGCCCTCCCCTCTGGCCATCACCAGATTGTCCTCTATATTAATGAGTTTGTTTTCAATTAGTTTCTTCCTTTTGTTCCTTAGATTCCGCATATAAGTGAAATCATAAGGTATTTATCGTTCTCTGACTTATTTTGCTCAGCATAATACCCTCTAGGTCCATCCATGTCATTGCAAATGGTAAGATTTCATTTTTTTTTTTATGGCTGAACAATTTTCCATTGGATATATGAACCATAACTTTTTTATGCAGTCATCTGTTGATGGGCATTTAGGTTGCTTCCATCTTGGCTATTGTGAATAGTGCTGCCATGAACATAGCAATGCGCAGATCTTTATGAATTATTGTTTTGATTTTCTTTGGCTATATTCAATTTTTATTAATAGAAAATAATTTTCTCCCCACTTCCACTAAGTGTTAAACAAATACAGAAAATGTTTGAAGAGGTGTGTATTTACCTTGGTGTACTTCTGTCAGAAATAAGATGAAGTGCATAGCAAATATAAAAGATGTTTAATAAATGATCCTTATTTGAACCCTAAGTACCCTGCTACTTCTTAGAATATTTGTTTTAATTTGGGTTTGGGAAATAGTCACTATATAAAACCTTGCTATTCTCCAAATCATCTGGAAGGACATTAAAGTATAATCACTTTGCAGAAAGAAGCAACTTTAGCCGATCGGTTCTTAATTTTAGCCAATTACAAACATACTCAGAGTCCAAAAGATTATGCAAACATTTACTGTTTCCACCAATACTAAGCCAGCCATGATGTATAATTCTTTTAACTGTGTGGAAAATGTTTTGGACTTTGAGACTCCAGAACTGTGAGAAAAATCTCTGTTGTTTAAGCTGCCCAGGCTATGGTATTTCGTCATGGCAGCCCTAGCAACCTAATACAGTACTAAACCTGGTAGTTTCCTTACACCTTTGTTCATTCCTTCACAAATAGGCTTTTCAATACACCCTCTTCAACATATCCAGATGAATTTGCCATTTCTTCTGGGTCTCTGATATAATAGCACTAAAATGGGCCTTAAGTGAATGAGTGTACACCAGAACGCCAACCTTTCAGTCAGCTCCTAGAATGCTGATAGCAAGGATTTAATTCTCCAGGCAAGTGACTGGTAGAGTGTTCTCTGAGGAAATTAACCACCCCAAGAGATCTTTAAAAATATCCAAATATGTGACAATAATGGCTTATCCAGAAAGTTCTTCACGGACACTTATTACTAAGCCCCAGTCAGAGCCTCCCGTCAGCTTTTTTGTCCCTCACTTGTAAATACAAGCCAATAACCAAGGATTACTGGATACCTGAGGAAAGTGTCTTGAAATATATAGACCAAAACAATTTAGAGGGGGGAAAAGGCAAATTGAGGGAAACAGAGTCTATGCACAGAAAAAAACTTCAAAAGTATTAACATTCCCAGAGATTTAAAATATATTGCATATACAGTATAGCATAATATAACATAGTGAAGAATACTCAAACATTTTAAAGAATTCTTTAAAATATGATAGTAATGAAAACTAAAAAGATTTAAAGTTGAAGAAATCTCCCACATAATAGAATAAAAGGACAAAGATGGAAAACAGGAGAAAAGATGAAATTCAAAGGCATGTTCAGGTTCAATACCCAATAAAAGGAGCTTCAGACAGAACAGAGAAATGGAAAATAAATTATTAATAAACAATCAAGAACATTTTCAGCACTGAAGGACATAATTTGCAGACTGAAAGAGCCAAGTGCTCAGCATGCAAAGAGAATCCACACTGGGGTAGATGGGATGATTGCCCTAATCCACTCCACACCCTTTGTCATGGAACAGTACAGTGTTCCCACTAGAGTAGTTGTTACACATTTTGGCAGTCCATTGATCTTGAACTTACTTATATGACTTGCTGTGGTCAGTGGAAGGTTAGTAGACATTATGCATGCTGATCTAAGTAGGAAGAGGAGACACATGGAGCAGAACCGAATTTAAACCACAACCCGTCTTTGCCAAACCTGGCTGAGCCCAGCCTACCCAGAGACCCATGAGCAAGGAGAAAATGCTTGTAAACCACTGAGTTTTGAGGTCGTTTCTTACATAGCATCATTGCAGGAAATATCTTTCCTATAGTTACTCAGTTATAACAGTGAAATTTCAGACATTGGGGCAAGAAGATCCTACAAACATCCACAAAGAAAGAAAAAAGACTGGTGTGAGATAATGGAAAAAATATATATATTGGTCTCTACCTCTAGTTCCTACCTACAGAGCTCATAAAACTCTTGTAATTTCCTAAATGATAAGAACACTTGGGGCATCTTTTGTTCTAATATTTGGTCTTTGACCCCGGTTCATGACAAAGAGCTCCTAGAGTCCGTGGAATTTTGGGGAGATTGGAACATCTTTTCTTCTAACGAGGTAGCTCTGGGTGGACTCCTTCCTGGATGGGGGCTGGTCACCAGAAAGACCCAGCCGTGATTAGCTTGGAACTTCCAGCTCCACCCCACGTTCCCCAGAAAGAGGAGAAGGGCTGGATATGGAGTTAGTGATCTATCATGCCTACGTGATAAAGCCTCCATGATGAAAATTCCAATAGGGTTCAGGGAGCTTCCGGGCTGGTGAACACGTGGGGGTGCTGGGACAGTGGCACACTCAGAGAGAGAGGGCAAGGAAGCTCCGTGCTCCTTCCAACATACTTGGCACTACATATCTCTTCCTCCTGGGTGTTCGTCTGTATCCTTTACCATATCCTTTTAGGATAAAACTAGCAAATAGTAAGTAAACTTTTCCTGAGTTCTTCAAGCCGCCCTAGCAAATTAATCCAACCCAAGGAGGGAGTCGTGAGACCCTCCAATTTATAGCTGACTGGTCAAAAGCATAGGTGACAATCTGGACTTGCGATTGGCATCGGAAGTCGGGTGGGAGCAGTCTTGTGGGACTGAGCCCTTCACCTGGGGAACCCGATGCTATCTCCAGGTAGATAGTGTCAGAATCGAGTTAAATTCTAGGACACACAGCTGGTATTGCAGAATCACTTGGTATGAGAAAAACCCTCACACATCAGGTATCTGAAATGTGTGAATGGTGTGAGAATAAAGGAAAAACACAGAGGAAGACAGGTTTTTCTACACAACTGTTTTTTTTTTTAAAAAAAGCATCTGACATGTCTGCAAACTTAACAGTTACAACTGCAAACAAAAAGGCAACGGAGCAACATTTGCAAACTTCTAAAAGAATAAAGACATTTTCACATGTGCAAAGTCCCCATAATATTTCCCTCCTGGGCACCCTTATACAGCAAGACACTGGAAATCATGCTCCATCGAAGTAAGGGAGTAAACCAAAAGAAGAATCTGTGGACTAAGGGAAGCAATCTCTACTGGAAGAGGGATGTAAAAAGAACCCCCAAGGATGATGGTCAAATAAGAGCTGAGTGCCAGGCAGAAAGGGCACCAAGATCAGAGCAGGTCAAAAATCTCCAGAAGACTTTGTCAGATATATGAAACTGAAAGAATATCAATGAAATTGATAGAGTATCTGGTGTGTCTGAATGTCTTGATAGGTTATTTAGACAACTGGGAAATAATTATGGATTGAATTATCGATAAGTAGAAAACTAAGCAAATGAAAAAAAAATAACTCCAGCAACAATAAAAAAGCTATGCAGGAAAGGGAAAATGATCATAGGTTAATAAATTGCACAGCTGTCAACAGTGTTTGCATGGTCCTAATAATGTGAACCCTGAGTACTGATCTGACCATAATTATAATACAAATGTGTTAGGAGACAATTGTACAAGGCCCTCTTGCATTTCTACAAGGCGTCCTGTGAGCGAGGCGCTGACTGCCCTTCATTCTGCACCATCTTTTCAAGGACGGTTTGTATATAAACAGCCTTGGAAGAGAAGAGATGGTATCTCCTTTTGCATAAATGACAGTATACTTACTAAGATAATACAGATAAAGTCTCTTTCTGGAGTAAAACTCAGTCCTGCTTACTACCCATTATAAAAGATTCAGGTTCCTAAAGTCCTTTAATATACCTCACTGCATGTCCAAGTGTCATCTGGCCTCTTGGCATCACCCTGTGGGAACTAGGGCATGGGATACTAGTACAAAATGCTGATACTCTAGCTACTGATACTGCTATGTGTATTAAACTCATCCTTTGTTCTACTGGCATCCATAAAACCATGGCAGGCAAACTTGTTAGCTTCATTGTGGCATAAAATCTTAGACCCTTCACACAATTTTTGACGAACTGTCTTTCAAAGGTAAGGAAATGAAAAGTATAACATGAACAGTGACTGCAAAGGAAGGAAAAAGAAAGACATCTTCAATTTCAGTAGAGGGAAGTAAATAGATAAAACAGAAATATCAAAAAGTAGCAGTTCAAACCTAGAATCCTGGAGGTATCAAAACACTCAGCCAAAAGTGATGAAAATAGTTGCCTCTGGTGAAGAAAAATGTGGCAAAGTCCTTGAGGAAAGGGATAGTATCCACACATTAAGCGGAAAACATTGGCTCTTGTTTAAAATAATAATAATCTATACCGTTGCACCACGGTTTCTAGTGTTTCTGCAAAAGAGATTTGTCTTTTTGCCCTGCTTCTGTAGAACTACTGATAGTAAAATAACCAAAATTATTACTGTCAAAATTGTTATCGGTTACAAAGGACTCACTGTTCTATGTATTTTACATGTTGACCCCATGAGATACTATTATCCAGATTTTATAGATGAGGAAATTGAGACACAAGTTAACAGACTCCTTTGATTGTACAGAATTTGAACCTAGGAAGTCTGGTTCCAGAACCTGCACCATCCTGAGAATCAACAGCTACTTATACTAGGTAGGGCTCTGGTTGCAAGTGTTAAGAAGGGAAATGTCTTAACCCAAGTAAACAAATTGTATAAAGAGAGTAGTAGTGTTTTCAGAGAAAACTGGATTAAAGTACTTGAACTCACTGTTTCTGACTCTTGTCTAAGTTCCTAGGTCTAGATGTCGGCCTTATTACCTAAGGCTCCTCCAAGTGGCAGGATATAGGGCCTAATAATAACCTAATAGGCTATAATTCAAAAAGAGCGTGAATGAAACGACGAGATACCACTATACACCTATCAAAATAGCTAAATTCTGATCAAAACATTGACAACACTAAATGCTGGCAAAGATGTGGAACAGGAGCTCTCATTCACTGCTGGTGGGAATGCGAAACAGTATCCAGCCACTTGGGAAGGCAGTTTGGCAGTTCCTGATAAAACTAAATATAACTTTACCATAAGAGCCAACAATCACACCCTTTGCTAGTTACCCAAATGAGCCGAAAACTTATGACCACACAGAAACCTGCACACAGATGTTTACAGCATATAATTATATTTATTCATAATTGCTAAAATCTGGAAGCAACCAAGATGACCTTCGATAGGTGAATAAACTGGTGCATCCAAACAACAAAACACTATTCAGTGCTAAAAGAAATGAGCTATAGCTAAATCAGAAGTCAACAAACTATAGCCCATAGGCCAAATCTGGCTCCCTGCTTGTTTAATAAATGTTTTGCTGAGACACAGACATAAAAAATATATAAACAAATGCGCTATGAAGCCATGAAATTACATGGAGAAAGCTTAAATGCACATTGCTAAGTGAAAGAAGCCAATCTGAAAAGGCTACATACTATATGATTCCAATTATATAACATGCTGGCAAAGGCACAATGCTCTCTCTAGCTTCATGAAATGAACCAAGAGAATAACTGATTGCCTCACCAATGGTCACATGCTCATCCCCGGCACTGTCCCTGTGGTCAGGAGGATGGGATACGCACTGGCCAGTTTTGTGTCACATGCCCATCACTATGGTTGGGGAATAGCTAGGTGTAGTTAGCAGCCTCACCAGAATCCCAAGTAGGGTGGGAGAGGAAGAGCTCTCCAAAGCGGGGGAGGCAGAGAGCGGAGTGGTTCTCTTATCAGAAGAAGAATGCTATGCAGATAAAACGAAAACACAAAAAAATGGCTGCATTATGTATTTAAAAGTTCTTTTATTTATGTATTATGTATTTAAAAGTTCTTTTATTTATCTTAAAAAGGAAAAGGACATTTATCATTTTCCAGCTTATAAAATGTGGTACAATTGGGAAAGATGACTAGTCAGTGGGAAAACAAGGGCTGAGAAGCAGAAAAGAAAAACAGAAAGAAGGGAACTTAAGGGGGCATTAAAAAAACAGACATGGCCTTTCCTACCAGGTATGGGCATAATTAAATTATTAGGTTATATCTATATAAACTGGAATAATTTTCTTCTTTAAATAATATTTTTATAGAAAAACATAACCATGAGACCTAGTTCTAGCCAATGACATGGGAAGGAGTGTTCTGTGTGAGACTTACAGGAAAGTTCGTTTCCTGATCAGATGAGGGTCTTTGCCTGCCTGTAACATAGACCTTAGACCTAGACGTACAGCAGCCATCTGGCAAGCACGAAGGCAAAAGCCACCCACTAAAGATGGTAGTGTGACAGCCTGCTGAAATGTGAAAGGGTTAAAGGATAATTAAAACCTGAAACTGGACAAAGGAAGTCTAAACCTTAGGCCTAGTTTCTGGAACCCCTAACTGCATTCTGTTAATCATGAAACTTGTAACAATGAGCTCATATGCTAACTGCCAATTTTAGCCTGTGTAACCCTGCTTGCTTGCATGGCATGAAAAATAATCAATTGTACATAAGCTGAAAATTACTGTTTGGCCATCGCCCATGAGAACACTGGCTATTGCCCATGGGAATATAGGCAATGACCCATAGGAACATAACATTCTAACAACAAGCTTTCTGCTTCTGTACTCCCCGCTTGTACACCTGACCAGTGGGTCGACAGGTAGTGAATAGGAGAGAAATAGACCTTTGTGTTTAAGATAGAATGAAGAATGGGATTTAGGGCTTAAAAACCTTGTATCTTGGCATTTCAGGGCTGCTCCTTTGTACAGGACAGCCGCCGGCTAATAAACAGCCTTTGAGAGCATACTTGGTTTGGTCTATTCTATACAGGCCACAACAGTAGGACAGAAAGATGGAAGGAACCTGTGTCCCAGTGGCACTGGGGAAGCCCCTTATCAGCCCTAGACTTCCTATGTGAGAAAAAAATCCAAAACTTACTTGGTCAAGCTACTGCAGTTAGGTTTCTACTACATGCAGTAGAACACTGATATCTTAAATGGTAAATAACTAACATCGCTTTTATCACTATCTGTAGAAGTTACAAGTTTTATATTTGTATTAAAAACACAGATCTCTCTCACCATTTTCCACCTAGGACCAACTTTATGAATTTAAGACATTTGATTAAGGATCCACTGAGCAGTTGCCTATTTGGTCTACGAATTGAAACTGAGATTTTTGACTAAATGACTACATGAGTTAAACTTCATCCCAGCTTCTAATATTTATAAAACATATGTATTAGTATGGCTTTATTTTGAAAGAGGCATGAGTCCTTTCTAGGAATTCCTACTATTCTCAATCCTTTGTGTGTGTGTGTGTGTGTGTGTGTGTGTGTGTGTGTGTAATTATTCAAATCAATGCATTTCTATCAGTAATAAGTAATAAAAAACATCATTTCTCATTATCATTTTATTTTTAACTTAATTTTACAACAAAGGAACAGAAAAGTAGATTAAAAAAATACCATAGCTGTCAATTTAAAATTTTAAGTGAGGTTTTTGTTAAACAAAGCACTATATCCTATACTTACATCTTTACTTGTATATATAAGAACTGTGTGCAAAGTGCTTTTCAACCTATAAAATAAGACTTTGGAATAGGATACAAATGGTTATCCCTAAGAGTTAGTTACCCCCAAATGCTTGTAATGAATCAAATTCGCTTGCATTCTTAATTTGCATTTTATTTCTTTATATACTAAAAGAAAAGCCACTATTTTCTGATACCAGATGGATATCCAATGTTTGAAAATAATTCCTGATCCACAGGACTAAACTTTATTTTTACATATAATTCAGTTACTTGCTTCATTCTTTTCCCTAAATAAATAGAGGACAGTTTTTAAAAAGCAAATATTAGTAGATCCCTTTAGACAGGCATTTTAATTAAGATGAGATTAAAAAAATAAAAAACAAGTTACAGGAAAGGAAAAGAATAAGGAAAAAAAGAGTCTTGGGAAAAGTAAACTGAATTCTTACATTTTTTTTTCCTCAGGCAAACAAAGACCCACCCTCTATGGTAGGGATGGATTACTTTCTCTTACTGAAAACACTCCGAACACATGATGCTTAATCTGACACCATACACACCAATAATGCTTAAAATTATTTGTTACTAAGACTGCAAATTAGAGAAATCTTTAAAGTACACAGGTACATCTAAATGAACAAGGAGTTTTAGAAGTTATACAGGAAGAATAATTCCAAACAAAGCCTTTAAGGATCTAAGTTATAACCTTCTTTTTAGTTTAAATGTGGGAGGTGGGGGAAAGACATTTAAATTTACATTAGTTGGGTATGCTTTATTCATATGGAAGCATATGGCTGCTAGCTTGCAAATCCTTTTACTACCTCTGCGAAATAGGTATTTCTCAAATACCATACCCCGAAGGGAAAACTGAGGCACTAAGAGGTTAAGAGTCCAGTCTGTATAGTTTACCAGTTGCAGAAAAGTGGTTTTTATGTGTTTCCTTTTTGACCTTTGTAAAAACAGTATAAATAAGTTTTTTCGTTTCATATTTCAAAGCACCCTATGAAGCAGAAACGAGTTATTCTCAGTTAAAGACAAATGATTATAAAGGGATAAATGTACAGGATTGAGTAAAAATCTTATTAATGATCTGCAGGCTCAGAATAAACTTTTAAACCTACTTTAACCTTATTCTTCATTACTTCCATCAGCAGGTTATGTCTATTCTGTGACTCATTTGTAAAAACTAAGCCTTGTATATGGGGCTCTACTTTATAATAATGGTGTTTGAACATTAAAGTCAGAGCTGTGAATGACCAACAAAGGGCAGCCCACCAAGTGGATGTGGAGAAGACTCTTCCAGCAGTGTTCTACTCCTTGGCATGGCAAAGCAGTGACCAAGACAGTCAATTGAATCTCACTTGAAATTCACTCCTGGTTTGTAGTCTTTCTCATATTTAATTTAGAAAATTAAAAATATCTACTTATAAATCTGATCTCATCATCACACCTGTACCTAAGGAGCTTATATTTCTCTACGGGAGATAATCAGGTAAACATGTTACCAAACAATAATTAATAATTTAATCATTTAATGTCCTTCAAGTTCAAGGGTAGGGTATATCTATGGATGCTACTTATAACCTAGTTGAGACTGATTATTCAAGTATCAGCAATATTAGTCCTTAAAATGTTATCATTTGTGTAGTGCAAAATATATATATGTGTATATATGTACACAAACCAAACTACTGAACAACAAAAAGAAATGTAATCACAAACTAAGATTTTCTTGTGAGTGCCACAATCCTTTTCATTCCGAGGTCATCCAGGCCCAGTAGTCTTCTTGAGTAAAATACCATTTTCTTCAGTTCAGTTTTCTTTAAAAAGAAAATAAAAACCAATTTCCAATGAATAGAAATGCAACTTGAACATGAAACACATCCCATACCAAAGAATGCTCTGAATGCTAACAGAATCATAATATTCAAATTCAAAACACATAAAATTACAAATGATCCTTATGAAATTACTTCATGCGACTGACACACAGCTCAACAGGAAAGATCCAATTGCAAGTGCTGACATTATTAGTTTTTAATAAATAATTGAAGTGTAAATTCCTCTGCTCGTAGTTCTCAATTCTCATCCTTTCTAGCTGGCTGGTACACAATTTGGATTTTTGCAAATTATTTCATAATTTTATCAGTGGAAAAGCTGTGAAACAAAAAAAGCTTAATAAAACTGCAGAATGTTGATAGATGCTACTTTCCAGGCACTGTGCCAAGTACTGGGGAGTTAAACATAAATGAGGCAGGCTCTCAGCCCGCTGAAGAGCTCTAGTTTAGCTGAGGGAGGCAGGGGAACATATAAACCAACAACTCAGGTATGTATACTGTGACGGTTTTAATGACAGCAAAGTCAACGAGCTGTCAGAGAACGGTGGGCTTGTTAGCACAAGACACAGCAATCACATAACACCTGAGTCCTGGGAAAAGTCCCACAGCGGAAAAATCTCTATACCCTCCCAGCACTCAAGATCCCAAAATGCCTGAAACTGTCTCATCACAGATTCATTCCTCTTCCTCTGTAGCAATGCTCCTAGCCAACCCCTTGGCAGGAGTGATATTTTGAATAATTGGATCATTCTTTATCCTCTGTCACAATCTTCTTATGTACACCTCCTTGGTAGGAGTGACATTTTAAAGAAATAGATCAATTTTTATATAACAGAAGACCGCTCATGGCATGAAATAAAAAGGCCCGGAAGCGACAGAATCATGGGTAGTATTAAAAACTAATACCCAAGGGAGATTTTAACAGAAATGTTAGCTGGAAGTGCCTGAAGAGTTAGCAACTTTTATCAAGAACACACATGATGCAATTACAACACAAGGTTCTTTACAGATTTACCAAAAAAGCACACAACTTGGGTCTATGAACCCTAATCTACATTATTCTAGTACAACAGGGAAATAGAATAAACAGAAATCATTATCTTTGAAACTTCAGAATGTTTTTCAGGCTCTTAATGAGATTTTTCTCTCCTTTTTTAAAAAATTAACTTGCAAAATGTGAGGTATGGTGTGTAGGAAGAGTACAGCAAAGAGCAGATCAGGGAATAGGAATAAAAATCTGCCTTTGCCCTCGTGGCTGTACTAAGATTCTTTCCCCTCCTCAGAAGTTTGGACCTGCCTTTTTGGGCCAGTCCCATCTTCCCCAGGCTGCATTTGATAAATGTTTATCCCTGAGATCCTCCCCACTCCTATCCAGTTTTTACTGATTACCCCTTTACTGAAAGCTCAGTATTTTCAAAGAAACTCTATTGAATCTCAGCAATTTATGGATACAGACAGACTGATGAAGAAAACTGGTTAGGAAAAGTAACAGATTAAAAGTAGTCTTCTGGACTTAACATGTCTACTTTTAACTAGTATTTAACTCATTGATAATTTTAATAGAATTATCAGGTTAGGTAACTGGGGAAGAGATGACACCACAGGAGGCTGTTCAGGGACTATTTTTGAACAGGTCTGCAGGTGTTGCTTTTTGTATTGCATTTAGAAAGAATGTTTTTCTAATCTCCTGCAGAGTGATGTGAAGAAATCTCTTTTATATACTGGAAAAAAATTAAGCAGTGGGCTGTATTACCTTTAATGTGAAAAATAATTTTTTTTAAGTTTACCACAATAGCCACTTATTTTACATATGTATAGGACTATCTCATTGTCTGTGTCCAGATCGCATTTATTAAATAAAAGGAAAGCTTTTCCATGTCATATGGTACTTCGCTTTGCCACCCTACCAAGAATGGTCATTCAGCCATGTGTTCAGCACATGTTTACTGAAAGCCTACGTTGTACTAGGGAATGAGGGACAGGATGGTCCCTTTTATAATAAGGCAAACCCCCTTCTGCCCACACTTTTCCATTCTAACAGGATTTCTAGATCTTTTCTTCATCTCTAACACAGACCTGTCTCCTCCAAACCATACATATCACTCTTTAATCTTCATTCCTATTACCTGTCAGAGTAAAACTAAACCCTGCCGCATTAGAAAATGCCAAAATCCCCTAAAGGCTATAATTTATTTCCAAATCAAATATGGCTCTATCTCCAAAAACAGTTAATGTTATATACAAATATATTTATACACACACACACACACACACACACGTATATATGTATATATATACACACACATACATACATACATACATACATATAAGCAAGAAACACATAAAAACACTCTCATGAGAATGCCGTTACACGGTGCTAAGTAATTTGCAATTTGGAAGGACTGCAGCCATGTTAGATGTTCCTAACATACAGTGGAAAACTTGATAAAGATTCAGTAATAAAGCAGAAAGTTTAAAATAGTAAGGTACATTTAAAAAAGTAATTTTTAGAAAAGCTGCAATTTTTGTTGACTGCTAAAGCAAATGACAGTTTTGTTTTTTCAGTCTTTTATAAAGTGATAAGCTGCATCAACTTTGAGCATAAAATAAACTGTTAACCAAAATAAACTTTAGGTATTTTTTGTCCTATGTCAAATTTCTGTACCCTCTGATTCCCCACTTTCTACATAGGAAACATGAAAGGGAACTTTGAAATGCATGGCAAAATACGCAAACATCTGCCTTTACTGCCACTGTTCCCTGCAGCTTAAATCTAGTATTACTAGTATTACTACATGTTGAAAAAAAGGTTTGATTCTTTTTTCTTCCAATCATCAGGGAAATCAGAATTTAAAACACTGTACAGCACTAAACTCAACCATCAAAGGAGCAATGTAAAATGTGTGAAAGAAGAAAAGAATTTAAACTGAGGTCTACATCTCAGCTGAAATGGCACATATACCAGTGGATTAGAAAGGGGGTAAATAATACTGAGAAAGCAACTTAGGCTTCTGAAATCCTATTAAAGTTTTTTCCACGTGGGCAGGTATATTCCAAGAACATTAATGTACCAGAAAACTTACTTAATTCATTTATGAACATAAATCAAGCTGTCTTAACATAAGCAAAGAACAAGGAAGACTGAAACAATTCACCCAATGTCATGTGCATTTCATTTTCTACTATAAAATATTATAATTGGAGCACTTACACTAATGTGCTGATAATCCCTTCTACATTTGAGAAGGGTAAATGTTTGTTTTTTGCTTTTGTTATCAAATGTAATAATTAGAAACTTGGGTTCTATAGTAGAGGAACAACATATCCATAATTATTTAAACATGCAGATTTTTAAAAATGTGTTTCTACTCACATATTTAAGAAAGCACTTAAAAATTTTATTAGCTAATACCCTATTTCTTTTCCCCATCTGTGCTGCTTAATGGAAAATGGTGACAAAACACCAAAAACATAATCAGTGAGGCCATCACTGAGGTAAACAGCTGTCTGTCCATCCATGGAAAGTAATTCAAATTGTTTACATAGTGTCCAAAAAAAAATACTTTAAGGATTTTCTTGAACCCAAGAATTGTGGGCTCAGGTTATTCCTAATTTAGACAATCTCAGAGCACTTTCAAGGTATACGGAGCATGCAAGCATGCAATGTCTTTCAAATTAGCAAAGGGCCCAAAATAAACATGACTTTAAGACGCTGTTTCCTCATAAGCCATAAAACTGAAACCTATAATGGTTTTCTTGTTGTTGCTCAAATCAAAGGTGTACAACTCCATCAGATGCTCTCAAGTGAAAAAATTTTAAGTCTAACAAGTACCTAGAAATCCACCAGATATCATTTCCAAGGTGGTTTCAGTCTCAGGATCAGTATAGAATGTTTAATATGACAATATATCTATAAAATTGGACCTATCCCTTTGGCCACTGCTAAAAGTTCTGTCTTCTCTAAGAGCTGACACACCACTTTGAATTATAAAACTATAGTATTACCTTCTCCTTCTTTGATAATATAAATGCACCAACCACTGGGCAATAAAAGGCCAGATAATAGCAAAAGTTAATGCACCAGGAGATATCTCGAAGGGCCACCATGATGGTCTCTGAGAAAATAAAATAAGATGGTCACCAATCTATTACATATTGCATGTGTAAACTTAACAACACACTTACTTCATAATTTTGAAAATATATAATAATAAATCTGCTAAAGATAGGGAGATATTCTGTATTTCAGAGCATAATTTAGTATGTAGACTTTCAGAAGTACTTCAGATGTAAACAAAAAAGAAATCTATTTTTAACTTCAAAGTCTTACAGGGACAATCAGTTCATTTGGAATGCTTTAAGGACCTCACATAATATAAATAGACAGTAATGTACTTGAAACCATGGCACTTAGATTTAAGAAAAGAATTTCTTACCTGTGAAGGAGACTGATTACTAGTCTGTAATGTTGATGACTTTGCCTATAAATAGAAATGAAAGTGATTTAACTTTGACAAATGAAAAAATAAAAAACAGTAATTTTTCGATTTCCTATCTTAAAAAACTGAAATATTAGTTTATTTTCTTTTTCTGCTAATTATGCTTTGATTATCCTGAAACCCATATTGACCAAATGACAAAGTCCCAAAAGTTACTAGACAAATAAATGCCCCTGACATATTTTATAGTTCGAATTTTAGAAAATTATCAAAATAAAACTCCAAATTAACTTAACCATTATTTCTTTTATATTCTTATTAAATTACTTAATCAATTTCTCACTCATTAATTTCCATACAAATACCAATTTACAAACACATTTGAGAACCGCAGTCTTTATTATTAATTAAAATTGTAAAGTTTATGTGAATGATATCCAGAGATCTGTTTTGGAAATTCATGGTACGTTATAGCAGAAGAGGTATGACACATGAACTGTTAATGCTGTAGGCTTTTAAAAATTTTTTCCAGCTTTATTTAGGTATAATTGACAAAATCTGTATATTCAAAATATACAACTTGATTTGATATATGTATGTCTATATACACACACAAACACACACATTGTGATTACCATAATCATATTAATTAGCACATCCCTCACCTCACATAGTTACCTTTTTTGGCGGGGGGGGCGGCGCCGAGGGGTGAGCATTGTAGGTTTTTTAATGAGAAATATAAACTAAGCAGAAAATTTTCAAACTAAGAAACACAGATTCCAATTTGGTTCATCCCAAATGCAAGTTTCTTTAGGCTGGGT
Organism: Pteropus medius; assembly: GCF_902729225.1. Classification (NCBI taxonomy): domain Eukaryota; kingdom Metazoa; phylum Chordata; class Mammalia; order Chiroptera; family Pteropodidae; genus Pteropus; species Pteropus medius. The sequence continues at coordinate 10,529,364 of NW_024347790.1, read as the reverse complement.
GTTAAAAACTTATTACTCCAGTTTCTCCATTTATTATAACTTTAGAGAAACGGTATGAAGATTAATGAGATCATTCATTCAGTAAATATTTACCTTGCGTCTATTATATACCAGCCACTATTCTGGGCATTAGAGATATAACAGGGAGCAAAATGACGAAAATCACTGTCCTAATGTAGCTTATAATCTAAAGGAAGGATACAGATAATAAAAAATAAATCAGTATAATATACAGTATATCAGGTATTAACAAATGCCATAAAGAAAAATAAAACAGGGAAGGGAGAATGGGAAATGTCAGAGGGGAGGCTAGGAAGCAAGAGTGGACAGGGAAGGCATTGCTGGCATTTGAGCAAGGCTCAAAGAAAGAAAAACTATAAACTATGTGACTAACTCGAAGAACAGCCTTCTGTACAAAGGGAACGGCAAGTGCAAAGACCCAGAGTGGGAGGGGGCCTGCTGGCAAGTGCGTGCGTAGCTCAGTATGACTGTAAGAGATTTACCTTAATGGCACTTCTCCAGACATAATGGAATATGGGTAGATTTACAAAATTGGGCTCCCAGGTATCTGATGACTTATCCAAGGTCACATTACTCTATGTGATTTAGAATGGAATTTGAGGTGACTAAATCCCAGTGTGATGATACAATTACTCTTCACTAAAGCAGCAATTACTAACAAATACTAAGACAGAATCAGAATAAATGGAATTAGTGAATTTTTTTCCTAAGTAATAAATGGTCTGGAAAGGCAAATGAAGATCTCCACAGACCCTTGTTTACACCTAAGTAGTAACCAGCACTACCCATGTAATTAGCACTATGATTTTTTGCTTTACTATTTATCTATACATATTATGAAAGAAAAAAATTAAATAATACTTGTTAAAGCATGGTAAGGAAGCTTTATTCAAGGGAGCAGGGGCCATAGGTATAGTAGGGACCACTGCAGCGGTGCAGGGGATGAGGGGGAGTAACTGGACTCAATTCCCAAAATAGCAGAGGCAGGTGGGAATTCACGTCAAGGAGTAGGGTGGGGATCAGTGGAAGGAAAACCACTAAGAGGAAACATCAGAGGTAAGGGAGATTCTGGCTAAACCTACCTAACAGGATTCTTGCTGAAGACAGGCCAAGGTGATGAGATCACCTAGAGACTGTGAAGGATGGCGGAAGTCCGATCAGATATTGAGGGTGGGAGGTTCTGGTTAAACCAACTTAGCAGGGCGCTTGCTAAAACTGGATTTTATAAGGAAGACATGAACAGATGGCCTAAGAGAAGGTTCAGGAGCCTGACTAAAGTCTGATCAAGCGATGAATCTTTGTCAACATCAAGTGGCTTTTGTGTAGCTTTTACATATTTAGAAATTCTATTGTCATTCTATTGCTATATTAAAATAAGGATTACCGAATTTTTGGAAAATCACTCTGAAGGGAAAAATCTTACATAATAATAACCACTGCAAAGAAAATATGAAACAATGAAGTGTTTAAATTAGGTTCTCTGTAAGGCTGTGAACGTCCTAAGGGAAGAAACCAAGCTGTTTCACCATCATTGCTGCTGTCATCTTCATCTCATGTGACAGTACTTAAGCGCTTAATATGTTCCGGGCACCGTGCTAATAAGCATTCTATTTTATCCTCTGAACAAGCTTATGAGGGAGGCATTAATATTTACTTTTTATAGCTAAGAAAAGTGAGGCACAGAGAAGTTAAGTGACCTGGCCCAAGACTACACAGTAAGTGGCAGAGGTAGGGTTTGAACCCAGGTAGTTTGTTTGAAGGTCTGCTACTCGGTGCTCTCCCCACTTTCATTTTTGTTTCCGTTGCCTGGAAAAGTATCTGGTATGTGGCCCTTCAACAAGTATTTACTGAGTGAATGAATCTAAGGAACTATTTTACAAAAAAATAATATATCTGAGGCAACTTACTATGTGGAAAGTACACTGCACGAGAAACCAGGACTTGAGTTACAGACCTGGCTCTGCCCCTAATGCATGTGTGTCCTCCCGTTATGCCAGCTTCTCCATCTGCTGAACTAAGGGTGCTGAACTAAGTTTCCTTCAGTTCTACCATCAATTGCTATCCTACCATCAATTTATTATTTTATTTATGCAAAGTCACTATGCAAATTTTTATTCAAACACATGAATTATGCACATTTTAAGGGGAAAAGTCCCTTAAAATGTCAGAATCTTTGTAGTTTGTTCTATGTAAGACAAGTGTGAAAAAGAAAACGTCTTTTAAAAAATCAAAAGGATTTCTAGCAAAATTTAAATACCATTAAAGACATTAAATATGCATAAAATATTCTTTTTAAAAAAAATCACAGAACAAGAAAAGACAGACTACCAGAACGATATGTTCAATAATAATACTAAATTAACAAATGAGGTTTCTGGCATGGGTTAACTCTTTTTTTTTTTTTTTGCTTCCTTTAAGATAGTTCTATATTAATCTAGGGATAGTCTGAGGGGATCGTGGGCCTAAATTACTCAAGCTAATGTAGAATTTTCTTATTAATGAAAGATACAAATAAAATAGTTTAACATCAACAACCTATACTTACTTGGACAAATAAGATAATGTCATTTATTTAAGGCACTATTCTTAACCTCTTTTTCATTATAAACCCTGTTGAAGACAACAAACCCTCTCTCTTCAAAAATGCAAAATTAAATAGAAATTGCCATATTGTTTTAGGGTGTTCATAGACTCCCAAAGGTCTACAGATTCCTAATCTAAATGATAATAAAATGTAACTGAAAATCACTGAGATAGATATAATTATGAAACCTTGAAGTAATATAAGTAAAAGGTAAGACGTTCAGAATGGTTGTTTAGAAAGCCTACAGTGTTAATTTCTTTATATATATCTATATGTGTGTCATCCTGTAATGGATGACAGGATGATCCTGTAATTTGTTATAGCACAATGCTTCAATGTTGTAAGCAAGATCGGACCACGAGGCTAGCTCCTCATTCTCTTCTCTGACCAACATGACTAAAGGAAGAACAAGTTAGGGACACGTGGCACAGATCACCAGCAGCCATTTGAAAGCTCTGTAGCTGAGTCCAGGGATTATCACAGCCCAGTCAAAACTGTGGTTCAAGTTTAATTGTCCCTTCCTATGAACGCTTTTCCCTTTTTTCAGTACTCCTCCATATTCGCCTGTTATTCAGTATAGGATAGCGATCTGCCACAGCAGAAAGAGCGATGCCCTCAGAGATAGGATATCTGGGTTCCGCCTGGATGTCTGCAACTGATGAACTGTGCTACCTTTTCAAAGGTTGAATACCTTTGATCTTCCAGGGCCAAATAACAGTGGAGGTCAAACTACAACTCCACACTACTTCTCTGGCTTTAAAGTTTTGACCCTAAACCTAATTACACTAAAGGGTTAGTAACAATATATTATCTCTACAGCATTTTAAGAAGAAGTCAAGATAGAGGACAATGCTTCCTACAAAAAAATGACTCTTTAATGAACTCCAGGGTGTTAATTATTGTCTATATTAGTTTCTCATATTGAACTATTTAACAGCTCTTATTCTTCTAATACCAAGCAACTTACTCCTTCCCCCAAAATGGTACTGCGAATTTTACACACTGAAAATTTTCTATTTTGTAACTGGCGTTGTGCTTTTGGGTCAGTCTTTTCTTAAGTAATATTTTCAAAAGTGGGTTTTATTTTTTTTTAACCATTAAAATATATAGATTTGGGTAAATCTGAACAATATCGATTACACACTGTTGTACACGATCAACAAGTAGAAGATGAATTTGGAAGCTTACCTGTGAGGCCATTGCTGTTTCCAGTTTGTGAAGTCTCTGAAGGACATTCTGCATGTCTTCCTGCAGTCGCATGAGCATGAGAGCAATCTGCTCATTGAGGCTGCCTCTGATCCCTCTGTCTGAACCCCAGCGTTCCCCATCACCTCCACTTCCCACTTGCTGACTCTTGGTTCCTTCACTCAAATGTTGCATCCTATGCCCTATTTTAAGAGAGCAAAATAGGTTAGTTGTAAATAGGGAGTGTTTTATTCATTTTCCTCTGTTATTTCTTTGAGATTTAAATCTCCAGAGTGGAATGGAAACCATCAGGAAGCACACAAAGTAAACCACTGGAATCAAAGAGTAAATATGTAAACTTCTATTTATATTGATATATTCTTAGGCTTTTTCTAAAGCTTTATAATATATTTAATATACTACTACATGACTAAATGCATATAATTCACAAATAATACATATATATATTCTCAAAAATCTTTTACTAATAAGGTAACAAGATTGAAAAAATTTGAAGACTGTTGAGTATTAAAAGCTACACTAAGTAGCTATATTTTTCTTTTTGGTCACTGTAAACCTCCCAAAAGGTTTTAAAATGTTTTTATTTTTATAATTTCCATTATATTTATAAAGATATTGAAATTTCATTACTTTTACAATTTTATTATATATCTATCCATTCTTTTTCTACGCTTATGTTTACAGAATTGGCATTACCCCTTATACATGATTTTGTATCCTACCTTAAAAAATACTATAAACATTTATCTGCATCATTAAATTTTATTCCAAAAACACTGAAATGGCCACATAAACTCCCTAGTAAGACATGAAGCAATTTATTTGATCATTTGCCACTTTTCCATAGTTAGAATGATTCCAAATTTTTGCAATTACAAATACCATTGCAATGAATGTCTTTGTATATAAAGTTTTATCCAAATTTCTACTGATTTCTTTAAGACAGATAGACTCATAGAAATACTGGGCCAAAGGTAACCACTTTATCAAGTTTCTTAATGAGTGCTGTTAAGTTATTTTTCAGAAAAGCTGAAACAGTTTTCTACTGCAGCATATAAAAGGTACTACCATGTTACCCTACCCTTGCAGAAATGGAATAGTACAAGATTTTACATTTGCAAATATAAGTTTTGCTTGTTTTGTTTTAAATAATAAACAAGAAATGATCTACCTGATTGCCATCTGACATCCTGGAACTCTACAGCAGCAACATTCCCTAAGCTGAACTACAAGCAGTGTTTGGGTTGTCAGAGAAACATAATTGGAGCTGTTTGCCAAGTTAAACCCCAAAAAGTACACTGAAGTGCTTGATGCCATTTTCAAGAAGATTTCTACTCTTACATCAAAATGAAGTAAATTCTCAAGTGGTCCTTTCAGACCACTTTAGCTATTGGTATGGAATTTACATAGGAAAAAAATGTGGAAAGTCCACTTTGCGGCTTAGTTTTTCCTGTATCCTTAAGAACTTGAGATATTCTGTGAAGGCCTGTCATTGGGTACTGATGATGGCAGAAAAGTATTCCTGCCTCTGCTCACTTTAGTGTATCTTGTAATATTCAGCTTTCAAAGCAGACTTCACAAAGCCAAGATTACTCAGACCATTCCCATGTTATGTTAATCCCCACCTCCAGTCACTCCATCCAAATACCCTATTTTTTTTGCTTCAGAGCACTTACCACCATTTGCAATATATCTGAATTGTTTGATTATTCACCGTCAGCTCCCCTACACAAGAATGTACCCTGAAGTGGAGGGACATTTCTTCTTTATAGCATCCCCAGGACCCAGAACACAGTCTGACAAAGAGCAGGTGCTCAATATTTGTTTAGTGCTGAGGCAGATTTACTATAAAGCTTGCCAAGCTTAACTTTCAGGGTGTGCCACTTGTACATGACCCTGTGATTGCTGGAAGTTGCAGTGTGTTGCAGGTGGGGTGAAGTCAGGTTGCAAATAGGAAGCCTTTCATATGTTTATGTGATAAATTGCCCAAAGAAAGAGGCCTGAATTCAAGACTCCAGTAATATGCTGTGATCTTCCTTTTCTTAACTAAATATTCACAATTCTGTATGTGTTCAAAGGGCTATTTTTTAAACTATAATTTTCTTAATATCATTAATTCCTTTTTCTGCTGTCTTAATTTGCTTTACTTTTGTAGGTTTTTTCAACCAGATACACTAATAATCCTTTAATTTTTTATGACCTCATGAAATTAAACAGGGATTTTCCTTTTTTTCAAGTGTACAACATAATGATTCGATATTTGTATATATTGTGAAATATTCACCACAGCAAATCCAGATAACATTCATTACCATACACAGTTAAGATTTTTTTTCTCGTGATGAGAACTTTTAAGATCTACTCTCTTAGAAAACACAGTCAATAATATTGTAATAGCCATGTATGGTGCCAGGCGGGTGGTAGACTTATCAGGGGGATCGCTTTGTAAATTCTATAAATATGTAACCACTATGCGGTACACCTGAAACTAATATATTGAATGTCAACTGTAATTGAAAACTTTTTAAAAAGATCTACTTTTGGTAACTTTCAAATTATCATATAGTATTAACTGTAGTTACTATGGCGCACAATATATCCCATGACTTATTTTATAACTAGAAGTCTGTACTACACCTTTTGACTCCTGTCACCCATTTCCCTCATCCTCCAGCCCCCAAACCCCTTCCCACCTCTGGGAACCATTAATCTCTTCTCTGTAAGATTCTATGAAAGTGAGATTATATGATACTCATCTTTCCATTAATTCTCTTTTTTGATAATACCTATTCATTCTTTACTATAAATAATTAAAAATTATTTACTTTTCTTCCCCATTCAACTCTCTAGTCTATTATCTGATCGTATTACTATTCGTAACGTTGACCTTTGTGTTAAATGTTCTTTTATCTCTACCTCAAAAAATGCATAAAAGATGTAAAAATATAAACGTTTTCCCCCATGCCTTCAGAGGACATAGTACTGTGCCTTGTGGAATCAAATGGGAGAACCAGACACAAAGAAAAATGGTCGGATGTTATATATGGATAAATTTTAACATTCCCTTTGCAGAATGATAGTTCCAATACTCCTATCGAGACCCTCCCTGTTTCACTAATTAGTTTGTAAAGATAGTCAGTGAGAACATAAATGAATACACACCTCTCCCTCGCCTGACACTGGAGAATTCCTCATTTTCTCCGCCTCGTTTCTCACGGTGTGGTGCTCCACTGTTACTTCTGCCATCTTCTCCTCCATGCTTTACTTCACCTTTTCCTTCCACCGCTACCACCTGCATGTCCCCAACGTTGCCATTCTCAGGATATACTTGAACATCTTCAGGAAAACCAGAATTTTCCAAGGGCTGATTGAGATCACTACCCAAGTAATATCGAAATGGTCCATTGTTTGATGTAAAGCTGTCTAAAGACTATAAATTAAAATACTGAGTTAAAAGGTATAGGCAAAATTATACACCACAAAGTTTTCATGATAATAGAAGAATTACTGTTTTTATGAAATGTTTTTTTCATGTTATTACAGAAAACATTATTTTTCTAAAAAAACTTCTTCATATTCTGCCTCCTATATGTAGGGAAGAAATGGGAGAGAAATGATTCATTTATAAGGGAAGAATTGAGAAGTTATGGCAATGAATTATTCTTGTGAGTCAGTCATTCGTCCAATAAGTATTTAAATGAATGTTTAAATTAATGAGAAATTTTAAAATGGGGAAATCAATGAGAAAAGGAAAATGTTCGAATCATAATAAGGAAACAATAAATATGGTATTAGTTAATCACCAAAAGAACTTGAAAACGCCTTGATTCTCGAGGACTCCAAAACTGATCAGAGACATTAGACATATTTTTTAAAGACTTGGTGAGGACAGTGATGTGGCGGGGCTGTATTTTATCTAATGGTTTCCTTCAGGAAGGGACATCTGCATCAGGGTTCAAAGGATGTGCAGGAGTTAACTCGGTGACAGGGGAGGTAAATGTGAGTTACATTCCAGCGAAATGAATGCATGGATGCTGGTTCTGGAAGAGAGAAGGGGAAGGGACTTAGAGGGTGGTATGAGCAAAGCCCAAACAGGAGACAGTGGTGTGAACAGAGAGGCCAAAAAGGTAAGCAGGAGCCAGATCAGGCAGAGCCCCATGAAAGATTTTGGTCTATCGACTGATTTACAGAGAAAATAGGAGCAATTTAGTATCTAGGATTTTACTGAGATTAATTCCCATGCAGTCCTTTTTCACCAACTTTCCCCAAACAAATCTTTTAAAAAGAAAAAATAAAAGGAAATCTGTATTTTTATCACTTTTCATTTGTCACTAATTGCAGCTCTTTCTCAGTTTAGTCTCCTTACCACTATTCTTCCCATCTACACTACTCATCTGTGTTTGACCTTAGTTAAAAAGTACTTTTTGTTCACTGGTTTTTAAAATTTGAGAAAGCTAAGAGGTAAATTCAATTGCATTATGGAATTTTTAAAAAAGAAAACACAAAGAGATAAAGTTAAAATCATTACTTTAGGGAGGCAAAAATAAATGATTTTCTGTAAGACACACTTGAATTGTGTTAGAACAGAGGTGGGGAACTAGTGGGGGAAGGATACACAACTACCAAACATAAATACAGCTAGCTGTCAAAACCACCCTCGTCATTATCAGAAAAAGCTGTCAAAGAGAAAAAACAATTCAAGTGCTTTTAATAAATTTTTTCAAATGTTAGCTTCCAAAACTCAATCTTAATTAACTGAAATCTGAAAAGTATGTCCACTAAAAATTCAGCTCAACATATTAAAGTCAATGTGAAGAACAGATTTATTTCTTGGAAAATTATTTAATTTTTGAATATTTATCAATGTTTCAAACTTAGGGCTTAGCATAAGGAGTGTACTCTCTACTTCTCCAACTCACCTCTCTCAGAATATTCATAAATATGAATATGTTTTAAATTATAACATTCAGATGTTATTTTTTGAATATTCAGAAACTTTTAAATACACAATTTAAAATATAAATATTTAAACATTTTAGAGGTATGTTTTCAAAGTGATGAACAGCATGTACATCTGCTATTAACAGAAGTTATGCATGAATTCTAATATACCACTTTGAAAACTTATCATTAAAAAATGTCATTTTTACCTCTTCTTGTCCAAATTGCTCCATGGAATCACAGTAAACTTCACTGTCTGAATCACTTGTCAAATGCTGAATTCCTGAAACATCTTCAACATGATCATCATTTATATCTAAATATGAATAAATGTCCAGGTCGAATAATTATTCTCTAATTGAAGAAAAAGGCATATATTCCATTTTCAAAACTTATTAGCTCTATGTTATTTCACACTGGGAGACAAATTTGATTTACCAAACCACACTTCTTTTCTTTTAACTTACCAAAACTTTAAACTTAGTTGGTAATTTTTATTTGGAAAGATAACGAAGTATTATATCATAGAATTATACAAAGACATTGTCCAAATCAAACCTTGCAAAATTTAATAACCTTGTAAGAGAACAGTAATAACTAGTAAGAAGGCCTAAGACTGAATGCAACTATGCAAGTTTGGTTGTTACATTAAGAAATTATAATTCTTGGTGTCTTGGCTAAATTGAAACAATGTTAATAATTCACTGTATACAAATTACAGGCTCACAACTAGAGCTCTAAGATATGAAAAAAGTATAACTTATCTTTCTGATTGGAGAAAAAAGGTATCACATTAAGAGGTTTAAATTAAAAGAAACATAGGAATAAAAGTAAAAAGTGCAAAATTTTAGTTTAAAATGCCATACAAAAACAATTTAATAATCTCAATAAAAATATAAAAGCCCTGGCTCTAATTTACTGTCTTTCAAAAAAATAAACCTTTATAATATTAGTAAATCCTAAAATGTTACTAAATATCTTAGCATTAAGGTTTTTAAACTCTAAATTACTCCTAAATATCCTGAAATTATTAAAAGAATATTTGATTTATAGAGAAGAGGCTGGACAAATAATTATTATGGGAGAATACCTTGGTGAATGCAGACAATAGTTTTTCCAGTTTGCTCCAAATTTTGATCTACAGGTTTTATTTCTTCAGCACTTCTGCCATTCAGGGAAGAATTGGCATGAATGTCAAACTGTACGTCCTGAACAAAGCTGTCTTTATCATAGCCATTAGTGACAACAATTTCCAAATTCTTATGGTCTGTGGATTTCTTCGTTTTATCTTTTATGTGAAAATGGAGAGTCATAAAAGTTTACATTAGGTCAACTTCCGTAATCTATGTTCTACTATCAAGTCATTTCCCCCTACCATAATCCCTTTGAAGGGTTTCCTACTTGGATCAGAGAGATGGGGTGCTTCTCAAAAAGGAGTTTTTCATATACTGAGAGCTCAACCAAACTGAGTTGGTTTTACAACTGCTTCAGTTCCCTGTGAATTTTTTAGACCTTTTAAGAAACAATCTCTCAAGGTCTTTACATTCTCTCAGCATAGGAAAATTGTTCTATAAGACCCAGCAGTACAAAAGTGGTCAATAAAAAGATCCTTCAAAGAAGGAATCATTTGTCATACCTTAATGAAACACAAAGAGAAAACTAAGTTGTGCAGTTTGTTTTGGTGTCTTTCTGCCTCTCCTTCCTGAACAGTCTTCCCAAGAATCACTAGTACTCTTACTAATAAAACCCCTTAATGCAGTGCCCCATGATTCCAATGTTCCCTCTTCATTAAAACTTCTGCCCGTATCCTAGTCTCAGGATTCCAGTCTATTCTTGATGAGATATTCAGAGTTTAATTTGTCTCCTCTCCTTAGTAACATATGCATTTTCATACTGGAAACAATACCTTAAATGAATATATTTCTGATGCAGCATTTCACGCATTACATTTGGAGGAAAGGCCTATACTTGTTAGCCTTCAACTGGCATCCATTCCAACTATGCATAAGGCCGGCTGTCCTTATACTCTATAGAAGAGCCTTTTGTCCACAGCAAACCTGGCTATAGGGTCAACAGCCCACATCCCACTACACGCACACAATGTCAAATCAGCCCAAACCTCTCCATACCCTTTGTCTTAGTTAATGTAAAATTATTAGCCCATCATCAAAGGTTACCATTATCACTTTGTTCTGCTCCTTTCACTTCTTCTTGGGCCTCTTCTTCCTCAGACTCAGCTCCACTATCACTGCTTTCAGCTTTACCATTAACAGTTTTGGCATTTGGAGTAGAAGTTAGAACATTACCAAGATCTAAAATATGAAATGACCATTTAATCTCTAATGCTGTAACATACAAATAACACTGTAATTTACAAATAACTAATAAAATAATTTTTAAGTAAAAAGTTAGATTCCAATATATACTTAATGGTATTCTATTCTTCGTCTATAAATATTACATACATTACATAAATTCCTTCAATTAGTTTACAAGAAATTGATAAAACCATTCTGAACAAGGCAAAAGATAAATTATTTTTAATGTCAATCAAATTAATAAAGTTAGAGATGAATAATCTTTATACATGATAAATAAAGAATTGCTATATGCTAGCATACTGGAAACATAAATATATTTGACCCTAACAACAATCATCATTAGTTGGACTACATTTAAACATTTTTAAAATCTTTTTATAACCTTTAAGGCTTCAGGTACACAATTTATTATTATGTCTTTATAGTTAAGCTTTTCATAAAAATGTAAGTTAATGCTATCAGTCACGTAAAAAGGAAAACTGTCCTATTGCCCGAAGTCATACCTTAAGAGTAAACACATCAGAGCTTCTCAAACATTAATATGCACAGGAATCACCTGAGATCTAGTTAAAATGTGGATCCTGAATTAGTAAGTCTGGGGTGGTCTAAGATTCTGTCTTTCCATAAAGCTCCCATGTGATGCCAATGCTGTTGGTTACTGGACCACATTTTGAGATTCAGGGAATTATATTCTCATCAACGCTTTAAGATATTAGAGGCCTCCTAAATGGCTACTGGCCCAAAATAGTGGTCTTCCTCCATAAGCTTTTGGGCTTTATTTTCACTTATACAAATGCATTTGGGATGCTTTCCTGCATCCCAAATAACATATTAAATTTCAAAATCTCCATACATCTTAAATAGTCAGGTCTATATTCTTATGTAAGTCTACTTAAACAGAAAGCTACAAAACAGAAGACTAAAAATTCAGTTCTATCTAACGCATTGTGTTCTAGTCTCTCTTAGAGAATCATGATAGTTTTTGAATCTCCCTTTCTCTCCCTCTTATAACCAGGAAAAAAAAAAAAAGAAAGAAAAGAATAACAACAATTAACAAAAAACAAAAACACCCGCCACCCACAGACATCTTTAACAAAACTAACAGGAAACCCCCCAAACTCCCAACAAATGACGGCTGTCAAAAAGGACTTGACAGGAGCAAAAACAGGATCACAACAGTTCTTTGATGAGAGTTGTAGAAAGCACAGACAATTACTAATGAGCCCTACTTCACATCCAAAAATCAATAAATGTAATATACCATATTAACAGACTAAAGGACAAAAGCAACATGTTTATGACAACAGATGCAGAAAAAACATTCTACAAAATCCAACACTCTTCATGATAATAATGCTGAAGAAATTAAGAATACAAAAGAATTTTCTCAAGCTGATAAAGGGCATCTATGAAAACTCATAGCTAGCATCCATACTTAACATAAAAAGACTTGAATTTTGTGTTCCCAAAATAAGGAAGACAAAATGTATGCTTTTGCCATTTCTTTTAATACTGTACTAGAAGTTCCAGCTAGGAAAATTAAGCAAGAAAGAAAAAGATTTTTAAAAATCCAGATTGGAAAGAAAGAGGTAAAATAACCTCTATTTGCAGATGACACACTCTTTTATATAGAACATCCTAAGAAATCTACGAAAACACTATTAGAACTAATAAATAGTTTGGCAATGTTGCAGGATAGAAGGTCAGCATACAAAAATCGACTGTATTTCTATAAGCTAACAATAAAAAAAATCCAAAAATAAAATTAGAAAACAATGCATTACGAAAGCCCCCAAAAGAATACTTATGAATACATTTGACAAGAAAAGGTATAAGAATTATACAGTGCAAATGAGAAAACGTTGTGGAAAAAATTAAAGATCTAAGTAAATTAATTGGAAGGCAATACTGTTGAGATGACCTGTAATTCATTGCAATCCCTATCAAAATCCTAGCTAGCCTTTTTTACAAAAATTGACAAGCTGTTTCTAAAATTCCTATCGAAATGCAAGGGATCCAGAATAGTCAAAACTGTCTTGAAAAAGAACAAAGTGGGACAGCTCATACTTCCTGATTTCAAAACTTACTATATATGTATATTCTGAAAAAACCCATGTGACACAGATACTTCTGTTCTACTAGGCCTAAATGGTGATTTTGAAAAAAACGCTTCGTTTAAAAAAAAAGTTGAGTGCAAACTGTCTTGCAATGTGGCAATATCTTACAAAACTGCAAACACCTATCAAACCCCCATATCTTCTGACCCAGCAATTACATTTTTAATATTTTTTCTTATAGATATCCTCCCACATATGTAAAATGACATTTGTATATGGTTAATTTCAGCAGCATTTTTTGAAGATCAGAAGAGGAAACAATCTAAATGTACATCAGGATGGAACAAGTTATATAAATTATGTTATAGGTACACGTCCCTTACCACTTTTGATCCAGATTATGATTTGAAATCCAGAGTTTTCTAATTTTGCAAAGGTCATACACTATATATACTGTATATTATGTAACACCTTCAACAGAGTCTAGGAAGCTCTCACTAAAAAAAAAAAATAAGATTTCTGCAGCAAAACATGAACAGTCACACTAGGCAGGATAAGTAAAGACTTAAAATAGCTTCATGTCTTTTTAGGTCAGGGTTTGGTCTTTAATTATTTCATGTCAGAACAAATTCTGCTGCCAAATGATACAAAAGAATCTTTTTGGTTATCAAGCTTTTCGAATTCTTAAATTAGAGCTAAGGGTGTGTGGACCTGAACCTTTATTATTATTATTCTTCATTCTTCCTTGATTTTATACTTAGTTGTTTAAACATTTGCCTCTGGCAGGTCCAGATTTATTCCTCATTTCATCTTAAAAACATGGTTTACACAGAGAAAACAATATCTATTCTGAATTGAATAAGCCTGAATAGGGAAGATAATTTGATAATATTTGACTCCTCTAGGCATATCAGATACAGTGGGTGTGGTACAGAGTAATGTCCAATAAGCAGTCACTATCGGTCTCTGTGGCAGACACAAAGTGCAGGCCTTCTGAGAGGACAGGATTATTATGTCAAAACACTGTAATTTCTATCAATTAGTAGAAGATGCCTTGTAAGTAGGGATGACAGAAACCAAAAGGGAGGATACCATATATATTAAACATATATTTTTTTCTGTATGAGTTTATCTGTTTTTGTTGTTGTTATTTTGTTCTTTAGATCCCTGAATGTAAATACAAGCATCTAATTATCTATTACATTTCAACAAAGCTGGGGGGAAAATACATATAATTTTCATTTAAAATGACTCTTAGGGCTCACTTCACTCTACTTTCTAAAAAAACTTAAAGGGCAAAGGTTTACAGTTAATAACAGCAAATGTGTACATTATTCCACTTCTGCTAGTTCTCAGTTCTTTATTGAGAACATGAAAACAGAATGCTAAAAAGAAAAACCATGCTAAGTGAATTCACTGATGCACTGTTTCGGCTTGCTAAGCTACAGTTAAACTATACTGCAAACATATCACTTTAAAATTAGCTAGAAACCATTTCAGCCATGGTATTGCTAATATAATTGAAAAACAAAATAAAAAATATGATCCATCAAAATAACACTATGAATTGTTATAATTTTGTATATACTAAGTGAACCATCTTTCATGTTGCAATAACTTATTTATAACATATTGGAACTTTATGCAATGTGTTTGTTTGGATTGAAAACTCTTTTGAGTGGCAAGCTTATAAGTTAGATAATTTGTGCAGAATTCTTTGGCATGTAAATTTTAAACAAAATTTTTACGTGGATTTTATTATTCCTACCTTCTAAGTATTTAGAGATTTTCTCCAGTCGGACTAGCATGTGAAATTAAAAAAAATTAGAGACATGTAATTATTAATGCATGCACAATGTATCAGTTGTTAAGTCAAAAATGAGGTAAAATAGTCCCACCTGAAGTTAAATCAGAACTTCTGCCACTCTTTTTGTCCTCTACAATTTCATAAAACGGACCTATGACCTGTAGCAATTCTTCAACTGTCTCAGTCATTGGCATAGTTTCAAGAATCTGTAATCAAAGGAAACAAATCTTGTGAAATCACAAACTATTAATCTTATCTACACTGGTATAAAATAACATTTACAATTCATGTATTGGTAATTTCAAGATGTGATATTCATTTATAGATTCCCAAAATGTCTATGAGAATTACATATTTAACGTACATATTCTCCTAGAAAAGTTTCAAGCAAATTAAAGATTTAAAAATGTTTTCATTTTGAAGGTTATTTCATATAAGCGTCATGTAAAATTTGACATAATAATCTATAAATTGTGTATTAAAAACTAAGGGCATTGAGGTTAAATAAAACAAAAAATTGTGAAGTTAGTGTAAAATTATTACACCTGTTTTTTAACACTGTGGCATTGTTTCTAAAGGGGCACAAAAGTAAAATAGGAAATAATTACTGTCAGACATCTTTATAACTATGGGGCAATTTAGAATCATCAAATTTAAAAAGCAAGGCATATTAACTGAACACACATTCAAATAAATAACCATCAATGGGTGACCGATAAAAGAAAGTAAAGTATTTCCATATATGGAATATTTTGCAGATATTAAAAAGACTAAGGTTAGCTTTGTGTGTGCTGATTAGAAAAATATCCATGAACTTTATTTTAAAGGTAAAAAGCTAGTTGCTATACAGTATGTTTAATATGATACAATTATTGGTTTTCTCTTTTTTTAATAAGATATGTATCTCTCTGACTTAATCTACAAAATAGAACTAAAAATAATTACCACTAAAAAGTTTAAAATAGAGGGAATGAGGAACTCATTTTTCATTTTACACTTCTTTCAATGTTTGGGCTTTTTCATTTACTTATCTTACTTTTATTATTAAAATGAACAAATGTATTATTTTAAACAACCAAAACCCTATATTATTCTTGCATATTTCCTCAGCTCATATGCACTTTTAAAGTAGATCCTTATACAACAACCTCAGACTCATTAGTCATTCTTCCTGCTTTATTGCTTGTTCAATGCCTTTTGCAATAGAATGTAAACTGTGGAAAAGGGCCTTCATATGTTTTTGATCACTCCTGTACTTCCAGTGTCCAGCACATAGAAAGTATTTAATAAAATGTAGTTTACAACTCTAAAATTGTTTTTCTAACATGCTTTTATTTCTAAACTAGATACAGGAAAGACCATCAGTATTCTATGGTAATCAGCAAGTCTGATTCTAAGCTGAGATATACCCATCACCAACATTACTCTGTGTGTGGGTGGGGGGAGGGGAGGGGAAGAAGGGGAGTTTTTTAAGAGAGACTATACAAGGTGAACTATGTTAACAATAGCTGGTCTATGGCCATGCCACCCTGAACGTGTCTGATCTCATCTGATCTCAAAAGCTAAGCAGGGTCGGGCCTGGCTAGTACTTGGATGGAAGACCGCCTAGGAAGACCAGGTGCTGTAGGCATTTAAAAAAAAAAAAAAAAAAAGCTGGTTTTAGTGATGATGATTTAACTGCTGCTCCTATCAATGGATAGTACTGAAAAGAATGCTTTAATCATAAAATGTCTTTTTGCTAAAGGAAATACTTATTGTAAGGCTGGGGCCCTTAAGGAGAGCATTTTTATAGCTTATTATGGATACATGACTTGTAATATATTTGAATTATAATAATTCTGAGAATTAGATTCAAACCAGAAACTGAAATCGTAAGGTAGTATTTCTGTGATATGACTAAAGACACAGCTAATAAATGGCAGATATATGATTCAAACACACGTCAGTGCCCTTTACCCTATTCTTCAGTGGAGCAGAATCTAGAAAGCCAACCACATACCTCATGTTGGACCCCACTCAGCACCTCCTTTGATCTTCCAAACCAGATTCCTTTTACTTATCTTTCAATTAAAGATCATTTTTTACATCTCTTTCTCAAATTTGTTCTTAAACAGGCCTATTCGATTCAGTGTTTGGGTTTCTCATACTCCGCAAAGTAAAGGAGTTAATTATGGACTTGAAACTAAATGAAGTATATGCTGGTGCTAAGCAAATATAAGCACAGTAATTTTTCTTTCAAGAACCTAGAATTTCAGTGGTTAATATAGTCAGTACACAGGTGGTCATAGCGAGATACACCCAGAATTTAAGAGAGACTTTAAAAATACAAAACCAAGAATAATCTTAGCCATTTATGAAATACTCCCCCTCACTCCAATGCTGAAATAAAAGAAATGTCACAAATGCGTAGTCACACAGTCCTGTCTCTGTCTGTCTGTTGGTCTGTCTGTCTCTATCTTACACACACACACACACGAGATAGAGACAGAGAGAGAGAGACACACACACACAGACAAGCAGACAGAGGCAAATCTCAGTCTAGGTAACTACTAGTTATCATTGGAAAAGAGGGTTTTTTAAAGTGTAATTTAATTAATTCAATTGAATTGTAACTTACCCAGATGAAGAATGTTTAAAAGAAATATTTGGTAAGCTGCACGGACTCTAGGAAAAAACCTCCCCATCCTGAGAGCCTATTCTAGTCCTTCCTCTATTACAGTGATTACCCTACCCTCTTGGAAATCCTGAAACAATTAGAAATACAGTTATGCTGGAGCATCTGTATTTCTTTTAACAAGATTCCTTAGTGATTCTACTGTTCTTAAAAATTAAGTACAGTAGTCCCTTTATCTGTGGTTTCACTTTCCAGGGTTTTAGTTACCCGTGGTCCAACACGATCCAAAAATATTAAATGAAAAATTCCAGAAATAAACGGCACATTGTTCTGAGTAGCATGATGAAATCTCATTCCTGACACGAATCATTTCTTTGTCCAGAGTCTCTACGATGTTTATACTCTCTGGGCCTTAGTCACTTAGTATCCGTCTCGATTATTAGATCGACTATCATGGTATCACAGTGCTTGTGTTCAAGTAACCCCTATTTTATTTAATAATGGCCCCAAAGAGCAATAGTGAAAATGGCAATTCTATATGCCTAAAAGAAACTGTAAAGTGCTTCCTTTAAGCAAAAAGGTTGTATGTATAGAAAAAAAAAATAGTATAAATAGCGTTCAGTACTATCTGTGGTTTCAGGCAGCGACTGGGGTCTTGGAACGTATCCCCCGTGGACAATGGGGGACTACTGTATACTAATCTCTCTTCAAATTCAACAGACATAATGCACATTAGTAAAGTACTGGCTGAATTTTCTGGAAATCCCCATAAGACAGCCTGTAAAATTATGCAGAAAATAGAATTTTATATTTCCTTCTGATTATGAATCGAAATAAACTTTATTTAAAGAAACAAGGCTTATTTCCCCCAAACTGCATTACTCTATTTCCTCAAAACTAAAATCCTATTAAATTATTTTAAAAGGATGTTTGACTCCAGCAACTTTTTTAGTGGTATTTCACAGGATGGTGTATAAAGTATGAAAGGGCAATTTTTTATAAAACGTTATCTATTTTAACATAAATTAACAAAGTCCCTTAAGTCTCTGAATGCAAAGGCATGGAATGAGATTCATACTAAAAGAGTTAATTCTAAAGAGCATTAATACCGTAATTTGAGATTTATATTTAAAAACATAATTTAATGACTGCTTCAGTTAGTAAATTATTGCCATTAGAAAAAATCTCAAATTCAGTAACGAAATCTTTGGGACAAATGATTATTTAGAAGCATGAAATTTCACCTACTGATGTCCACAAAGCTAAACTCTGAAAATAATTTAAAAGACTAATCAAATTTTCAATCTATGCATATCCTAATATATTTAGATTTACCTCTAAAAGTTCCCTACAAACTTTATTGTATTCACAATATAAAATGAAAATTTTAAATGTCTCGTGAAAATAGATGGTGTATTCTTTTAATTCGAGAAATAATTATAGGAATCTATAGGCACAGTGGAAGCATTTTAAGACAGCTAAAAGGCAGCCGTATAGTTTCAACTTTCCTTGGGAAAAAAAAGTGGAACACGTATTGTTTCACCTCCCCCCCCAACTTTAAACTGTGGCTGCATCATGAATTAATAAAATTGGAAAGAAAAATGGGTACATTTTACTTAATGTGTCAATTCAGCCTTATGTTAGAGTGTGTCCTAAAGTTTATAATGATATTTAAGGTAAAGAAAAAGGAATAGTTAACTAATTAAAAAGACTTTAGATTCTCTCTCTTTCTACTTTTGAAAGGCTCCTTTGTTGTTGTGTTACTGATATAGCTTACAGCCCAAAGAACTAAACTCTGCCCTCTATTGTAAACAAAATCCACTAACAAAAACCGGTGAAAATGTAACAAAGGGCACAACTTTAGCAGTGTAGAGGTGATTTAAACAAATCAAAACAAAATAAAAACTAGTTTGAATCCACCAAACAGAAATTACTATAGAGATTAATACTGTCAAATCATCTAGTAAAAACAACAGCAACAACAACAACAAACCCACTACTCATTTTTACAGATTTTATGTTCAAAGATAATTTAAGATTAGCAAACAGACCTAGATTTCATACCATCTGATCCATCTCCAACATAAACATTATCCTTTATAAAAAGGTACTAAGATCATCTTTAAAATCCATGATTTATTCATAAATTTGCTCCTCCGAACAATTCCTTGAACGAACTTAAAAGAGGTAGTTAATAAGAAATGAGTTTTTTAGAAGTTACCAGAGAAACTAAATGCATCCTTACCTTATTCTGCTTCTGTAGGATCTTTGCATTCACAGAAAAATGCTTGTACTGAGAAGTACAACAATGGGTGTACCTCAACTTATGTGTCAAAAGGTATATAAAAACATTGTTGGACAGTCTTGCTAAATAAAAAGTTCCAAAGAAATGCTTTCAAGACAGTCCAGGTACTTCCCAGACTCCTAATTTAGGGACATCAATATTTTTAAAGATTCCTATTTCTACACTTTCTGCATAAGTCAACTACAGAGAAAGATAAGGAAAGTGAAAAAAAACCACACAAAATATCACCACAATGTGATGTATCTTAAGGAAAAAACTTACCTTAAGATGAACTTTGATAAGACAGATAAGGCTCTAATAAATTCAATAATCTAGTTTCTATATTCTAACATATTACAATCTCTTGTTCCTTAAAATATTTTGCCTGATAACAAAATTAATTAGGACTGCTCTGAATATTTTTATTTTCTCTTGTGAATTATTTTCCCTACCTTTTTCATTTCTTCAACATATGCAATCATGGCTTCCTCTTTGGTCATATCACCCAACGAACTCCAAGCATCCCTAAAAAAGAAAATATCCAAATTAACAACAAAAAGACAACTGATTTTCAATTGCTCAGAATACAATTTATAGTTGATGGTACAGCATCATTAATTTAAAACAAGCTCTTCTTAAAGCCATATTATGTTTCCAAAGGATCTCTTTAAATATCAGTGAATAAACTGGCAAATCAAGCTGTATTTAAAACTAATAAATATATTACCCATTTATAGACCATAGACTGTAGATTAGAGAGACTATATTAGAACACAGAAACTATAGACTGTTTGTAAATATTTGCTAAGAACTCTTTAAAAGTTTTTTGTCATTATATGACAGAAATGAATATTTTAAAAGACACTACATGTTTTAAAACAACAGAAATATTGGTTAAGAGTTTCTGCTAATTTAAAAAAGAGTCTAACTTACACATCTGAAAAATGGAAATGGTTTCTTACTTCTAAAAAAAGGAAAATGCGAGAGAAGGAAAAGTTTAACACCTTAGATAATAGAATAGTCCTTTAAAATTTTTGCCTAAAATGAAAACCTCTTTTTATACACTTTTTCTAGAAGCAGTTTAACTCTATCAAAGGTCAATTCTGAGGGCAAATCGTAAATAAATAGTTTTAAAAGATTAAATAATGTCGCTATTATAGTTAACCTATTATTTTATGACTATTCATAAAGATTTTAGATAAAAGTAGAGTATTAAAAAATCTTCAAAAGAATTTAATGACTTCCAATTCAGAGTGAAGAAATTTAGCCATCAAAATGTGTGGCTCTTAAGATATACTTCCCCAATTAGCATACTCTGTTCATAACATACAGTCTACATTAGACTATGTCAGATGTTTTGTTAGACATTTATAAAGATTTCAATAGTATTTAAAACATCAAATGTTAGTCAATTGAAAAAATGGCAGAGGGATCTCTGGATATTTTATGATTCTTTTATGTATATTAAAAATCAAATTTCTATTCAAGTATAGTGGGACAGGAGTGATGGCTTAGATAAAATGTTAGCATGACAGCTAAGTCACATTCTTAATTACTTATTAACCTAAAGGCTCAAAGCAAATGAAGTCACTTGATAAGTCATTATTTTTCATGGTAGGTCAAAGAGGTAGGAGAGCTTGTTTCTTTTAGTTTGAGAGTTGTTCTTGGCATAAAAACTCCATAAAAGGAAAGACTAACTGAAAATGCTTTATTATCTTTCAGCACCTGACTCTTTTTATTTTATTGTTTGTCCTTCTTCCAAAGACTTCCCTATTTGTGTGAAATTGTACTAAGAGCACATGGAGGATAAAAATTGTATCCTGTACCTAGAAAATTTAATGCACAGAATACATAACCACATAAATAAAAATCATATGATAATTATGTCAATACAGTAAGATTTCTTTCATAGCTTTCAATATAAAATTACCACTTATATCTTCCAATAGGATCCCAGAATCCAGGCCTTGAAAATTTACAGGGTCCTTCAGTTGCCTGCTTATAGAAGCTATAGAATTTGAGCATCATTTCATTTGTTGGCTGGAATGAACCTATTGGAAACATACATTAAATACAGATCACTTGGAGAATACAACTGATAATCTAAGCCTATAAATTAGCTTAACTATATTAATGATGATTTCTAAATATTTCATTAATAGTTCAGATAATTATGTATTTCTATCTTATAGAAACAAAAGTTATGGCTGTTAGTTGCTTTATTCTTTCAGTTTAAAAAACTCTTGAGATTTCAGATTTTAATAACAATGCCCAACATAGTTCAATAAATAAAAGAATAAATTAAGAAACACACTGTAGATATAATAACTGGCAAAGTCATTTAAAAATACAAGTGTATCAAAATATATAATAACTATATTATACATCTGTAATAGATACGATTATTCAAAGATTGTGACAAACCAAAAATGACCAGCATAAACAAAAAGTTAAATGTATACTCTGTTAATAAAATTGCAACAGTAAGAAATTCAAATTCTCTTGGCCAAATTTAAATTCCTCAATGGATAGGAACTTTGGCTAAAGAATTAATCCAAGATAAATAGGTTTTTCTCTGCCTATCTCTGTAATTCTGGACACATCAAGTTCTTTGAAGATCAGTTTCATATATGTTTCTGCGTATCTATAACCTTTTTTATGTTTAAAAAGTTCAAATGGTATAAACAAGTACTATAAGTCACAATACTCTTAATAACATGGAAAAACTAAAATATAAATGTTTTATGTAAACACTTGGATAAATACGATACACTTATACAAGAAGATAATATATAACTATAGCCCTTAAAATGTATTGTAGAAAAATATAAACACTGGCATGAGAAGCTTCAAAATCTATTATAAAATCTATTATAAAAACAGAAGTTTAACAACAGCATATCCAGTACTATCCATTTTTTCAAAATTAGTATTTATATACATAAAAAGCAGAGTAGAAGGAAACACATCAAATAGTTAAAGAGCATCACTCTGGATAGTAGGCACACAGATTATTTTGATCATCCTTTTTGGTTGTTTGTGTTTGAAAAAAATTTACATTCAGTGTGTATTACTTTTATACCAAAAATAAATTTTTTTTAAGAAAAACTGTAAAAAGATACTTTAAAAACTTTATAAATTACATAATAAACAAGTAGCATGTAGTACTCAAAAACTAATAGTTAATAAACATGAAAATTACAACATGGACAAGATGAGAGCTGGTGTTTCAGGCTTGGCAGAGTAAATAATCAATTCCAAAATCACATTAATAATTATCTATGTAATAGATGCTCATGTAGGAGTATCTATTACATATAGTATTTTAATGATAGACTAATTCTTTATATAGCAGAGTGGAAAAAATGGAGAAACTACAGTTAAAAATGGTTATAGATTTAACTAACAAATCTAAATTTAAAATATCAAATGCCTCATCTTATAATATCTTCAGGAAGTTAATCAAATAAGATTTAAAAGTTTATTGGTTAAGGTGGATGATAAATACATTAGAATAGGTTACAGCAAAGATTGATAACATATTGAATGTCTTCTGTGTTTAAGACACTGGATAAAGTATAATTTCTGTCCTCGAGGTGCTCATGCAAGATAAATTTGACATGTGTTTAAGAAATTATCTAAGAACTTAAATTTCTAAAGACCAAGGAAATACCAAACATAGATGCTATAAAAATTCAATATAATCTTAAGCCTTAAATAAAGATTAAGTAAAAAGGAACAAAAACGATAGGATCTTACTCTCTGTAACCAGTACAGGGCAAACAATTTTAAAGTATTATTATAAAAATATTTAATAATTCTTTATAACAATATTCTACCTCAATATCAATTTAGTTTCAGGGAATAATAGTATACTGAATATTGTCTAACACAACTGCCATTTGACAGGTAATCTTAACTTTGCAATACCTTCTTAAATGTTCTTTAATAGATACTTTATATTTACATGACTTTCTTAATAAGTGATATGTAATGTCAACAAAGGTAGCAAACTAGAGACATCAAGTCTAGCTTTATCGATTTTTCAAAAAATATATTAAAATGTGTAGTTTAGGAGGAGAAAAGATGAAGGTACAACTTATATAAAACTGAGAATCATGCCTTTCTATAAACCCTCTTAATTGGGCATTTAAAAAATCAATACCTAGACAGAGGGGATGGGGGGTGGGGGACTGGGAGAATGGGGTGAAGGGTTAAAGAAGTAAAATCAGTAATTAACAGATGGTCACGGGGAGCATGGTATAGGGAATGCAGTTAGCATTAATGTTGGCTAGGTGGAGGGCCAGGAGAAGGAGCGAGCAATTGGGGCGATCGTTTTATGAACTATATAGATGTCTAACCAATGTACTATATACTTGAAACTAATTAAATTTCAAAAGAATCAATACCTAAATAAGTTCCTATATTTCTTTACATTTTGTTCACTCACTCTTATCTTCCAATCCCCCATTTGTCCTCCTCCAATTTGATGCTTGAGACTACCAAAGGAATACTATTTTGCATATATTTATTTCCAAACTTTTTGAATCTGTACTTAGTGAATTTTCATTGAATGGTGTTGACTATTCCATTACATAGCCAAATGATGATTAACAGAAAACATAATATTAAATACCATGGTAATATATTAATGTTGTAGTCAGCTATTTTACACTCTGGCACAATAATTGTACTTAAAAGTATCATTAAAAAAATACAGGTTTATTGTGAAAAATAATTCACATATTGCAGGAGGATACGAAATGAAAAATAAAAGTCGCCCTCTCCAAGCTTCTCTACAGAAAAAAATATTTGAATAATGGTCTTAAACTTCCCAACATTGGTCAAAAGCATAAAATTACAAATTTAGAAAGCTCTGCAAGCTCTAAACAGGATAAATATGAAGAACACCATACCTAGACCAAAGAGAAAGAAAAATCTTCAAAGTAGCCAGAGAAATGACACATTAAATACAAAAGAACGTCAATGACTTTTCTCCCAAGGTGCAAAGGTCCAATATGAGTGCAAAAAAGAGAAACTAGTACAATAGCAAAAATAAGTAGTAAATAAATATGTATTTACTAAAAACAAATCGTTTTACAAGTGAATATAGTTCTTTCCTTTCTCCCGTCATATCAGAAGTTTCAAAAGGCTTAAATAGTAGACTTTGTGAGCATGCGGCACCAGGCAACCCCATGCCAGTTTTTTTTAACACACATATCCGCAGTCATTAAGTGACAAGACTTGTTTTCAATAATATACAATGCTTAAAAACTGGATAATATATATTTGTCTTTGGCTTGAAAGATCAGCAGGTAATTAAGTCATATTCGATACTTCCCCTTTAATTACATTTCTTTTAAAAGCAGAAAAGTAGGTTAAATAAGCAGGAGTAGAAGCAAAAAGGTTCAAGGAGGTAAGGTTCAGAAACTGGGCCCTCAGGCCTTTGCCGGAGGCTTCCTACGTGGGGGTGCGAGGGGTTGCGGGGGGTTCCGGAGAGGTGCGGGGGGGTGCTAATGCACGTACCATTTTTCGGCAAACTCTGGATCACCTTCACCGCCGCCTCAAACCTGGTTTCATGCACAGATCTCGTGTCCGCCATCTCCAGCCGCCAGCGCCGGTCCCCGTCCCAAGGTCTGTCGGCTGGGATCAGACAGCAGCAGCACCAGCTTTCCCAAGAGCCTGCATGAAACTAGAACATGGAGCGCAGCCGCGGATCAACATGCCCAAAGGGAGGAGGCCCAAGAGAGCAGCTGGTCGATTCCCCTGCCCTATCCAAGCCAAACAAACCGCGGTGGCCTGGCTCCTTCCTCCTCCCCGGGGCGTGACTAAGGTCGAGAAGCCGGCACGCGAAGACAGAACTCACCGAAAGGAAAAGCATGTCTAGCATAGGACGGAAAGGCTCCGGCCCCTGGTGGTCGCGGAGCCGCTCTCCCACCCGCAGGACCCCAGCGGAGCAGCCACACCCCCCATCCCGGCGGGGTCGCTCTGTCAGTCCGCGCCCTTCTCACAGCCCCGCCCCACAACCGCCAAATGACCCGCTCGCCGCCGCCGCCGCGCAGCAAACTCCACCCACTCTCCCCGAGGCAGCGGCGCTGATGCGCGCCGGCGGTCGGTTCCTTGAGACAAGGGCCCGAGGAGAGAGAAAGGAAGAGAAATGGGGTGGGTCGGCGGGAGACCTGGTGCTCCCCTTTGGAACAGGCCGGATCCGCGGGTCAGCGCTAGCGCATCGCGACAGGCAGAACGCGAACGGGCGCGGGGTTTGCAAGCTGTGCCAAAGCAGCGCGTTGGTACCGCTGGACAAAAACATGACTGGTCATCAGCGCCTGCCGTCTCTGTTAGGTTCTTAGAGAAAGGTAATGGTCACACGCAGAAGGCTTTAGGTCGAGAGAGGCTTAGTGCGAACCTTAAATTCTGCCATTGAAGTTCTGTGACCTAGGGCAAGTTAACTGAGCCTCTCCGGTAGCAATCTTTACACAACCCTAAAGGGTAGATGAAAGGATAGGGATGCTGGCTGGAGGTGCTCAGTAGTGTTTGGCTCTCACGGCTTCGACAGCTTTAGCCTCTAGACAAGGACGTGCGAGCAACAACCAAAAGAAGGAGAAAGAAAGTTGCCGCTACTACACTGGGCCGGGGGAGGGAGAGCACCTTCCCCTGCACCAACCACTTCTAACAACGAGCCCCAGGGAGCCCGGCTCCCTGTACGATATAATAAGCGACAGGGCGTTGGGGAGAGGCGAACGAGGAGCTAGTACGGATCGCCAACCTCAGAAAGGGGTACTCTGAGCCTTCACCTTTCTCGCACAGCACCCCGCGTCCTCGGGCATCTAGGAAGCGCCCCTAGGCCCAACGTGGGGGTACTGATATGGGTAGTGGCGGTGGAGGGAGTCCTCCGACCCGAATATACCAAAGTCGCCAGGTCGTTTTATGTAGGTTCGAGGGTAAGTTAGGAGGGTTACTAGCACAGGTCTAGGCGCAGACTGTAAGTTACTCTTCCCTCGGAGCCGCAGTGCCGGCATTTACCTTGGTATTGCCGGGCAAGGCCTGTCCAGTATGTCCCCGACGCCCCACCTTCGCCCTGCCCCCGCGGGCTTGTGGGAAATGTAGTCCCCCCAAAGAAGCGCTTCCGGACCCCTCCTCTGGGCGCTGGGCGTTCCTCCCACCTGTTCCGGTTCAGTTTCTTGGTCTCGCAGGCGCTTGAGCCGTTGAGGCGGAAATCCCTCCTTCCTAAGTGGTCGCACTTTGTACAAATTCAGAATTCTACATCCGCTTCCAGCAAAAGGGACGCTTTGGTATCTTTCAGAGATATCCTGGTGTGACTGGACTTGAACCGGAGAATTGGAGTCTAATTTCTTGCTCCTGATGCTTACTAATTTTGAGATTAGGTATAAGAAAACAAAGAGTACCGTTCAGGTAATAAAGACTGCGGTTTATTGAGTACGAGGTATTTGCCAGAAGTGTAAAACATATTCCAAAAACGCCCTGGGGTGTTCACGAATGAGGAAAGTTGCCCTACGTTCCACAGCTTAATAAGTAACAGAGCCATGAGTCAGTTAAAAAAAAACTTTTGCTTTAAATCTTGTTCTTTTAACAGGATACTAAACTGTAAGAGATTAACAATTTTTCTAATATACTCAAACTAGAAACATTTTGTGTTTAATATCTACTACTTGCTCCACTCCTTTCTTGCTCTTTTATTATACATTCTTTCCAGTTTCAATCTCAGTCATACGTACATATGAAAAGGCTTGAGTGTTTATTTCTAATCTAGGACTTCATATTGACACCTGTCCATTAAACTTATGTAATAAACTGATTAACCGTGTGATTTACAGTCTGTAGATAATGATGGATAAGAATTTTTTGCCAATGATTTCTGTTGAATTTCCTTTTGCTGGTAGTGTGTATTTCCAGTCAAGGAGAATAACATAGAAAGAAAATTGAGGTTATTTAGGTAAAGGTGCTTAAAATAACTTTCATGTAGCTGTGCTGGTTTAGATGTGGTAACTCCTGAAATGTGATGACGAATATGATAGATTGAATCAGTTTCCAAGGTGCTTTCCAGTTATGTGAACCTGTACTTCTACCTAAAATATATGGAATACCAATTTCTTTCAATACTTTCAGTACAGTGCCTAATATGAAGTATTTTTATTGAGATATTGACATATAACATTAGTTTCAGTTGTACAACATGATTCAATATATAGATATTACAGAATGATCACCACAATGAGTAAAGCATTTTTTTTTTCAAGTAAAGCATTATTAATCAGGTGTTTCTAGAGATGTTTTAATTATCATAACCAATCAGTTGCAATTGTTTACCATTGTATTGGCTGTGACAGTAATAACAGTTGGGGCAGGTAAAAGGCTGAACCAAAACTTAAAAGGAAAATCTGGGAAATGAGATGTCTATAGAGGGCTTTGAAAAGCAGCAACATAGTATGGAAATCTACAGGCCTCACACATATGCAGGGTTATGCACATGCCCAGGAGACACTGAGAAGGCCTTAATGTCTTACCTCTGGCTGAACTCGAGGCTTTAGAGAACCAGGATGTGAAGGCTAAGGCAGAATTCTAAACCACCTTCCAGAGAATTGAAGGCATGCCCTAGCACAGCAGTCCCCCGCCTTTTTGGCACCAGGGACTGGAGCTCCTATGAGAATCTAATGCCTGATGATCTGAGGTGGAGCTGAAGCAGTGATGCTAGTGCTGGGGAGTGGCTACAAATATAGATGAAGCTCTACTCGCATGCTTGCTGCTCACCTCCTGCTGTGCAGCCGGTTCCTAACAGGCCACAAAACAGTACTGGTCCATGGCCCAGGGTTGGGGATCCCTACCCTAGCGCGTGTGCACACACACACACACACACACACAGCTATTCAGCAAAGGCTGGGTCACTTCTTGGTTCAAGGAATTAAAGAAAATCCCTGTCCAATTATTTGCTGACCGTTAAAGTTACCGGGTAGATACTTTAGTGGCCACACATGACAAAGAATATAGCTATTGTGGAAATAGCACAGAAAAGCTATTAAACAAATGACATACAGCAACAGGAGCAAATCCTGGGGAGGATGGGGGAAAATCTGATTTCAAGAGTTGCCACTTATATTAATTAAAATGTCCAGTTTTCATCAACGACAACAAAAAATTAGACATGCGAAAAAAGAGGAAGGATCATGTAAAGGAAAAGAGCAATTAATAGAAATTGTCCCTGAGGAAGTCCAGACACTGGACTTACGGAATTTTATCCCCTATTTAACCCTTGGTCAGATGCCATTGTGTGTGTGTAACCTGCACAATTATACATGGAAATCCTGGATAGCACCCAGGCCACGTGTGTATGTATTGTAAAATTTTTCCCAGCTGTAATGGACACCTGACGCTATTGTTTGCTTTGCTTTTCTCCTTTCTGGAAACTCCCCAGGCCAGTCTCATTGTGGTTCAAATAGCAGTTCTGGGTTTTGATCATATCTCCATTGCCAAAGCCGATGATTGGGAAGATGAGCCAATTCAGGTTGGACTCATCAGATTTTCTTTTCGAGAAATCTGGGTTTAGAATCGAGAGATTTCACACTCAAGATGGGCTTCTTGAGTGGTAGAGATGAAAAACTTGGGAGCCAATTTTGCTGTGTTCTCCACCATTTAGAAAGCGTGAGGAAAACAAAACAAACAAAAAACTTTTTGGCAAAGAAATAAGACACTAAATTAGAATACAGCTTGGGTTCCTACTGGCCTTGTAAATAATTTGTACCAGTACTTTCTTAGTACTGGATGCATTTCTGTTTTTGGATTCTACGAGTAAGCCTGAATTTTCATAATAAAATCCTTTTTTTCTTTTTCTCATTTTTCCTTATGCTATTTTGACTTGTTTTCTATAACTTTGAACTAAAGAAATACTTTATATAGATTGCCGTTTGTCTTTAAAACTTTTAAATATTATTTTGTTCACTTGTATTAGTCAGAAAAAGAAATTAGTAGATATTTCTAACAGTAAGGGATTTATAAACCCATTGGAAGGATTGAAAGTTCAGTAAAGGGCCATCTCTAGCTCCTGGTTCACCACTAGGTTAAAAGAATGAGATGCTTGTTATTGCTGGCAAGGTCAGCTGTACCAGAACCCACTCTGATTGTCACAGACACTTGCAGCATCTTACTGAAGTTGAGAAAGGAAGTGGGGGAGGATGTGTTGATTGAGCAGCTTCCCAAATTAACAAGTGATTAATTCATTCAAACTGTACTGGAAATATTGCGGCTTCTGGAAAAGAAGAGAAACACAACATGAGATTTCACTTAACGGCTATATTTTTCCCCCCAGGACTCTAGGCACCTTGCATTTTTAGCCATTGCTAATTTTTATTTATTTCATGATAACAGCTTGCTCCACACTAAAATAACAATGGTATTCTGCATTGGCTTGGCTTAATGTGCCTAAGAAAGATCTCCCCCACCACGTGGTAAATGAATACTAACCAAACCTGCCTGAAAACTGGCCCGTGGATTAAGCCTGCTATACAAATATCATGACTGCATAAAAGGACTTGCACCATTAATTATTATAAAATTTGAAGGAGGGCTCACAATTCATTCTACCCCCTGAAATCGTCTTGTTTTGTGTGGGCCTTGCCAAACTATCAGAGTGTTCTATTAACTTTCTTTTTTTCTGGGGATTCCTGGATCGTATTGTTAATTCAAAAAGAAGCAAGGAGAGGTAATAGTTGAGGGTTGTAGAATCCTAGAGTGTGAATTCACTCCATGTAATGGCCAGAGTTGTGCCCCCACTCCCCAAAAATTCATATGTTGAAATCCTAACCTTATGCACCTTAGAAATGCATGTATTTGGCCTTGAAAGAGGTTAATTAAAGTTAAATGAGGTCATAGGCTATGTCATTAATCCAATATGACTAGTGTCTTTAGCCAGAGAGAGATTAGGACCCATAGACAACATAGAAAAGTCCATGTGAGGACACAACGAGAATATGGCCAACTGTGAACCAAGGAGAAAAGGCCTCAGGAGAAAAACAAACCTGCTGACACCTTGATCTTGGTTTCCCAGCCTCCAGAACTGTGAGAAAAAAAATTTCTGTTGTTTAGGCCCGTGTTTGCGGTATTTTGTTATGGCAGCTTGAGCAGAGTAGTACACTTCCCTTCCCCCTACCTCTTTTTTTTTTTTTTTTTGTAAAGGATATGATCATCTCATGGTTGTAGTGAATGGGAACAGCAGGGGTTGGAGGAGAATTCTGGTTGCCTGACTCCTAGTTTCTTTCCACTATACTACATAAGTACTCTTCATTCTGGTTTGTTGATCACCTACTTCAGGTTTAGTATCCTGGGATCCAGTACTGTGAATTAACTTTGCAGAAGTTGGAGGTTCACTAACTATGCAATATAGCTCTTTGTGTGCCAAATAACAAAATAAACAATTTATGTACCAAGATAGCCCAAATTGTTATTTCTCTAGGCACATTCCTTAATCTCCCGGAAATAAGGTATTTATGATTGTCAAGCCATCTGCTATTTCAAAGTGGAACACATGAAATTTCAATTTCTTTCTGTGCACATGTGCAGTTTGCAGTTACAAATTGTTTTTCATGACCAGATTGATTAGCTCGACTAGACATCCATGAAATGAAATCTATGAGATCTGATTTTCAGCTGAGCCTAAGGAATAGATAGTTAAGTTTAATACAAACACTTATTCTTTATTGTGTTGGGATTTATTTGAAAGGCATCTCATTATAATTTATTTGCACAAAACCAACAGAAAAATACTAATTGAATAAATAGTATAAAAGTTCACATTATGGGAGAGAAGTTGGATTCTGAAAAGTTAGCATGATGCTTATAATTTACCATCACAACGTCTACCTGCAATTTTTTTATTTTTTTTAGGCAAGGCAACCATTGGTTGACCTCACAGATTGCAAGGACCTTGTCAGTTTACAATCCCTTATTTTTTTATTTTTTATACCTACAGCACCTGGTCTTCCTAGGTGGTCTCGCATCCAAGTACTAACCAGGCCTGACCCTGTTTAGCTTCGGAGATCTTGACCGTTTTTAGTCACCTTTATTATTTGGGAAAGCAAGTTATCTCCTGTTTTGGGATTGTATGATTTTTCATCGTATGTCAAAGGCAACAAAAATACATGATTTTTCCCTGTTTTTTAACATTTGAAGCAAAGGAATTTTCTTCAGCCTGTACTTTTTTTTTTTTTTGGATACTTTTTTTGGATCAGCTTCAGTTAGCTATAATTTAGTTACAATATAACACAATTTTTTTTAATTTTTAAAAATTATTTAATTAATTTATTTTTTATGATGACATTGGTTAACGAAATCCAATAAGTTTCAGCTGTATATTTTAACTGCAAGGCATATATATATTTACACTGCGTGTTCACCTCCCATAGTTAGATTTCTTTCTGTTACCACATATTTGACCCCTTTTACTCTGTCTACCTCCCCGCTCCTCCCTACTCTTTGGTAACTACAATAGACTTATTGTCCATATCCATGAGTCTCTGTTTGTCCTGTTCATTTGTTGTTTTTAGGTTTATATCTCACATATAAGTGATATCATGTGATTTTCATCTTTTTCTGTCTGGCTTATTTCGCTTAGCATGATTATCTCGAGTTCTATCCATGTTGTCGCAAATGGCAGTACTTCACCTCTTCTTATGGCTGAGTAATTGTATATATGTACCACGGCTTCTTTAGCCAATCATCGATCATAGGACACTTCGGTTGCTTCCATGTCCTGGTCACTGTAAATAATGCTGCTATGGACATTGGTGTGCAAATATCTTTTCGGATATGGGTTTTCAAGTCTTTGGGGTAAATACCCAGTAGAGGGATTGCTGGATCGCATGGTAGATCAATTCTGTTTTTAAAGGAACCTCCATACTGTTTTCCACAGTGGCTGTACCAATTTGCAATCCCACCAGCAGTGTATGAGGGTTCCTATTTCTCCACATCCTCTTCAACATTAGTTACTACTTGTCCTGTTGCTTATAGCTATTCTAACAGGTGTGAGATGATATCTCATTGTGGTTTTGATTTGCATTTCCCTAATAGCTAAAGATGTTGAGCATCTTTTCATATATTTGTTGGCCATTTGTATGTCTTCTTGAGAGAAGTGTCTGTTCAGGCCCTCTACCTATTTTTTGATTAGATCGTTTGTATAACTCACAAATTTTAAGTGTGCAATTCAATAAGCTTTGACAAATGGATATAGTCAGGTAACCCCCACTACAATCATGATTTAGAACACTTCAATTACCTCTAAAAGTTTACTGTGTCTCTTTACAGTCACTCCTTCTTCACCCTTGTGGCCTTTGAAAAGTCTGACCTGATTTCTATCACTATAGTTTTGCCTTTTCTAAAATTTCATATAAATGGAATCATACAGCATGTGGTCTTTTGTGTGTGTCTTCTTTCATTACTCACAATGCTTTGGAGATTTATTCATGTTGTTATATACATCAAATTGTTCCATTTTCGTGCTCAGTAATATTTGGTTATAGAGATATATTATAATTAGTTTATCCACAGGGACATAAGGTTCTTTTTTTATTTCATATTTCATGTTTTAATATACTTTTTAATTTTTGCTAACTCAAGTGCACTAAGATTTTCTCTTAAGTTTTATTATAGAAATTTTATAGTTCTATGTCTTTCATTTAGGTCTATGATACATTTCAATTAGGCAGGGGATTTTGAATATCAAATTCAAATATATTCTAGAAAATGTTTTGAAACCCACATCACTGAACACAAAATAAAGAACGTTAACTGGTTCACAAAATTTGTCTCTACCCTCTTTCTCCCAACCAGTTAAACTGAAGGAAATATAGATAGAATTGATATTTATTATTCAACCTTGTCATGCTAAAAATTGCTAAAAATTGCTAATTTGTTAAGTCCTTGTTTGTATTTCTAACATTGGTTATTTGTGCTTTTGTTATTTTATTGTTCAAATATTTTATATCGACATTTTGCTTGCTTCTTTGGTCTCTGGTGGGGATATGTTAAAATCTTCTATTTATAAAAAAAAAAAAAGGAAAAAAGAAAAAGAAAACTTGTCGATATGTCAATTTTTCTTTGTAAAGGTTTTGCTTTGTGTATTGATAGGCTATAATGTTGGCCGCTAAGAAGTTATGATTACATCCTCCTGATGAGATGCTCCTTTTATTATCCGCAGTGCTCTTTATCTTTTGTAATGCTTTTTGGCCTTGATATAATTATTTGACATTATTTTTTTATTATCATTATTTTTTAACACCTACAGCACCTGGTCTTCCTAGGTGGTCTCTCATCCAAGTACTAACCAGGCCCAACTCTGCTTATCTTCCGAGATCAGATGAGATCGAGTACGTTCCGGGTGGCCTGGCCATAGCACTTTGACGTTATTATTATTGTTGTTGTTGTTGTTGTTGTTGTTATTTTATTATTATTGCTATATTATTATTATTTTATTATTATTATTGCTATAACAGTGTTTACTGTAAACAAATAGCCAAATATTTCTCCAGCAAAATGAGTTTATTTGGGAACAGTAAAGAATTGCAATTTGGGACATGTGGTCTAATGGTGAACCATGTGCAAGTCCGGAGAAACAAAGGAGAGAAAACTCTTTTACAGAAAAGAGAAAGTTGGGAGAGCTATTAGAAACAGATTTCTTCCCGTTCTGCCCCAAAATTTACTTAGGGTGGGAGAGCTCCCCCTACTGGCCGCTGTACTTCATTTTAAATGAGGTTTCTGTTTATTGATTTTTACAACAGTTTTCTTTAGGTTAATATTTGCCTGGTAAATACTTTTCCATCTCTTTATTTTGATATGACTTTGTTTTATAGGTGTCTCTTATAAGCAACATATAACTGGATCTTTTTCTTTTAAAATAATATGTGAAATATCTCAGATGTTTAATTTTTTTTACTTGAAAAAAGTTATTCTGTTAAGCCATAGGTAAATGAATTCACCAATGCATTTCATTTTCATTGTTTCTTTTATTCCACACTTTCCCTCTGCTTTTTTTTTTTCATCGAAGGTTTCTGGGTGGTAAACTCTCCTCTGTGTCTGAACTATATCATCCTTGGAATGACATTTGGCTGGGTTTGCTACCGGGTTGAGAGTTATTTTCCTTCATTGGTCTCGGGATATAACTTCCTTGCATTTTGTATTTATTTTGTTGATAAGAGTTCTACTATTATCATTCTTTTGTAGAAAAATCTGTTCTCTCTGGTAGTTTTTAAGATTTTTTTGTTTTATTCTTGATATTCTAATAACCAGTTATTTTATTAATTCAATTCAGATTTACTTTGATGGTTAATTTACTTAACTTTGCATTTAGATGTTTTCATCTTTTACACTAGATGAAGTCTCACTGAGTCACATTAATTTCATTTAAGGATTTGTAGACTTTGTTCCACCGTTTTTTTGACATCTATTGTAAAGGAAAAGGTCGCCTGGGTATTTTTTCTGTTGAAGATATCTTGTTTTTTTTTTTTTTTCTATAGAAGCGTCCTTTATTTTTTATCTTTAAAGTTCAATAAATTTGCCAAGGTGTATAAATTTTGTTCTTGATTTTTGTCTGTTTTTTCCTTTTTATAGGTAAGATTTTTTAAAAAATATATTATTTTTTCTCCATTTTTAAACTGAGGTATAATACACATACAGTAAATTATATAAAAGCACATAATAAGAGACTTTTAAGTGTACAGTTTGATGATTTTTTTATTTACACATGCACCCCTATAATCACCAGCCAGACAAAGATATGGACTACTCCTACTGCCACAGTTGCTTCCCAATTTATCCTTTGTAACAGCTGACTACTGTTCTGAATTTTTGTCATCATTGATTATGTTAACCGTTTTTTGAACTTCATAGAAATAGAATCATATGGTATGTACTCTTTTTATGTCTGCCTAGTTTCACTTAATAAAACATTTTTCATCCATGCAAGTGCATCTACCAATGGATTCATCCCTGTCGTTGCATTATCAGCAGTTTATTTCTTTTACTGCTATGTAGTATTCCATGATATGAATATACCGCCACTTATTTATTCTTTCTTTTGTTGATAGGCTTTTGGGTTGTTTCCATTTTTTGGCTACTATGAATAAAGATGCTGCTATAAGCATTCTTGTACATATCTTTTTGTGGACATTTTACTTATTTTTCTTGAATAAATACAAAGAAGTGAATTGCTGGGCCTTATGGAGGTGTTTATTTGCTTTAATAGGTACTGCCAAATCAAATAGGTCCTTCCAGAGTGAGTGTGCCCTTTTATACTGTATACTCACGTGTACCTCTGAGTGTGTGTATGTGTGTGTAAGTGCTAGATGAAATACATTCTTGCCAACACTTTGAGGAATGGGGAAGGATGCTGGCTTCTTTCACTTAGCAACATGCATTTGAGATTCGTCCATGACTTTGTGTATATATATATAAATCACTACTTTTTATTGCTGAATAGTACTCTGTTGTTTGGATGTACCAGTTTATCCAGTAACTGGTTGAAGGACATTTGAGTTACTATAAACAATCACGTAGTGGTTTTTGTATGAACATAAGTTTTCATTTCTCTTGAATAATATCTAAGAGTGGGAGTGCTAGGTCATGTATTTAGTATATGCTTGGATTTATGAGAAATTCCTACACTGTTTTTCAGAGTGGCTATGGCAGTTTGTAGCCAGTAATGTTTGTAGCTAGTCCAGTTACTCTACATTTCACTAGGCACTTGCTATTGCTGGGATTTTTAAATTTTGGCCATTCTAGTGGGTGTACTGCTTGGTAAAATGTAGCAATTATGGTTTTAATTTGCATTCCTTCATGACTAATGAGTTGAGTGCCTTTTCATATATTTATTGGCTTTTTGCGCAGTGTAGTTGTCTTTTTTTGGTCCATTTTTTATTGGGTCGTCTGACTTTTTATTGACCTGGAGTTTTTTTTTTTTATATTCTGGATTTGAGTTATTTGTCAAATGTATGTGTCATAGCTTTTTTCACCCCCCTTTTAATAGTGTTTTTTTTCATGAGCAGAGTATTTTAATGATGGTAGACTGGTAATGCCCTCCCCCTCCCACGTCCACATCATAATCCCCAGAAACTGTGAGTATATATTTCCTTACATGGCAAAAGAGACTTTGCAGATGTAATCAAGTTAAGGATCTTGAGATGGGGAGATTATCCTGCATTATCCCTGTGAAATCTAAGTAGATACAGAGTCCTTATGGTGAGGGGTGCTCGGTCAGAGTCATAGAGGAGATGTGAGGACAGCAGCATAGTCAGAGATTTGAATGTGCTCTGAGGCTGTCTTGAAGATGGAAGAAGGGGCTATAAACCAAGGATTGCATGTGGTCTCCAGAAGCTGAAAAAGGCAAGGAAACGATGCTCTAATCTCCGGAAGGAACAAAGCCCTATTGACAACTTTAATTTTAGCCAACTGAGACTTCTGATCTTTAAATATGTAAGATAATAAATTAGTTTTATCTTGTCACTAAATTTGTAACAACAGCTATAAGAAACATGTTTTTTTTTCATTTTACTAAAAAGCAATTTTCAATTTTTTTGTTAGAACTTACTAAGAATTTTTTGCCTACCCCAAGCTTGTGAAATTACTCTGTTTTCTTGCAGAAACTTTATTGCTTTACCTTTTTTATTTGGACCTATGATATACCCTAAGTAAATTTTGGAGTATGGTGTGAAATAAGTTCAAAGTTCTGCCAAGTTTCACACGGTTTTATTCTCGGGAATTCGCCATCTCCCAGAGACATTAGAAAACTCCGGACTTAAACCACCACCGAAGGTCGACTTTCCTTAATTACGCTCCTCCCGCCCCCGCCCTAGACGTATGCGCTTTCGATGGAAAGCCCGGCCCGTGAGAAACTACAATTTCCAGAAGACCATGCGGGGGGCGGGGAAAGCCCGTGGTGGGGGATGGGAAGGGAAAGGCGTGAAGACTCGCGAGAGAACGAGGTAGAGGCGGCTGCGTGAAGTAGGTGGAAGCGGGCGGAGACAGTGAGGAGGAAGAAGGGGCGGTGCCGTCCCACAATACCAGGCGGGAGGGCGGGTAGGCGGTTTGTATCCGGGCTGTGAGGTGCTCGGAACCTCCGCGGACCCCTCTGCCTCTGTCTCTTTAACGCGAGAGGAAGCGATGCGGAGGGGTGGAAAATGGCAGAGCTGCAAATGTTACTAGAGGAGGAGATCCCGTCTGGCAAGAGGGCGCTGATAGAGAGTTACCAGAACCTGACGCGGGTGGCGGACTACTGTGAAAACAACTACATACAGGTGAGGAGCGCGGGCGGGCGCTGGCTGGCCGGGCCGACGACCCGCCGCCGGCCGCCGGATTGACCAGCCTCCTGGGCGGGGTGAGGAACAGCCCCAGCCTCAGCGCCGGCTCAGCCCCAACCCCAAGCCTCAGAGGGGGACAGAGCAAGTGGCTGGGCTCAGAGAGTCGGGCTGCGGTACAGGAAGTGGCCGTGGTGGTTGAAACCCATAGAAGGAGAGAGAGAAAATGGGCGAGGGAGCCGGGAGCCCGCCGCGGCCCGGCGCCCCGCTGCCATCC
Source organism: Pteropus medius (assembly GCF_902729225.1). Taxonomy (NCBI): domain Eukaryota; kingdom Metazoa; phylum Chordata; class Mammalia; order Chiroptera; family Pteropodidae; genus Pteropus; species Pteropus medius. Next base: position 10,490,959 of record NW_024347790.1, on the reverse strand, counting down.
GCCTCCCTGCGGGCTCGGTCCCCCGAGTCGCGCTGCCCCCCGCAGCCTGCCGTACGCCGGGCTTCCGTCCGGGGACCCAGCTGCCGCACCGCTGCGTCCCCGCTCGGAGAGGGGTCTAGGACGTAGAGAGAGGGGAGAGGAAAGGGCAGGGACGAGGCGCAGGGAGGAGCAGCAGAAGGCAGAGGAAAAGCGGGGTGTGTGTGTCGGGGGAGGGTGGGGTGGGGGCGATTATGTCAGTTCCAACCCGGAGGGTGTGTCTTTTATTTATTTATTTTAAAAAAATTTGTCATGAGTCACATTACACAGACCTCCCGGAGGAGAGAAGGAAGCGGGTGGGGGAGTGAGGGAGGGCGTCTAAGAGAAGTTAATCTCAAAATTCTTTAATTGAAGGTTTGTAAATCTGCCTGCCTGTCCGTTTTCAAGTCGGGTTTTTTCCCCTCTCATCATTTTCACTTCCGCCCCACCATAGTGTATGTCTAGAGGTTGTTAGGGGTGTCGTTATTATAAAACACAAATTATTCTTAACTACTTGGAAAAATGTCTTAAATACTCTCTTCCCCCAAAGTTCTTGAACTGTTGGCTTCATGAGTAACTTAAAGTGGAACGGTGTAATCGCCCGTTGCTTATTTTCTGAAGGTTTCTCCCTTTTCAACCTGAGTAAATGTATAGACTAAATCCAAATCGATTACCGAACATGTTTATATTAAGTCTTAGAACCAAAACGTAAAATACGTTATTGTAAATGTATTAGCAAATTCTTGGGGCCTTAGCTGTGACAGATGTTTGTTTGTTTGTTTTTAATGATTGAAAGTGAATTATGGTGTGATAATTTGGTTTGTAGATCTTTAACTGCATAAACCAGCAGTTTGCATTAGAAGCAAATAAAGTAGCAGTCTTTTGTGTCAATACAATGGCACCCAAAATTCTCTTGTTATTGGTAAGGCGCGACCAAAACATGCTTTGAAAGGTTAGGGTTATTGCAATTCAGAGCTAAAGTATTTATAGAAATGCCTCCCATGTGATTATCATTTTCTTAAGAACCAAGAGTGTCTGTGTTGGCCAGTGCTTTTCCTCCTTATTTTTAGAAGGAGATACTGTTTTCTGAATATTTTGAATATTTCTCAATTTCCATATTAGTAACATTGTATCTTCAGTAGCACTAGTAGGAGTTTATCTCATAAATTTTTTTCAAGCTTTTACTTTAGGAATTCTACTGATAAACTTGTTGAATGCCTGCCACATCTACTGTATTTCTTGTTTTTGCAAACTTTATATTTAGCTTTTAAAAAAATATCCTAAGACCCAGTAGAAATGTGGCTATAGTTTTCAAATAGAAAAGTGACCTTATAGTTTATTGATACTAATATGTACAACTTTTATTCAACTTAACATGAAAAGTCTTAAAATTGAGCTGACTCTCCATTTGCTGAAGGTTTTAAGGATTTTGAAAGTCAAAGGGAGAGCACAGGAAGTTAAATTGCCCCCATTCCAGAAGTCATTTCTTTGTAGAAGTCAGCAGATAAGTACTTAACAAAGGGTGGCTTCTTTCTGTTTTTCTTGTTGGGAAATCTGACAAATATATGGTGTAGTAACTGCTAAGTGTTGGCAAATGCAAACATGTTTTAACCTGTCTGGTGACTATTTCTTGATTTCAAGTAGTCGTCTGAGGTAAGGCATTTTTTTTTTCCTCCCTGACCCCTTTCCTTTTCCCCTCCTGCCACGATCATGTAACTTTAAAGCACTTTTAAACTTATCGGTAATATCTCTAGTTAAGATAAGTCATGCCATTTCTCAGGTAGTCGCTTTTAAACATGTTACTATCGTCGTGCCAAGAGCCACTGTCAGTGGCCCAAAGTTGTTTTTTTTGGTGGTCCTAAACTTGACGCCAGTGAGGTATTCTGATCTTACTGGGGAATAAAAGATGTTTATTTTAGCAGCCTTTAAACTTTGGGCTACATGATGCAGGCCACAGGGTCAGGCTCAGACAGGTTTAGAAGATGATAAAGATTTTGTGGAAGTTGATGTGGTAGCTTACTTTGTGATATGTTGTGCTGCTAACTTTGGTACTGTAATTAGGGAACAAATAGTACTAGAAATACCCATATGGAGTTCTTTTGAGATCTTTCTGTATCCCTTCCACAAACCTGATTGGGTTATAATCAACACCCTACATAAATGTACCTCTTGTCAGGGAAAGTATGTGGTTACTTGTGTTTTGAGAATTTTTTTATACCCAATGTGAGTTAAGTTACTGCTCGAGTGATTTTCATTTCTTGTTTTCTTACAGTTTGAAAGTACAGTCCAGTTAGACTGTGTTTAGTTGACAAGTCCTTTTGGCTCTAGTTCAGTCTAGTCCTCAAGTACTTTTCATTAGCTTTTTGGGTCCCATTGACTTTAATTATTAAATGTATTGTTAATAACAAAACTTCTCTAAAGAGTAAAAAAGGACAGGGTTTTCGAAATTGTTATGGGGAGATAATATTCAAAATAGAAAGTGTTTTTTATGTAGACATGTATATAGACATAGAGAAAAGTCTTTGCCATTTTCCATCTTTTGGTTCATATGACCAGTTTGAATTTTTCTGGTAGATTATGTTAAGGACAGTCACTCAACTTGAGCACACTTATTCACCTGGCCACTTCTCTTTGCTTTATTTTAGGGTCCAAACTGCCTTTATCATGAGAATTTGGGGAATAGGAAATGAGCTAAATTAAAAGGAATAGAAACTGCTTAAGAAAGGTATGCAAATTCCTAGGTTGGGTAAGGACAGAAAAGTCTTCCATACAGCTAAACTTTTTAATTTAATTTTCTGCCTGGAATTCCCCCAGTAAGCTTCATTTGGGTTAACAAGTATATTCTAAAGTCTGGGACTATGAAGGGAATCTTATCAGTACTTAGGTTAGCTTGCTTTCTTCCTCCTGTGATGTTAGCTTATGCTCATTTGCTCATTATGCACATTTAATCTTGGAGGGCACAAAATTTTTGAGCAGGAGCACTTTGGAATGTGTAAAAGTTAACATTTCTGGTACTGTATAGTTTATGCCACTTTATAAACAGTCATTTAGTTATTGCAATACTTGCATGTTTTATTTTCTCCTTTTTGTTTTTAACAGATGAGCAATTTATAGTTCAGAGATATTAATTACCTAGCCTAAAGTTCCGTATCGTAGGAGATAGTTCCTGGAATCAAATTCACATTTTCTGATTCCATATTTTAAGTTCCTTTTAGTGAATACTAGGTAGGGCGCTTACTGCAGCCTAGGGGATTAAAAAAAGATGGTACAAAGGGTAATAGAGAAGGGAAGAGGGTAATGCACAGAATTGCTTCTGTTTTGAGTACCTACTCAGTCACAGTCTGCTGGTTGATTTGCATTATCTTTAATCCTTAGAAAAATTCTCCATAGGCAGTATTCCCTTACAGATGAGGAAGTTAGGACTCAGAAAGGTTAAATGAATTTTGTTTGATTGTATAGTTAGGAATTGGCAGTCAGGATTTCTGCTTAACTGACAGGTTCCACAGGCTATGCTCTTTCCAAATCACACTGTCTCCAGACTTGAATGAGTCTAGAACTCAGGCTAGTTCAGAAATGTCGTAAACTCTTGTTGAGCATGTCTGGGAACCTGACAGCTATTTTACTATGTTTCTTCTGAGTTTCAAGTTGCATATATAAGAAGAACAGGTATGTTTCTAATTTGGGGACCTCCTTGGCTCACTAAAGGATGGTAGTTTTGGCATTTGAAGTGTTGAATTATAGGAATCTTAGGCTAGTTTTTCACGAAGCTCAGTAGTTCTCTTTCCTTTTTATGACTTGTGTCCTGTTTTTCTACTCTGATTCATCTTTGCAATTATGATAAAATTTGTAAAAGAATGAGTAGAAGTTAACACAAAATGTTTTTGAAGTATTTTGATTTCCACACAAACTAGATGCAGATAGATAAAGGTAGGCAGAATGATTGAGGAGATTAGGACAGATTGGAAATGGTAGACTTCTTACAGTTGCACTTTGAAGTTTGAGTAAAACAGTGGCTAGTAAAATTAGAGATACAGAAGAGAAATCTAAATGAATTAAACAGTAATGTTCCACATGGTGACTGTAGTTACTAATACTATATTGTATATTTGAAGATTGTTAAGAGAGTAGATATTAAAAGTTATCACCACAAGAAAAAAATTGTAATTATGTGTGAAGATGGATGATAACTAGACTTAATGTGATCATTTTGCAACATATACGAATATCAAATTATTACATTGTATATCTGAGACATAGCGTGTCAATTATATTTGAATAAAAAACAAAACAAGGTTTTAGATAATTTTATGGTAGATCCTTAGGTAGTTGTTAGATTGACCCATACCAGCCATATCACACATGCTTGTTAATGCTGCTTCAGGCAGGCAGAATCTGACATTGCATATTTAGTCTTATGAAAGTCCATAAGGATGGAATATTGTATCAGTTCTTACTAATAATACTCTCAATAATACTGAATATTTTTAGAACTGTATGTCATTTGAATGTTTATATTAAAACTAGTATACTCCTTTTTTTTTTTTACTTTAATATTAATAAGAGCTTTACATGTGGTAGGTACTTTGATTTAGTCCTGGTGTGCTTAGATCCTCAGTTTTAGATGTTTATGTCTTTTGGAGAGGGTTTTTAAAGAAAATTGTTGAAATAATCCCTTAGAATAATTTCTCCTATGTGCTTCTGTTTTCTACAGTTGATTCTGATAGCTGAAGAATGCTAATACTCCTTGTAGTGGAAAAGAAGTATTTGGGCAATCGGGGAAGCAACCTGTGGCTCTTTAGAATAACCTTATTTATCTTGGGTGAAATTATGTCATAGGAATTAGATATTTGCAGATTAACAGACAAGAATATATTAGCCAGAAAGGAAGAGTGCATGTATTGGGAGAAGAGGTTGAATCAAACATTAGGAGATTATGTAGATGTGATTCCATGAAAAGCGTTGATATGAAAAGTAAGGTAAAAATAACAATTAAATGCTAATTTGGGGGCATTTAGAAAGTTGAATTAGAGGGGAGCTGTGTATTTTTCTTGTCTTTTTGTGTTGATTATAATTTTTATTGATGTTTGATTTCAAAAGAAATAATCAAAACCCAGATATACAAACTTTTTAGTCTTTAATATTTAATAAGACTGCAAAAACGTAAGGGATTTTTAAAAAGAAGTATAGCATTTGAGACATTTGGAAAATGGCAATTATTGGACTTTTGTTTTTAAAGGAAATAACCGACCTGATTATTTTATCAATAACATTAATTCCTTAGAAATGATACTTGAATTTTTTTAGTATTACCATTCTATGTCAACCCAAATAACTGCAATTAACCTTGAGTCTACTAAACTTTCTCCATTTACAAAATGAAATTTTCTCAAAAATAGTTGTTAGCGAACTAATGTTTGTAAAGAAAATCACAAAACATCCTAAGGAAGCTGAAGTGTATTTGTTATCAAGTAGATTGTAGTTTTGATATCCATCTGTGCTTAGCAAGTTCAGCAAAAGTTTGTGGAATTGTGATTTATGTTAACTAAAGAATAACTGGTAGGACCATCTCAAGTGTAGCTTAAAGTATAAGGAAACTAATTTTAAGTCTTATTTTAGTAATTATTGGCATAGTAATTAAAAACTTATCATGGACAATTTCAAATATATTCAGAAATGGAAAGAATAGTGGAATGAACCCCTGTGAGTTCATCACTCAGCTTTAGCAGTTGTCACTCATGGCCTGTCCCCCTTCATCTGTATTACTGTCATATCTCCCTGCCATTATTGTAAGGCCTATCTTTGAAATATCATTTCATCCAGAAATATTTTAGTGTGTATCTCTAAAAGACGAAGGCTTATTAAATCCATTGCATAACTTCTGTATGTGGGGAAAAAGGTAATGAATCTTATTATTTATTTATGACAAAAAAGAGTATAGAGCTTTAAAATGGTTAATATATTTTTAATGTACAGCTAAAATTGTTAGTGATTCCAGCCGCAGGTTGATTAGAATATAGCTATATTATTTGCTTCATAATGGGATTTTTTTGAGTTATAATTCTTAAAATATAAAACCACCGATTTCAGAGTTTATACTTCCATGGTAGTTAGTACATTCCCAGTGTTGAGTGACCACCGCCTTGATCTAATTCCAAAACATTTTTATCACTTCTCAAAGAAAACCCCGTACTCATTAAGCAGTCAGTTTGTTCTCATCCCTACCCAACCAGCGCCAATTTGCTTTCCGCTTCTATGAATTTACCTATTCTGTATTATTCTTGTAAATGGAATAACACAATATGTGGCCTTCGTGTTTGGCTTTTTTTACTTCTATTAAGCACACTCGACTGTGTGCCACATTTTGTTGATCCATTCATCTACTGAAGGACATGTGGGTTGTTTCTGTCTTTTTGGCTATTGTGAATAGTACTGCTGTGAACATTCATGTATGGTGTTCGAGTGCCTATTTTCACTTCTTTTGCACATATACACCTAAGAGTAGTTCATAGTGGTATTTTGTTGTGAAATATATAACTGCTTAAGTTTGTACTTAGATAATTTTGAATTTCTACCACTGTACTGCGGTGTATTGAGGGAATTCCAGACAAGGGCACAAACTCAATTTCAGTTTGACTTGGTAGAAATAAAGGCTTGGAGTTTATTTTTCACTTTATAGATAAGTTTAATTTTCCCCCTGATTACCAAAGTAATATTAAATATGGTAATTGCACAAATTTAAAACTTTTTAGAAATATATATGGCTTAGACAGTACAAGTTCCTTGTCCTGTCACTCCTATGTATAGCCTTTAAAGAATTTATTTAAACTTTACACTGTACAGTTGATAAACTCATTGTTTTTAGTAAGGCAGAAAGTATTTCAGTCATCGTATATTTTAAAAACAAAAAAAATTCTAACAGTTTTATGAGATTATCTAATTAAATCAAAAGTGAATTATGTTCAGAGCTTAAAGGAAGCATAATATGCAAGATGTGTAGTTGAATATTGTCAGCTGCTTTTAATTGGAGCAAAATTTTATTATTTCTTTGAAACTTAAAGGGAATAAAAATACTATGTTAATGAAAAAGTTTGTTGAAAAACTTCAGTTTGCCTTTAAATCACCATTTCTTGAATGCTTTATATTTAATTCCTGTTAGTAATTTCTACATGCTGTGATAAAATTGCATTTGGTAAATTTTATTTTTTCAAGGCAAGTGTGGTACTTCTTGAGAACCCTTTCTGTATGGGCCACGGGGAGTTAAAATACCCTCCACTTAAATACCAAAATGTGTATAATGCATCCTATGGGAAAAGATACTTCTTATTCTTAGTTCAAATACTGGCAACCTAAGACATATAATAACACAATCTTATTTTAAGAAGGCAGTGTAGTGGAAAGTGTTCATGAGTGCCATTTTAAAATCATGGTTACCACTTACACAGGGCCCTCACCATAGCCTAGCATTCCTACTATATTTTCCACATTAGTTTTATTCTTCCGCTCACCATAAACTGTTTTAAATTTTCTCTTTCCTTTCTCATCTTTTATTTTATAGAGAAAATATACCTCATTATATAAGACATATAATTTCTTACCACTACATCTCCAAGCCTACTGGTGTCCTCCTTGACTTATTTACTTCCTTCTTGTTATAAAGGAGCATAGATGTTCTTCCTAGCTAAGGCCGGTACTTATCTTTGCTCTGGGTCCCATCTTCTCTTTTCTTTTTCAGAAACCTTACACTTCTTATATCTTTATTCCTTTTTTTACTGAATCTGTGCAGTCAGAATTATAAAATATCAGATTTCTCCCATAGTACAAAATTCCCCTTTGACTTTATGGTAACTGACCTCTTTCTCCTGTATTGCTTAATTTTATTAAAACTATTGTCTACACTTTCCTCCATTCCTCACATTGCACTTGCTCTTTAACCCATTCTGTTTGTCATTTACAGTGCTCCACTGACATTTAATCTGTTTTATTTGTTCTCTCCAATGCTCCACTAACATTACTACGCTCAATAACCTGCAGGATTTACTGAATATTTAGTTCTCAACTTGCTTGTGTTAGCATCATTTCACACAATTGACCATTCCTTGTTTTTGTTTTTCCCCTCGAAAAGCTAATCAGTCCTCTAGCTTGTGTCTCTTATTCTCCTTTACTTTTAAGTGTTAAAGTGGCTTTGTATAAGCTCCTTTCTATACATACCACCTCAGGCTGTTTTATTTATTCCCATCTGAATGGTCTTTCTTCCACTAATGTTTAGCTTTATATCTAATTGTCTACTTGATGGTTCAGCTTGTTTGAATCACAGGTACCTCAGACTTAGGATGCCAGAAAATGACCTCATCACCTTTCCCCAATCTCTTATACTGCTGTCCGCATACTCACTTAATAGAAACTTGGGCATCATTCTTGACTCCATTATTTCCCATCCTGCAACACCACTAATTCAGCTGTAACAGGTCCTATTGATTCTTCTTAAATATCTCTTAAATTTGTCTGTTTCGTCTCCACTGTACCACTCCAGTGTGAAGCTTAGAGAACTGCTATAGCTTCCTCATCCGTATCACCGCATATCCCCCTCTGATCACATCCCCATTATCCACATTGTGGCTCAAGTGGTCCTTCCAAAATAGAAATCTCATCTTGATACTTTCCTGTTTAAAAATCATTCAGTGAATTCCCATAAATATACAATCTCACAATGAGGTCTAAGAGGCTTTATATAGTAAGCTCTTGTCTTTCTTGTCTTGCTGTATTATGTAGAGCAGCATATCTTTTTGGCACCGAGGACTGGTGCTCCAATGAGATTCTAATGCCTGATGATCTGAGGTGGAACTGAGGCCTGATGCGGCTGCCAACACAGATGAAGCTTTGCTTGCTGGCCCACTGTTTACCTCCTGCTCTGCAACCCTGTTCCTAACAGGCCACGGTCCGGTGGTACCAGTCCACGGCTCAGGGATTGGGCCTTATAGGCCTTGAAGGCCTTGAAAAAAGTTAGATTTTATTCTAAGTGTAATGTGGTTATCTTTAGAGTAACTTGATTTACTTTTTAAAAGAATCATTCACACTACTCAGTGGAAAACATACTGAAGGGAAGGCAAGAATAGAATTAACCAGCCAGGGACGGTATTGTTGTAGTCCAGGTAAAAAATGACAATTGCTTGTACGTTAGTGATGGGGTAAGGAATTGAGGGGAGAGGTTGGGTATTTTAAGGCAGAGCTGAACAGGACTTACTGGTGGATTGGATGTGGGGTATTAGGGAAAGAGGAATCTAAGGATAACTACTGGTTTAAATTTTTCTCTTTAAGTATGTCAGTGGATAGTAGCACATGAATGGGAGGATATCAAAAGTACTGTTGTGTTATATCCAGTGATAATACTGTGTTTGAATCAAGATGTGTTGTAAGTAAAAACTAAACACTGAATTTCCAAGACTTGGTATGAAAAAGTATATAAAATATTTCATTTTATTTATTAATAAATAATTAGTATAATAATTATTTTATAGTAATCATATTTGAGATAATATTTGCATATACTAGGTTAAATAAAAATATTATTAAAGTTAAAAGAGTGCACTGTTGTGAACATGTTAAGTATGAGATACCGATTAGATAACCAAATAGATAGGCCAGCTGGTCATTCTGGAATTTACAGAAGAGTCAGAATTGGAGGTCAGAATTTAAGAATCATCACAATAGATTAATACTGTCTAATAGGTATATAATGTGAGCCACATATGTAATTTAAAATTTTTCTGATAGCCACATATAAAAAGATATGAAGACACAGGTTGTAAATTAATTATAATAGTATATTTTATTTAACCCAGTGCATCCTAAATATTATTTCAATAAGCTATCAGCAGAGTTTATTAATAAGATATATAACATTCTTTTTTTTGTACTGTCTTTGGAATCTGATATGTATTTTGTACTACAACACATCTCAGTTCTGACTTGGATAGCGATAAACTGGGATGATTAATGGGTGGGAAGTCTTGTGATTGCAAAGGATAGTTGGAATTGAGGTACTAAAGTAAATTGCAGAAATAGAAGTTGGGTGTTTAGAATGTGGAATTTTTCAAATCTAGATTTTTGGAAATGGTATTATTAGTATACCATGGATATACGATGGAAAGTTTTTGACTCGTGAAGAAAAATGAAATAAAAAAATGTTTTCGTTCTGAGGTCAGGTGACTGGGAGGCAAGGGTGAATTGTCTGAATGAATGTTTATATCACTAAGAATAATGATAGGAATAGTCAGTGAGCTAGATGTTAGAGAGCCTTAGTGAAGGAGGGCAATAATGAGGATGTTGGTTGATGACAGTAATAAGGAGATTACTTCCTTAGAGATCTCTTCTCTGTCCCACCAGGTTTATACACTGTTAAATGCTCCCATAAAATCCTATGTATTTCCTCTGTAGCACACTTATTACACCTGTTTGACACTTGATGCTGGTCCCCAAGAAAGCAAGACTAGATTTGTCTTTTTTATTCTTATATCTTTAGTGCCTGCCCAGGGCCTGGTACATAAGCTGCTCAGAAGGTTACATGAACTGTACAAGGAGTCTGGAATCTTGATTGTAGTCCTCATTCTATCATGAATTACTTGTATTTGAACCAGACTTTAACTCTCTTATTTTCTGTAACAGGACAAGTTTGAACTAGATTATGGTCAAAGTGACAATTTTGATGGTTCTTAGTAAAGTTTGTTTCTGGGACTCCCAGGCCCACAATTCTGATGTTTTTCATTAGTTTATTAGTAATTCTGTTTCCTCTAAAAAGTTTCTGATTTACTTATACTTATTTATTTTATTTAGTTCTTAGCAAACAACTAAATGTTTAAATGTTTATGTTTATGTTTAAATGTGTACTTTGTTATTAGACTCAAGATAAATATATAGATTGTTTGGGAAATGATTTAATTTAAATTGTTGTGAACTGTGATTCTTCCTAAACATTCTTAAAATCTTTATATTAAAATCAATTTTTCTAAGTCTTACCGAAGAGAGAAAATACACGAGGGTGTGTTAAATTAGAATATCTTTGTATTTTTTCCTTGAGTAGTTTTCTACAGTATAGATTAACAGTACTGGAACTTAAGTCTCAGGACTCCTTTCTACTCTTAAAAAGTATGGAGGACCCCAGAGAACTTCTTTAGTTAGGTTATATCTATCAATATTAACTGTATATTAACTATATCAAAAATCGAAATCAGGAAGTGTAAAGCATTTATTAGTTCACTTAAAATAACATGTAATGAGTTTATTATTGTTAACATAGGTAATATAATTTTTGAAAAATAATTATAGTTTTCCAAACCAAAAAAAGTTTAATGAGAAGAGTGACATTGTTTTACATTATTGCAAATTTCTTTATTGACTGGCTAATAGAAAACAGCTAAATTCTCATATCTCCTTCTGCATTTAACCTGTTGTGATAGTTTGTTTTGGTTGAAGTATATAAGAAAATCTGGCTTTATACAGTTATGTAGTTGGAAAGGGAGGAGAGTTTTAATAGCTTGTAGATGTAATTGAGGATAATTTTCTTTGAAACTACGTCAAAAGTAGGAAGAGAGTAGTTTCTTAAAGATTCGTGGCAATGTGGAGTCTGAAACCATATTCTTGAACATTTTATACTCCATTAAAGTAAAATTTGCTTGGGTCATTTGGAAAATATTTGTTCACTGAGTGATGCAGGTCTGAATGTTGACACATTTCATTATGATAGGAAAAAAATTACGTTAATATCATCACAGATCTTATGAGATAAGTCTTTAAGTATTGAAAAACTTCCAAGCTTATGTTGATGGATACAGGTTTTCCAGAATTCTAACTTTTGCTCGAAAGCTTAAATTTTACTCTTGGCAACAAGTCTGGCCAGTTATTTTCCTTGAAGTGATAGGCTCACTTTGTTCATTTTTAGGAAAATGTCTGCCAAATACCCAATATTAATAATCATAGTTTGTCATTTGTTTTTTGAAGTAACAATGAAGTCTTTTTTGAAGTTCTTTGGAAAAGTGGCTTATTTAGCCTGCAAATAAATTACACAAGTGCTTTTTTCCTAAAGCCAACCAGAATGCAGCAGAATTAAATTTATTTATACTTCTCATTTTGTCACAGGGAACATTAAAAGGCATCGTAAGGGTCAACTTTAATAAAATTAGTATTTTTCCCTACTTCATTAAGAACAGTTTTAAATGAAGCTGGCTTTTTTTTTTTCCCCTTTGTCCTGTGAGTGGTTGGTGATAAAGAACACTACTAACTAGTACAGATGGTGATTTATGCTAGGAGGCTAGTAGTTTAGTCATCTTTGATTTTGCACCATCAGTGCAAATGCCAACACAAAAAAGAAGGCAAATAACATTAGAATTATTATGAAAATAGTTTCGACCTTGTAAAGCCCCTGAAAAGGGCTTAGGGACCCTCAGCCTTTCCGAAGACCACACTTTGAGAAACTTTGATATAGATGTTTGGTGTAGTAGACTTAATGTTTCCTTTTGTGGTAATAATGGAAGTCTGAATTTTAAATATTCTATAGCACAGTGTATATTGTGCATGTCTGGCTAAAGTACCTTCAGTAATACCTCATAAAAATTTAAAATTCCTTGTGTAGGTATTCTAGCAGAGCATATACCATGTTAATTATTGTGGGTAGTTTTTTTATATTTTGGGTCATCTTATTGCTCTGTATATTTTATCTTGATAATAGTAATTTTGAAATATATGTTTTCTCCAAATTCCACACAAGCCAAAAATTTAGTAATTTGTTCGAATAAATTTGCCCGATTAATAGGAAGTTGTCCAAATTACATGCTTTTTATGAAGTAGTATGAAATACTAATTTTAAAATGATATAGTTATTATTTCTAATTTGAATATGTTCCAAATTTGATTTGAAGAAGTCATATAGGATCCCAAGTTGGAACCAGAGTTTCAATAGAATTGCTCAGTAAAATGAAATATATATAATTATATACATATGTAATGTACTTCACAGTATGACTGAATATATTAGTTTGCCACTTATTCAGTTATTCAGCAACCTTTTACTGCCTATTATGTGCCTGACTGCATTTTGTGACTCAGATATAATCTCTGCCCTTATGTAATCTCTGCCTCCCCCACTAATCAAATAAATCACATACTATAATAAATTTTATCTGAGAAAGTACATGTTGACATGAGAGTACATATCAGTGCCCTCACCTAGCCTAATGAGTCAAAGAAGTGATGGTGACCAAAGTTTTGACACCTCATAATATGAATTTTGGGATACTAATTTTAAATTGGTTATTAAGAAACCTGTTTGTTTTTTTTTTTTTCTTTTTTCTGTGTGAGCATCACCTTAGCTAAGGGAGCATCACCTTAGCATCGTAGTATAAACTAAATGTGGCAGACAGGGAGAAATCTAGCAAAGCCTGTTTCTTGAACTTCCCTCTGTGTCTCATTGTTTCTGAGTGGCCTGTAAATTACCTGCTTTCTTTCTGAAATCCCAAAACTCTGCGTCAGATCCTCATCCAAAATGACGTAAACTTCAACTGCCCAGTGCATCTTCAGGTCTCATATTCTTATAGCACCCCTTCATGTGTATCCTTAATACATTTTGAACATTTTTTCCTCTTAATCTGTTTCCTGTTAATTTGCTTATTAGTCCAGCTAGAAGACTTTAGAAGGTGGGAGGAAAAATTTTTTTTGCACCCCAACAGAAGTAGTGTTGGAGTTGAGATCTGAAGGGTGAATATATGTTAACCAAGAAATTTTGAGGGCAGGAAAAACAATGGCCCTAGAAGAGAGAATAGGTACATTATGCATACAGGCCCAAAGGTGAGTGAAAACTGAGTGATTTTGAACAAGTGTGCTTTAAACTATGGTGAGCAAAGAGGGTAGAGTGATCTGTGAGGAGTTAGGTAGGAACCAGATCAAATGAGGCTTATAAGGATGTTGGTCATTTTTCTGAGGCTGATGAGAAGACATTGAAAGTTTTGAGCAATGGAATGACATTATCTTTTTTTACTTTTTAAAAAGATTGCTTGTGTTCTTAGTAGAAAACAGATTAGAAGTAGGCTTGAGTATGGATTAGAAAGAGCTCAAGAAGAGAGTGGGGGAAAGCTCATTTAGAGGTAGTGGTTGCAAATGGTGAATTTCTAAAACCTCTAGTTCCTAGAATCATCATGGCATGCTGTGACTACTTATTTTTCTTTTCTAGAAGGAGGAGTGTTTGAGGCTATAGGGATGTGTTAGAAATAGTTCAACAATTAGTTATTCGATATTCAACAAATAATTATCAGCTACTCTATGTGAAAGGCTCTGTGCTAGGTACTGTGGTGTGGTATTATGATGTTTATTATATGTAATATGACTATGAATAAATCATTGATAAATTATAAAGTCTTAAATGTAGAGAAGGGGAAATCGATCTATAGTACCTATATTTAAATGAGGAAATGTTCTGCATAGAAGAAAATAATTGTTATTCTTGAAAGGTTTTTAATTTTAGTTTTGGCAGTCAGTAGAAATTTACTTATAGAAAGAAAAAATGCCAAGCAGCATTTTTTTAAAAAGAACATCTAGATAATTAATACATTTCTATAAAAGATTCAAATAATTTAGTTGTATTAAAAGCACAACCTACTATTTCCTTTTCTTCTCTCCATACTCCTACTCATCCCTTCCCCAAACTGTTGTCCAGTCGTTTTGTATCCTTCCACTATTTGCACAAAGGATGAGGTGGTTTAGGAAGATTGATCTAGCATTGGTGCAGGATGGATTAGTGAAGGGACAGACTGAATACAGAGTGACCAGTTAGAGGACTGTTATATTTGTCCTGATGTAAAGGACATTTCTTGAATTGACTTAGCTGCAGTTAAGATTGAAAAGGAAGGAGTAGATGCAAGTGAGAATCAGGAATCCTTGGTGAAGAAGATATGGATGAATAGTGAAAGAGAGAACTCAAAGATGACTTATTTTACCTGTAGCCATTCTCCTCCAGCATAAAGCTAATATTCCTACAGAAGGTAATTTGCATTCACAGAAGTGAAGCTACAGACCTTCTTTTTCAGCCTTTAGTACACAGTTGGTTCCGACACTTTCCAGCTTTTACTCCTCCACAATTGAATTGATTGGCAGAGCAGTGGGTTGGAAAATAGGAATAAGGTTTGACTGTTAGCTGGCTGTGTGGGCAGAAGTGGGGAGAGGGAGGAAAGAGAGGAAAGGGACTCCAAGGTCTCTGGCTGTATACTGTTTGGGCTTTGGGAAATGATGTTCTGTCATAATCTTCTGTATTATAGGTCTTGTCATTTTTAGACACATAATGTTTTTATAAATAATTTCAAAATATGTGTGACTTTCATGTGGATTGAGAACTGTCCCTTTAAAAAAGGAACTTTTAGAGAGAATTCTAAGGAACAGTAACCTTGTTTGGGGTTTTCAGGGAAGGCGTCTCATAAAGAGTGAGCTTAGCTGCGTCATGAGTCTAAAGAGTTAAGAGAGAGAGGAGGTTGGGAGGGAAGGGACGTAGGTAGTAGGAACAGCATGTGTATACCAAGGTGTGTTTGTAATACAGAGAGTTAAAAGTAGTTTGCTCTTGATAGTGTCAGATGCAAGGAAGAGGGTAGTGGAGGAGAAGAGGGCTCAGTAAAAACTATACCCGAACTGCTGTCATTAAACTGGAAAACCAGTTCAGTGTTCCCCACATTTGAAAACAGAAACTATGCTTTAAATTTAACACTGGTAAGATCAAATTTTGCTTTTGTTAAGTCTTGATGTATTTTCTGTTCCTTTGTCTTGATATATTTGGCATAACCAACACAGACCGTTGAATAAGTGGGTATATGCAGGAGAAATGAATTATAGTTCTGAATAAATCACTTTTGCATGAACTAAGTGTCATAACTTGGGGACTGGTTGCATTAGTGGATTTATTATTAGTGTGTAATAATAGCTTGTGGAATATAGAACCATTTATTTCTAATTTAGTTGTGCATTTCTTCCACCCATTCTTATTCTCCACCTAACCCACCTCCAAAAAAAGAAGGAAAGGCAGCATGATACTATCTATATGAAAACCCTGCCATTCTTGGGGTTTTTATTTTGTTTTGTTTTTGAGTGAAGAGGTGAGGTGTAAGATGAGAGGGGTAAATGGTATATTTACATCACTGGGAAGAATTGCAGTAAATTACAGTCAGAAGACTTAGAAAGAAGTTTGCTTCCACTAAGATGTTTTGATCTCATAGATACTATAAATCATATAATGATCTTGTTTCTTTATCTTTGTGGATTCATGAAGATCAGAGCCAAACTTATGGCTTTAATTTATTATGTAGTATGCTGTGGTCTCTGTGGTTTGTGTGTTAACATCTTGCCTTTCTCTTTTATATTATCAGATATCCTGATTTTTATCTTGTATATTTTCCTGTTTTCGTTTTGTTTTGTTTGGTATTGTAATACCTAATGGCCCTACCATAGACCAGTGTAATTGTGATCTTTTTTGGGGATGGGGGGCGGTGAGAGTTGGGTTTGGTCCAAGGCTCCGGAATATTTTTTTAAGCTCACCAGGTGGTGGTGATGTCCACCAAAGGTTGGAATCACTGTTCTAGAGCAGGAGTGGGCAGATGTTTTTAGCAAAGGGCCAGATAGTAATGTTTTAGGCTTTGTGGGCCATATGTTCTGTCAGTTACTCAACTCTGTCATTGTAGTCAGGAAGTCATAGATAACATATAAGTTAAAGGTGTGTCTTTGTTTTAATAAAACTTTGTGTGCAAAAACAGGGGCAAGTATTTGGCCTGAGGGCCATAGTTTGTTGACCCTGTTCTGCAGTCTGAACTTGTACTGTGCTGTATAGCTGACGGACCAAAACTGTGTTGTTTGGACATAGGAGTACAGATAACTCTTTGGGATTCTGATTTCATTTCCTTGGGATATATACCCAGAAATGGGATTTCTGGATCACGTGGTATTTTTAATTTTAATGTTATGATGAACTTCCATATTGTTTTCCATATGGCTATACCATTATACATCCTGCCAACAAGGCAGAAAGGTTCCCTTCTCTCCACATCCTCACCAGTGTTTATTGCGTGTCTTTTTGATGATAGCCATTGTAACAGGTATGAGGTGTGGTTTTGCATTTTCCTGGTGATGAGTTATGTTGAGTATCTTTTCATGTACCTGTTGGCCATTTGTATATCTTCTTTGGAAAATTGCCTATAAAGTCCTCTGCCCATTTTTAAATCAGAATCTTTTTTTTTTGTTATTGTGAGTTTCTTATATATTTTGGTTAATCCCTTACCCGATAGATGGTTTGCAAATACATTCTCTCATTCTGTAGGTCACCTTTTCATTTTGCTAAGTGTTTGTTTTGCTGTGCTATAACTTTTTCGTTTTTATAGTTCTACTTATTTATTTTTGTTTTTGTTGCTTGTGCTTTTGGTGTCATATCCAGAAAATCATTGCCAAAATTAATGTTAGGGAGCTTTTTCTCTGTTTTCTTCTAGGAGTTTTAGTTTCATGATTTAAACTTAAAGGTTCAAGTCTTTAATCTTTTTTGAGTAAATTTTTGTGAGTGGTGTAAGTAGGGGTCATAGTCTTTTGCATGTGAATACCCAGTTTTCTCACAGCATTTATTAGAGAGATTATCTTTTCCCCATTTATTCTTGGCTCCCTTGTCACATATTACTTGACTATAAATGCATGAGTTTATTTCTGGGTTTTCCATTTTGTTCCACTGATCTGTGCGTCTGTTTTTATTACATTGATCTGTACTTGTTTTTGATTAGTTTAGCTTTGTAATATAGTTTGAAGTTAGAAAGTGCGGTGCCTCCACCTTTGTTCTTCTTAAAATTGCTTTGGCTGTTAGGGACCGTTAGTGGTTTTATACAAAACTTAGGGTTGTTTTTTCCTACCTGAAAAATGCCGTTGGAATTTTGATAGGGATTGCATTAAATCTATCAATGGCTTTGGGTAGTGTAGACGTTTTGTCAATACTAATTCTTCCGATCCATTAACATAGTATAGCTTTTCATATATTTGCATTTTTAACTTCTTTTATCAAAGTCTAACAGTTTTCACGGTACAGATCTTTTACTTGGTTAAATTTATTCCTACATTACTGTTTTTGATGCTATTGCGTGTGGGATTTTTAAAACAATTTCTTTCAGGCATTTCATTGTTAGTGTACAGAACTGCATCCAATTTCCCTCTGCTGATTTTGTTTACTGCAAATTTACTGAGTTCTCTTACTAGTGCTAACTTTTTTTTGGTGGAATCATTAGAATTTTTTATATAGAAGATCATATCATCTGCAAACAGAGACTTTTACTATTTCCTGACTTGAATGCCTTTTATTTCTTTTTCTTGCCTAGTTGCTCTGGATACAAATTCCCAACACTGTGTAGGTTAAGGATGGTTAGAGTGAGCATCCTTGCCTTGCTCCTGATCTTAGGGAAAAAGTTTTCAACCTTTCACCTCAGACTACGATGTTAGCAGATATATGTACCTTCATATTGAGGGTACATTCCTCCTATACTCAATTTGTTGAGAGTTTTTATCATGAAAGGATGTTGAATATTGTCAAATGCTTTTTCTGCATCTGTTGAGATGATTATATTATTTTAATCTTTTTATTTTGTTAATGTGTGTCACATTTATTGATTTGCATATTTTTACCCATCCTTGCATTTCAAGGATAAATCCTGCTTGATAATGGTGTATGATGCTTTTAATGTGCTGTTGAATTCAGTTTGCTAATATTTGTTGAAAATTTTTGTGTATATATTCATCAAGGATATGGGCCTATAGTTTTCCTGTAGTGTCCTCATTTAGCTTTGGATAATGGATAATGCTGGCCTCATTTGGGAGTGTTCCCTCCTAATCAGTTTTTTGTAAGAGTCTTGCATTAATTCTTTTTTGAATGTTTGGTATAGAATTCACCAGGGAAACCATCTCGTAATGGCTTTGGCAGGGTGCACTTTTGATCACTGATTCAATTTTTTTACTCATTGGTGACTTCTTTAACCCATTGGTTGTTTAAGCATGTTACATATTTGTGAATTTTCTAGTTTTCTTCTCTTTTTGATATCTAGTTTTATACTATTGTGGTCAGAAAAGATCCTTGGTATGATTTCAGTATTATTAAATTTGCTAATACTTGTTCTATGACCTAACATAGGACTTGCCCTGGAGATGGATCTGTGTGTGGTTGAGAGTAATGTGTATTCTGCTGCTGTTGATTAGAATATACTTACCTTTACCAGTGTTTTGTATATTTTCATGTTACTAATGAGCATCTGTTTGTTTCAGATTGAAAAATTTTCAGCATTTCTTGTAAGGAGGTTCTCCCTAGGTTTTTGTTTTCTGGAAAAGTCTATCTCTCATTTTAGGTAACTTTTCTAGATAAAGTATTCTTGGTTGGTAGTTTTTTTCTTTGAGCATTTTAAATACATCATCCCACTCCTGACCAGTAAGGTTTCCGCTGAGAAATCTGCTGACAGCCTTATGGAGATTTCTCTTGTAGGTGACAAGCTTCTCTTTCTTGCTGTTTTTAAGATTTTTTTTCTTTGTCTTTGTTTTTTGACCGTTTCATTATAATGCAACTTGAAGGTCTCTTTGAGTTGAATTTGGGGAGCCGTGAGCTTCGTGAACTTGGATGGCCAAATCTCTCCACAGATTTGGGAAGGTCTTTGCTATTATTTCTTTTAACAAGCTTTTTGCCCTCTTCTCCTTCTTCTCCTTGTGGGACTCCAATAATTCACACATTTTCTTTTTATGATATCCCAAAAATCACACTGGCTTTTTTTTGTCACTCTTTGTTCTTCTGTGACTGGATAATTTCAAAGTTCCTGCCTTACATCTCAAAGATTCTTTCTTCTGATTGGTCCATTCTGCTGTTGATGGTTTTATTTCATTCATTGTATTCTTCAGCTTCAGAATTTGTTTATTACGACTTCTTTGTCTTTGTTAAACTTTTCATTTTGTTTTTGTATTGTTTTTACTGATTTTGTTCAATTATCCTTCTGTTTCCTTTGAGCTTCCTTGAGATAGCTATTTGGAATTCTTTTTTGTGTTAATTGCAGAACTCCATGTCTTCAGGGTTGGTTACCGGAAAATTGTTATGAGCCTTTGATGGTTTTATTTTTCCTTGAATTTTCATGATGCTTTAATTCTTGTGTGGCAGTTATCTCCTCCAGTCTTTACTGATGGACTTCAGGAGAGAAATATCTTCTGTCAGCTCTGCTAGAGATTGTTTCACAGATCTTCTGTGAATATGCCGCCTTCAGGTTTCTTGCTCCTCCTTTTGGCAGAATTCTTAAGCTTGTGTGTCTTTTCTGAATCCTGCAAAAACACCAGGTTGGGTGCTGAAAGCCTCCATTTTGCTTTCCCAAAGGTGATACTTAGATGTCTGAGTTTATGGTCTCTCCCAGGCCTGCAGATTTGGGTTGATTTCATGTGTATGCTCACTGGCCTTTTGCAAAAGTTCACTCTTGTCACAGGAGCCAGCTGTGAGGCGAGGTTTGTATGGGTCAGGCGCACAGGGCACTGGCATCCCCAGCAGCTCATGGTTGGGCCTCTGTGGTGGGTTCTTGACAAACTCAGTAGGATCCACATCCCTTTGATATATTCATTCTAAGGTCTGGCTGCTGGTCTCCCAGCTGATTACTACCCCTTAGTTGTACAGCTCATGACTTGGTGTTCTGGATCGGGTCAGAGAGAAATGGGCTGCTTCGGCAGTGTGTCACATATCTGGGGAAGTGGGACACTCCCTCACATACTCTCACTTTACCTCATGGGAGAAATCATTGGCTGAGAAGGGCTTTCTTGGCGCTGAGCTGTGCTGGGGGAGTAGTAATGTGATTAAAGTCAAACTGTTCCTCCTATCTTTTCCAGTGCATCTTATCTCAGACTTTTATTTTCCTCCAACGGTGTGCTGGAACTTCCCCAGTGGACTCCTGGACTTCCGCAAAGATTCTGTGATTATCTGAATTAGTATTCTTCAGGGGCTTCTGGACTGCAGCTGCTAGGGGCTGGAGTGTGTTCATGGGCTACTTCAGGGTTCACATCTGGGACCAATATTATGTGATGCACAAGTGGTGAGAGTCCTCCTAGGTCCCTTGGTAGTGGTGCTGGTGTCACAAGCAAAGCTAAATGGGGCTGTAGCCGAGTCTTCGGTTACAAAGCTGGTTCCAGGTCTGTAGTAGAGATCATGGTTGAGTTAGCTGCCTGAGTGTGGGCCTGTCTTAGTGAAATAGCTCTCCTCGATCCTGGACTCCAGAGCCTTCACAGTCTCCTCTCTCTGGATCCCACTGACCCATAAAGGCACATTTGTCTGTGGATGGATGCCATATTGTTGGAAGTGGTTACGATGAGGAGCATCTTATTTGGCTATCTTGCTGACATCACTTTTTCATATAAACTTCAGAATCACTTTGCTGATATTCACAAAATAACTTGCTAGGATTTTGATTGGGATTGCATTGACTCTGTAGATCAGGCTGGGAAGAAGTGACATCTTGACACTAGCGAATATTCCTGTCCATGATCATTGATTGTCTCTCTACACGTTTAGTTCTTTATTCTATTCATCAGAGTTTTGTAGCTTTTGTCATATAGATCTTGTACATATTTTGTTAGATGGCTTTATTTTTAATGCCTGTTGTATCTCCTTAATTGATACCTAGATTTCTACTAAGTTAAATTATTTGGTTTGGATTCACTATATGGTAATTTAGTAATAAAATACTTTCCCTCATTATCTTTTTCTATTTTATAATTGATGTATGTGAACAGAATATCCCTGTCTACATCTCAATTTTTTTTGGAACAGCTATGAGAATGAATCTGCGTCTTAGATATCTTTGGAATACTAGTAGTTTGGAAAATTCAATTGATTTCAGTAAAGATTTGTTAATTGAGTTTTAGTTTTGTGATTCTTTTACTTTCATATAATAGATAAAGAAATTATGGTAAATGTAGTTTAGTCAGACAGTATCATACTGGCCTGGTTTTTGGTTTGGAAAATGTGGTTAATGAATCACTAGGATGGAGACAGCCAAGACCGATTCTGTGAGACTGTATTGTAAGCTGGTATAACTGAGGACATAGGCATTCGATGGTAGGACGAGTTACTTTTGTTGGTATTTATAGGACCTTGATTTTTTTTTAAAGCAGAAGTACTTTGTTTTTCTCAAGTCAGTTAATTAAGGGTGGTGCTAATTGTGAAGTATTAACTACCATTTTACCTAACAGTTTGTGAAACGATGCATTTTATTCCTTAAGTAATTTGCTAGCAAAGTCACATTTATTTGGATATGAATTAAAGATGTGAGTTTGTTACTTGGGTGAGGAATAACGTAGGAAAGTGTTAAATGTTTCATTTTTGTTTTATTTATAGAACCTCCTGTATAGAGCATTAATTGTTTTGTAGATTAAAAACATTCTCTGCTATCCTGAGAAAGTTAGCTTTATCAGTCTATTCTCTTTTCCTTTTCAGTTAATTAAAATTTGTTTGGTATACAGATTAGTTAATGATGACACGGAGTGGTTTATCCTGGAGAAAATACTTTAGTAGTTTCAGTCTGACTCATCAGAATTGTGCTTTGTTCACTTTTAGGCTTATAGACTGGGAGGCAGTGTAGCATAGTGGGATACTATGGCCTTTGGAGACACAGTGGCTCTGTTTCCTAGCAGTGCTACTTTGGGCAGGTTACTTAACCTCACCAGATTTCTTTTTCCTCATCATTAGTTAAAGTGGAAATATTTAACATAAAGATGCCTTTCTTGAGTGCGGTACAGAGTACATATTAAAACAGAGTTCCTGTCTCCAGTTTTGTCTTCTCTGTGTTTTCCTATCCACTTTATAAACTTGCAGCTCAAATTATCTTTCTAAAGCCAAAAACTAGTCGTGTCTTTTCTTCCTAAAAGTCCTTCAGTGGCTCCCCGTTAGCCACATGATGAAGTCTAAATTCCTCAAGGGCCTATAGGATTTCTCTAGCCTTGTGGTGTATTTCCCCATTGGGCCTGTTGACTACTTAAGCTTGTTCACCTCCAACCTAATGTTATTGTTAATTTCATTCTGCTTTGAACCCTTTTGCTCTTTGCCCTTTCCTTTCCTGACCTCCAAGCTGCTTCTGTTGTTCAGAACATTAGGTGAAATAAAATTCTTATCACTTAGGTGTGTATGATGTGATTAAGAGCTGTATAAAGATCATTGGACTAGGATTCAGACCTGAGTTCTAGCCCTGGCCTCTTCTCTTATTAGTTGGGGTATTGTTGGACAAATTAGTATCTCTGAGCTTTTTATAGTGCCTTCATCTGTGAAACCAGAATGTTTGCTTAGTTTATTATGTGAAAAAGTTTTAAAAACTAAGTAGTTATATATAGCTGTTAAAAGTATTAATGTCAAGATTCTATTTTGGGTATTTGTAAGAAGGCCGTATTTCTTAATGAAGGCTGTATTTCTTAATGTTTGAGAAGAAGGATTAAGCAATGTATTGAATTGAGTCCCCCCCACCCCCCGTAATTTATATGTTGAAACTCTAACCTCCCATGTCACCCTATTGGAGATAGGGTCTTTAAGGAGGTGATTAAGGGTAAAATGAGGTCATAGGGTGGAGCTCTGATCCCCTAGAACTGGTGTTCTTATAAAAGAAGAAGAGACATCAGAGATCAGTCTCTACCTTATGAAGACACAGGGAGGTGTCTGTCTGCAAGCCAAGAAGAGAGCGCTCACCAGAAACACAATCCTAATATCGGATTTTTCAGCCCCTAGAACTGTGAGAAAATTAATTTCTGTTGTTTAAACCTCTTAGTCTATGGTATCTTGTTATGGCAGCCTAAGCAGACTAATACAGATTAAAATCTAACTGCCATGTGGGAAGGGCAAACTAGACTGATTTCTCAAATGACATTTTAGTGAGTAACACAATCAGCTGTAAATTAGTGGACTAGTTTAGAAAATAGCCTTGGCAGTTTGGGAGTTACCCTAATAGATTTATCATCTATATGACTAGGAATATTACTATAAATTGTTACTTTTAAGTTTAACCAAGACCTGTTTTTGAAACCTACTCTTCTTCTTTTCCATGTAAAAGTTATTTAGGTTGCATTTAGCTGTAGGTAATAAAACTCGACTTAATTAGGCTTAAACAGTAAGAACATTTTATTTTATATCATAAGAAATTCCAAGGTAAGATTGTCTCAGGATTGGCTAATTCTTTAGCTGAGTGTCATCAAGGATTCAAGTTCTCTATTGCTCTTCTTATTTGGTAGGATGGTAGTGAGGTATTATTAGCCTTAGTCTTAGTCTTTTGTTATATTCAGGCTGTTGCAGTAACAATGTTACATGTTTATTGTAGAACTTTTGGAAATGTTACAAAACAAAAACATCATTTATAATCCAGCTGTTAACATGCTGATGTATCTCTTCTTATCTGGTGAGTTAGTTTGTATAGGAATTTAATTATACCATGCACAATTAGGTCACAGTATATACACAGATATATATTGTTTTCCTTCCATTAAGATTATATCAAGAGAATTTGCTTAGTATAAATGATAATTTTTTCCTGATTATTGAAGTAATGATTACTGAAAAAATTGGATACAGAAAATATGATTATTAAAAATCACCCATATCTGACCACCTGGAGATAACCACTAATATGATACATTTCCTTTGAGATGTTTTTTTGTTTGTGTACATATGCACATTTAAAAAAAAACAGGTGCATAATCATATTATAACCTGTGTTTATTACCGGATATTTTCTATACCTTGTTCATACTCTTGTTTCTTTACTCTCAACCCACGCCTGTGGCCTCATGAGGAGTTCCAGTTCACAGAGGCAGAAAAAACTCCGGCCTAGTTCATAGATGGTTCTACATCCTATGCTGGTCCCACCTGAAAATGAATATCTGTAGCACCATAGCCACATTCAAGGGTGACCCAGAAGGGAAGTAATGAAGGGAAATTCTTCCAGTTGGTAGAACTTTGCACCTAGTTGTTCATTTTGCCTAGGAAGAGAGACGGATCCACTCTAATTCATGGCAGTAGCTAGTCGTTCAACTAGTTCATTATGGTCTTGGAAGGAACATAATTGGAAGTATGGGGAATAGATATATAGATAACCTTTCTGAATGGACGCAGTATAATATTTGGGTTCATTGTGAATGCCCATCAAAGAGCAGCCTCAGCAGAGAAGAACCTTAATAATCACATGGATGTTACTTGTTACTCTTTCTCCATCCATGTCTATCCTTGCCCAACGGGCTCATGATAAAGATGCCATGGTGGCAGACATGGAGGCTGTGATATGCCCAGCAAAATGGACTTCCACTCACCAAGACCAACCTGGCTACCTTTACTGCTGAATGTGATCACCTTGCCAGTAGCAAAGAGCTAACGTTAATAGCACCATTCCTCTGGAGGGACTAGCCAGACATCTGGTGGCAGGTGGCTTGTATTGGACTACTTCCACAACGAGAAAGATAGCTCTTTGTTTCCTGTGAATAACTGCTTATTCTGGGTATGGATTTGCTTTCCCTCCCTGCATTGTTTCTGCCAAAACTATTTGTGATTTTCAGAATGCCTTAATTATGTCATGGTTTCTTCTGACCATGGTTACATGTCTGATTTCTTCTGACCAGACAGTTCATTTTCTAGCAAGTGAAATGTGGCATTGGGGTTATATTTATGTAATGTCTGCTCTTACCATGTTCCCCATTGCCCTGAAGCAGCTGAATTGATACAGCAGTGAAATGGCCTTTTGAAGACTCATTGTACTAGCTGGTTGGCAGTTCTTTGCAGTGCTGGGATAATGTTCTCTACAGTGTGATCTAGTCTCTAGATCAGCCACTAGTTTGTGGTGGTGTTTCTCTTATAGCCAGCATTTATTTATAGGTTGGGGAATTAAGGGTGGAAATGGAGTGAACTCTCACTAATACCCCTAATGATCCTCTAGCAGAATATTTGCTGCTTTTCTGTACAACTCTGGGATATGCTAGTTTAGAGTTCTCAGTTTCAAAGGGAGGAATGCTTTTACTGAAGAATTCAGTATTGGTTCTGTTAAACTGGAAGTTGAGCAACTGGCCACTTTGGCTTCCTCATTCCAGTGAACTAACAGGCATAGAGGGAGACTGCTGTTTTGGTTAGGGTGATTGATCCTGATTCTCTAGTAGAAATTGGATTGCTACTACACAGTGGGGGTAAAGAGGAATGTGTCTGGCATACAGATCTCTGGAGTGCCTCTTAGCACTCCCATGTCCTGTGATAAAAGTTAATGGAAAACTAAAACAACCCAATACAAGCAGAGCTACTAATGGCAGAGAAAGAATGATTCAACCCACCAGGCAAGAAACAACCAGATGAGATGACTGTGAGGACAAATGGAATATGTAGTGGGTAGTAGAAGAAGAAAATATAAACACCAGTTATGACCTCATGACCAGTTACAGAATGAAAACTCTAGTTTTTATGACTTTCTACTGTACCTTAGTATTTGTGTATAAACCAGTTTTTTTCTCCCCTCCCCACCCAATTCTCCTACATTTAACTTAAGATATGTTACTAGTGGTTAACTTAGTATTTCAGTATTTAAGTTACAGGATGTCAAAGGAGAAGTGTGACTCAGCTAGCTAAAGATTATTACTCAAAGAGAAAGTAGACTTTGTATTCTTTTGGGGGAGATAACATTTTGGTTGTATGAGGGATGGTTATATCATGTTAGACTGAAGCATGCATGATTTTACTGTTGTCTTTGTTCAGGAGTTAAATATTATGTATATATATACCATACTGACAGAGGGTACTGTAGTGGTTTGTACTGTGTCAGTTTATTTATGCTGGAACTGAGTATCTTTTGATTCCATAGTATGGTTCCTTCCCTGGCTGGTTGTGGGTTGGAATTGGCCACAAGAGAATTTGTGTTAGCAACACTCATTAAACTCTGAAGGTTTTCGTGGTTAGATTCAATGAGATGCAGAGGTGTTGGTGGGTTCCAGCTTGATCTTCGTTTTCTTTGCTTTGATGACAATATGGTCAACAGCAGCATCAGGCCCATTCACCTGGTGGGAAACCTACCAGATCTCCCTCATGAACCTTTTGTTTGCAGTCTCATTTCTGCAGTGGGATGTCTTTGGCTTCTCGTAGGTAAAATTCTATAATAAATTTCTTCTGTAACCGATAGTTGCTCTACTTCTCACATTGAATCCTGACTTAATACTCTTTCCTTGTTAGTAACTGTATCACTTTTGTTGAGTACGTGGTATTCTAGTATATGAATATTTTTCTATTAGCTGTCATTAGCCACTTAGATTGTTTCTAGTTTTTTTGCTGTGATAAACAAAGGTGGTATGGCTATCCTTAACACAGTTTCTTTGCATTTGCTCTTTTTTTTTTTTTGTAAATTCCTAAAAGTGAAGAATATATGCGTTTTAAAGAACCGAGATACATTTTGGTTAATTGCAACCTCTCCATCGTTATGTGAAAGCGTTTGCCCAAACGACATTCTTGATCATCATGGCTCTTTGAATTTCATTCCCTTTGAAAAGATAAGATTATACGAGAAGATAATTGGTTAACATGGAAGGAACTGAGTGTCTTGGACTAAGTATGAAATATATTCTGTCATTAATACTTAACCTTGGAACTCATTTTGTGTTTAAATGTAGCTGCTCTTTCTAAACCTGGATTTTTACAGGTTTTGTATTAAACTTATTTTTGAAAATATAAGTCTTGTAGTATGGAACAGGATGGAAAAGGAATTCGTCTGGGATAAATGTCATTGACTTAGGCTGTAATTGTGATAAAACTTAAAGTTTCAGAGTCTAATTATCTAGTTATTGGAAATGCCCTGTGAATATAAATTGACTCTTGAAGGTTGAAAAACATATTTTACATTAGGGTTGGATTTGGAATTTTATGTAAGGAGTGTATTAGCTGTTGATTGTTTGTGTTCTTCTTTTTGCTGGACTTCTTGTCTGTCAAAAAACTAACACAACAGGCAGCAGATACTTCCCCTAGGTTTTGCCGGGAACAAAAGGGCTCATAGG
Organism: Pteropus medius; assembly: GCF_902729225.1. Lineage (NCBI taxonomy): Eukaryota > Metazoa > Chordata > Mammalia > Chiroptera > Pteropodidae > Pteropus > Pteropus medius. The sequence continues at coordinate 10,462,891 of NW_024347790.1, read as the reverse complement.
TTTAAGTGGGAGGTAGTAGGGAGGAGCTGTGCTAAAGCTTACAATGAATAGGTTTCAACCCAATTTATTATGAAAAAAATCCTTTTCCCTGGGTATTTCCCACAACCTGCCAGGGTTTCTTTTTATTTAGTTTTCACTTTTATTGGAATGGGAATTGTGTCGAAGAAAATTAGATCCTTTCAGTGTTAGCTAGGTATTGAGTATATGTATACCCTAATCCCCATGACTCCATGCTTAATAGGTTTGTCTGTAGTGAACCAGTATTTTGCCTGTGTGCTCTTTTTTCCCTAATTCTATATCTCATCCCTTTCCACAAAGAGATTATGGATTCCTCCTGGGATTTTTCTCAGCTCTCAAACCAACCAAACCCTTAGGTTGGCCTTCAGCAAAATAGATGTTTTGTTTTGTGTACTTTATGGTACATAAATCTCTTCTTATTACAGGTATTAAAACTTGAAGTTTTAAATCCTTCCTATTAGCATTAACATACTTCTGTTTTTAAAAAAGAGCCCCTTAAGCCAAAAGTGTTGCTTATATATTGTATTTTATTGATTCTAAGAATGTTCTTCCCTGCCCCCAGATTTTAACATTCTGAAATTAGAATGCATTTTACAATGATGTCCTTAAAAAGCTGTCAGCCTGGCAGCAGTTGTCATTGTTTGCACTCCTGTGAACTTGATTGTTTTTGCTGGTGACTTTAACTGGATAATTGTCACCTATCAACAGACCATTTAGGGACCATTTGAGGAAAGAATAGAGCCCTGGGTATTTCCTTAAAATTTGTTTTGGCATCTTCTGTTAAGATGAAGATAGCACTAGCATCAGCATTTACAACTTTGGTGTCAGCAGCTTGAAAGACAATCCTGGAAATAATGGTGGACCATTATGTTAAAAAATATGTTGTCTGCAGTTCACAACATCATCTATATGGTATTCTTGCCACGATGTTTAATCCGAATCTAATCATGAAGAAACAGACAAATCCAGATTGTAGGACTTTTCTGTAGAAAAACTGGCCTGGATTTTTAAAATAATGTCTGTGTTTTGAAAGAAAAAAAGTTAGGGTTGGAGGGACTGTTCTAGATTTAAGGAAACTAGACATGACTGTAACAGGTGTAAACAATCGCTGGTTGGATCTTGGATCATACAAAATAAAAGACATAAAGGTTTTTCTTTTGGAAGTTGGGTAAATTGAATATGAATTCTACAACTTATAGAATGACATACAAAGTTCTTTGTCCAAATAAATCTGAAAGAGCATTTTCTATAAGTACAAAATAAAAATTCTTCCTATGAAAGCATTCTGACATAATTGAGTTGGCTGGTTTTTCTGACACATAAAAATACTACATCTAATAGTAGCTGGTTTGTTGGAATAATTGAAATATGTTTTTTTTTTTTTTGTAGATTTAGGTTATTTTTTAATGGATTGTCATGAAATCGCTTCCATAACATAATAAGAAAAACCTTATTTAAACATTTAAAATACTCTGTGGGTAAAATACTGACTTTGGAAAAGTGGGAGATGTGGATGAGAAGTAAGTTAAGTTATTAAAAAGGTCTGATGTGCGAGGAAAGGTAAAGACACAGAAGCAAGATGGCAGAAAACTATTCTTTTTTTTTTTTTAATGTGCATGGGACCCTCTTTTGTTACCTCAGCAGAGTCATTAAATCACTTGCAGTTAGGACAGAGAGAAATTATTGCTCCTCAAAGAAAGTGAATTATTTTCAAGTCCTCTTGGCAGACTTTAAGGAAGGGTTCAAAACCAGTAAGAAAAAGACCATTTTATTTAAGTCATACTATTACTTTGAAATGTTATACAGGCCAATATTCTAGGATATCTGCTAGGTACAGGTTCTTTTTACCACATAAGGCATCTTTCAGTAAAGTAGGGCCCCAATCTAGAAGTGGTTCTCTTTTTAAAAAACTAGGAAAAAAATTTTTAAATTATAGTTGACATTCAATATTATATTAGTTTCAGGTATACAGCATAGTGATTTGACATAGAAATGAGGTTGTAAAGTTACCTTGTAGGTTGGTGTTTGGAACTTAATTATACAGTAAAATGTTACAGTGAAAAGTTGGAAGAAAATAGTTTTATTAAACTTATAAAATGAGTAAGTACTTTAATAAATCAACAGTGTTAGATTTCGAGGAAAACAGATTTAAGGTAGAGTCAGCAAAATGACAGTATCAGTGTTTTGGTATTTATTTCATATAGTTTAAAAGTAGCTATTAAAATGGGCATTTTATTTTTAAGATATTTCCTAAGAAAAGAGTTCTGAGTTCATTTTAAAAATCAGTGTAACTTAATTTTGAATGTAGTCGAGATATAAACCATTGCAAGCATTATAAAACCAAGTAAAATATGAATTTATAAAATGAAATCTAACACTTATTGAAGGACATGTACACAGGGTTATATTATTCTTTCTACTTTTGTATGTATTAGACCAGGGAAACAATAGGAGATATTTATAATTAACTGCATGCTTTCTTTTGAATTCCTTTTACTAAATAATGGCATCTCTTATTTGGTCATTTAGAGGAAATTAGATTTGAACTTATTTTTAACAGGGCCTAATACATTGATGCCCTGATTAAAATAGGGTCTTGGTATTAGAGGAATTAAAATGAGAGTAGGCAACTAACAGTTACTGCTGTCGAAAAATTACATTTTGAAAAAGATGCTAGAGAAGAATAGCACATGGAGAAATGCTCATGATACTTTATTAAATGAAAAAAAAAATCAGGATGTGTAGTTATAGTATCCTGATGCCACTTTTTACATTCTTGTATATATATACATGTACTGAAGAGACTTGAAGAAAATACACTAAATGTTAACATGGTCTATTTAAATGATACGACTATGATAAATTTTTATTTTTTATTTCGTTTTTCTTTTTTTTGTTTTTTGTTTTTTTTTTTTAATGGCAGAAACGTAAAACTATATAGTATGTGTTTCCCCTTTTAAGCATAGTCATGACAAAGATGTTCTCTTTATTTCTTTTGGAGTTCAAGTATTTTCATGTGAAAAGGGGAGAAAGATTTTTCCTGTGGTAATAGGTGAAGGTTGAAGACAGGGAGAGAGGAGGTGTGGTTAAAGATAAATGTATTAGAGAGATTGCTTATAGCTAGAAATTTCCACTTTACGAAGTGAAAAAGAAGAGATTACTTTGCCTGTGGGGCAAGAAAAGCATTTAGAGGAGTAGATACTACTTGAAAAGGTTCCTTTCTCCACCTAGCAGATCCTGACTCAGTAAAGCTTGGTTTTCACAGGTGGATAAGAAGAGAGAGCAGGTTTTATATATGGGCTGTTCGTAAAATTCAGTTATCTAAGGAATTTCTTGTTTAATTCTTGGCTACATTGTTTATTTTAAGTTTAGTTCCTTTAAATAGTTAACATTTTCTTTTAAAGCTGAGTATGTTTATTTCCATTATAAGCAGACTTCATCAGTGGCATAAGATGAGTGGCAAATGGGTTTCATATCACATGTCAACTCCTAGAGTGATTAGTTAAGAGTATTTAGACTTTGTCAGGAAGACTTGTTATAATTGATTAACAGTGTCCGTTTTAGCTCCTTGGAAAAATGCTGGTTGTTTGTCTTTTAGCTTTTAATCCATTTTGTATGATCTTTGGCACATATTAAGGCTGCTTGGTAGTTGCCCAGTAAAAGCATCAAAGAGTGAGGAAGACCAACTATTGGATACTAAACTTAGAAAACTAAGTTTAGTATCCAATCAGCAATTTCTATGCAGATTAAATTTTAAATTGATGGTCTATAGAGGAAATAACTGCGACTAGAACTATACTCTTCAGTAAGGTAGCCACCATCCACATGTGGCTATTGAGCATTTTAAAATGTGGCTAGTTTTGAAATAAATCGGGCAGAGAAACACAAATATCATATGGTTGCACTTATATGCGGAGTCTAAAAACAAAACAGAACAAGATAAAAACAGGCTCATAGAAACAGAGACCAAAGGGATGGTTACGAGAAGTTAGAGGTTGGCGGGATAGGCAAAGGGGCAGGGGAATATAGTCAATAATATTGTGATAAGTTTGCATGGTGACAGGTGATTACTGGAATTAGTAGGATGATCACATTGTAAGGTATAAATATGTCAAATCACTATATTGTATTTCTGAAACTAATAAAACTAATATAAGATTGTATACCAGTAATACTTAAATAAAAATTAAATAAAAAGTGGCTAGTTTGAGAAAATGAATTTTTAAGTTTTATGTAATTTTAATTATTTTAAATTTAAATTTGAAATGGAAGCAGTGTAAAATATTATCTTCTGTTAAACACAATTTTACTGTTTTTACAGGAGTACATTTTACATTAACTATTGCATCAGACATGCATGAGAGATTTTTATGTCTAGGCCTGGAAGTAGCACCCTTTTTTGCCATCATTCCATTGATAATACTTAGTTATATGACCATGCAATTATGGGAGCTGGGAAATAAAGTGTGATTTTATGCCCTGGAGGAAGATAATAGATTTTATTGCAAAGCTAGTAGTCTCTCCTACTCTCATGAAAGAAAAAAAAAAGTGTACAGTGTGCAGCCTGTATACTGAAAACAGACAGATGAAACTCTAGAATATAATGGATGACTGAAAATAATCAAATCTTACTCAGCATTAAATCTGCCTACTTTGGTAAACAAACTAAGAATAAATGGTACTGTCTTAGCTTCATAAAGGGCATCTGCAGGAAAACCTACATTTGATGTTTTGATAATGAAAGACTGAATGTATTTCCTCTAATGTTGGCAACAACTACTTCTGTTCAGTGTTGAACTGGAGTTTCTAGCCAGTGCAGTAGAGCAAAAAAAAAAAAAAAAAACAAGGTGTGTAGATTGGAAAGGAAGAAGTAAAATGGTCAGTTTTACAAACAGCATGACTTTTTAGGGTAGACTGCTGTAATTGATTAACTACATGATTGTCTATGTAGAATATCCTAAGGAATCTACAAAAAAGCAACTACAGCTAGTAAATGAATTTAGTGGTGGTGTAGGATTGCAATGCTAGGTCGATATTCAAAAATCAATTGTATTTGTATAAGCTTGCAATGAATAATTGTCAACTGAAATTAAAAACCCCTTCATGGTACAGTCAAAACACATGAAATGTGTAGGGATAAATTTAATAAACTGCCACTCGTACTACATGAAAACTAAAAAACTTTGCTGAGAGAATTTAAAGGAGGCCTAAATAATAAGAGTTATTGTGTTTATAGTATGGAAGATTTAATATTGTTAAGATTTAGGTTTTCCCCAAATATATAGATTTACTACAGTCCAAGTAAAAATTTCAGCAGGCTCCTTTGTGGAAACTGACAAGCTGTTTCAAAATTTATATGAAAGTAGAAAAGACTTTAGAATCTCCAAAACAATCTTGAAAAAGAAAAACAAATCTGGGTGAACATACAGTACCTGATTTAAAGACTTAACTAAAGCTATAATAATCAGTACAACATAGTAGTAAGTAAGGCTCAAGAGATTTATCAGTGGAACCCAAAAGAATCCAGAAATAGACTCACACCTATGCAGTCAGTCATTTGATTTTCGAATAAAGCACCAAGGTAGTTTATTGAAGAAAAGATAATGTTTTCAACAAATGATGCTAGAAAGAAAAATTTGACTATTATCCTAACACACCATATGCAATAAATTAATATGAAATATGTCTTAGGCGTAAATGCAAGAGCAAAAAGAATAAAAACTTCTAGGAGAAAACATGGAAGAAAAATATTAGTAACCTTTTGACAAAGATTTCTAAAAATAAGATACAAAAATCATGAACTATAAAAGAAAAAATTGGTAAATTAGACCTCAAGACTGCAAAAGTAATGAAAAAGCAAGCTGGAGACTGTGAGAAATGTTTGTAAAATGTATCTGACAAAAGGCTTGTATTCGGAATACACTATAAGGAACTCAACAATAAGAAGGCAAACTAGTTAAAAACATGGGTGAAAGAGGAACAGACACTTTATCAAAGAGGAAATAGATGGTACATAAACACTTGAAAAGATGCTTAACATCATGATTTGATGGGGAAATGGAAATTAAAACCACAATGAGATACATTATTTATCTACTAGAATGGTTAAAATGAAAAAGACTGACCATAACAAGTGTTGCTAGAATTCACATAAATTGCTGGTGGGAATATATATAGGAGCACTTCTGCTCCTAGATATTTACCTAGGTATTATTACCCAAGAGAAATGAAAACATATGTCCACACAAAGACTTGGACTCAGATATTCATAGTAGCTTTATTCATAGTAGTCCCAAACTGTAAACAACCCAAATGCCTATCAGCTGATGAATGGATAAGCAAATTGTAGTAAACCCATACAATGGAATATTATTTAGCAATAACAAGGATGAATTTCAGGAGCATTTTGCTTAGTAAAAGAAGCCAGACACAGAAGACTATATACTTTTGAGTCCATTTATATGAAATTCTAGAAAAGGCAAAAGTGTAATGACAGAAATTGAGTGGTTTTCCAGGATCCAGAGACTGAATATAAAGGACATGAGAGAAATGTTCTTTATCATGCTTATGATGGTGGTTACACCACGGTACATGGTCATTTAAGCACATTGACTTGCATACTTAAAATTTTTGTATTATATGTATTTCATACTTTAATAAAGCTCCCCCCTCTCTTCCCCAAATGAAATGGTCTCGAGCATCTTTCAAAACTGGCCAGTGACTTTTTTGGTTTGTTTTTTTATTTTTTAATATTGTTATAAACTCTTAGGTGTAAATATTTTATGTGTTTCATTTCATTATAGTTATCCTCATTGATGTTTTCATTGTCCCATCTTTGGTCTGCAACAGCTTATTCCATTTGATTCCTGAGTCCTTTTGACATGACCCTAGAATAGTCCTTGGTGGCTTCCACATGCTTTGTGATATACATGTTCCAAGTGCATCTTGTACATTTCTTGCCCAGACATGTAGCCATCTAGGAGTCCTGGTTCTTTGCATTGGAGAGTGGTATTAGAGATCACGATCTGGATAATAAATGGTGCTCCATGGCTGCTAGATAGTCTTTATCTTTAGGCCTTTCTTCTCATCCCGGTCTTCAGCTTTATTGAGGTATAACTGACAAAATTGTAAGATATTTAAAGTAAATTATGATAATTTAATATAATCATACACTGTGAGAGAATTTCTCTTATCTAGTTAACACATCTGTCACCTCACATATTTATCTTTTTTCTTTTTTCCTTTTTGTTGAGAACATTTAAGTTCTACTCTCTTAGCATATTTCAGTTATACGATACAATTTTATCAACTATAGTCACCATGTTTTACATTTAGGCCTTTTCATCAGACAGTTAGGATATTGATGTATGATATGATAAAATACAAATCGAGTTCAAACTGATGGTTTCAGTTTAAATCCAGAACTACAGATTTTTCTTAACTTTGTTCTTCTTACGTCCAAATTTCTTTTTGAACCAAGCCAAAATCTCAGTTCTCAATGACAAATATAATTAATGACTTCCTTTATCCCACACTACACAAACAACAGTTTCAGAATAATAATTCCAAAACTACCATCAGCAGTAAAGTGATTTAAAACAGTTTCAGTCTTTTTTTTTTCTCTTTCAGTTATTTCCGTCTTACGGATAAATCCCATTAAGAATGTACAAATTACTGTGCTTTGAAGTCGCTTTTGGAATATTTTCTTTCTGGTTAAGCCACTAATTGGATGCACATTTAGGCTTATTGATTAATTTTACATTTAATTTTGGAGAATCTCTTTTTAAAATTTAATTTCATTGCATAATTCATTTACAGAGTTCCAAAAACAAATCTACAAAACAAGGTATTGTTTAAAGAATTCTATCCATGTTCTTTCCAACCTACTTCCTCCCCCATATGTAATTTTTTAATTTTTTTATTCTTTTTAAATTATATAAACATGTATTTTCTTATCTTTCCCTTTTTTTTAGTTAAATAGTAGCATTCTGTAAACATTTTTTTCTATCTTAGCAATATTCTGGAGACCATAGTGTAGCGGTAATAACAATATTTCTCAACATTTCTTATTACAGTCATCCCTCATTATTCATGGGGGATACATTCCAAGACACCCCTGTGGATTCCTGAAACTGGGGATTGTACTGAACCCTAGATAGACTGTTTTTTCCTATACTACATACTTACCTATGATAAGGTTTAATTCATAAATTAGTTATAGTAAGAGATTAACAACAATAATAGAACAGTTGTAACTATATTTGTAATCACAGTTATGTGATTTAATGCAATTTCCATTTTAACTAAGCACTTAACACATACTTTGGCCTAACTTTTGCAGTTTGAGGTGCAACAGCAAAACTAATGTGAATACCTTTATCCTTCACAATTTCGTGGATAGAAGATTCATTCATATCGTAGATTTTAGCAACCTCAGCATGCAGTTTTTTTTCTTATTAAGAACTTTCATCTTTCACTTAAAATAGGCACTTTATGGTTTCTCTTTGGCAGACCTGAATTGCCAGCATCACTACTCTTGCACATTGGGGCCATTATTAGGTAAAATAAGGGTTGCTTGATCACAATTACTGCTTGTAAACTGTTTGGTTTCTATTCCATGTTTTTCCTATTGAATGTTGGCCTTAATTTTTAGATTATATATTACTGATATTTACCCTTTGTGATATAAGTTGCTCCCTCCAACAAGTTTATCGTTTGTCTTTGAACTTAGCTCTGAACTTTGCTTTGAACTTTGTGTACCACTACAGGAGTTTGGGAAGAATGGGTGGGTAGAGGATTGGGTCATAAGATCCACAGTAGTTTTTATGGAGAGAGGCTTGATCATAATGGATAACTGGGAGGTTAGATTTCTGATGGTGGTTAATATAAACAGGAATATAAAGTGGAATGGATTTAGTCCATATCATTTTTAGTGGGTGTTGCAATTTTTTGTTAATATTTGTTAAGTAGAACCCTGGGGCCATCAGATGGTGAGCCAAGGTTTAACAAAAGACTGAAGGGAAAGTGGAATAGAGAGGGTTATTACTCACTGGTCCTGGAGAGGGTATGCTGGATGCCTCAAAGGCATACATTGGGGTGGGGTGGTGGGGGTGGGGGGTGGTCGTGGTCGTGATCAGTGCAAGTTTCATACACAGAGTGAGCAGCAGGACCTGGGGCAGATGCCTTCCTTAGGGTCTGGGATGGAGGGCTTTGGGGTTCCTGGGCTAAGGCAGGATTGGTCAATTCAAACCAAAAAGAGTCGGGGGTGGGGTGTCGATAACCTCTAATGACAGTGGGGTCTTGATCTAAGGGACACAAAAGGGGAAGGATCTGGGAGGCAGGAGAGACTGTTCATCACAAGGAGTCTTGGGGGAATCGTATCAGGAACTTATATATTTACTTGTGACTCTGAGGGCTGTTATCTAGGGCATGAGCTTGCTGGAGGAGCTAGTGTCATTTCAAGCGCCCTCTAGGCCATTTAGCCACAGGAAATGGATGCCAAAGCAGCAATATTGAATAGTTTAGCTGAGCTCTCAACAGTGGGTTGGGAGCTTGGGGTTGACATAAGGTCCTAAAGATGTCATGCGATAAATTAGTTTAGGAGCTTTAATTAAGCAACTTAGAACCAACGGTTATAGTGTGCCTCTGATGTCGGTTGCTTGGTGGCTCCTTTAGTGGACCTCTGTGGATGGACTACTTAGGAGGAAATAATTCCCATCTGGCAGATAGGGATCTCTGCCATGGCTTCATAGGTGTCCTGAGACTATCATCTCATAGGTTCGATAAGTTTTTCGACTCAGGTTTTTCTATTAAAAAAATTGAGTTATAACTCTGCCTTTCTATAGAATATATGTTTAATGTATGTTAACTTAAATAACTATTGGTCGTTCTTATTTCAGGCTACAGACAAGAGAAAAGCTTTAGAAGAGACCAAAGCCTACACAACCCAATCCCTAGCTAGTGTTGCTTATCAAATAAATGCCTTGGCCAACAATGTACTCCAATTGCTGGACATCCAAGCCTCTCAGCTTCGGAGAATGGAGTCTTCTATCAATCATATCTCACAGGTAACAGTTTGTAAAAGGCTTAAATTCACATTTAAGCAACTGGCAGCATATATCAAAGAAGTAGCCTGGATATATGGATTCCTTACTTCTTACTGACTAACTATAGTTATTATCACTGTCAGCTTTAGCTTTAAGTTCAGTAAACTTACTCTTCTTTTTTAATAAAATATGCACAATATAAATTTTACTATTCTAACCATTTTAAAGTGTGTAGTTCTTTGACATTAAGTATATTCATATTGTTGTGCAACCATTACCACTTATTCTGTTCTTCAAGACTTCTCTTGAAGTAAAATAAATTGCACATAATTAAAGCATATAGTTGTATGAAATTTGGTACATATATTATCCATGAGACCATCAACACATTCAAGGTAATGAACATCCTCTCAGAATTTTCTTGTTCTCCTTTGTTGTTGTTCTTTTCCATTCCGTATCCTCAGGCTTTCTGTCATTATGAATTAGTTTATATTTAGTCAAATTTAATATAAATGGAATCATATGGTATATACTATTTTTGGGGGAGACGTGAGGGTCTAGCTACTTTAACTCAGCACAATTTGGAGATTCATCCATGTTCTTTATAGAAATAGTTTACTCCTTTTTATTGCTGAGTACTATTCCATTATTCCACATTTTTATCTATCCATATGTTGATGGACCCCTAGACTATTTTCAGGTTTTGCCTATTGCAAATAAAACTATGAACATCTGTGTACAAGTATTTATATGGTCATGTGTTTTTATTTCTCTTGGATAAATTAATTACCTCTGAGTGGAATAAATAGGTCACATGGTAGATGTCTTTTATCTTTATAACCAAATTTATAGCCAAATTGTTTTCCAAAATGATTATACCATTTTACCTTTCCACCAGCACTATATGAGAGTTATAGTGGCTTCGCACTTGCTATGGTCAGTTTTTAATTTTAGCCGTTCTAATAGTAGGTGTATAGTAGTGTCTTATTGTGGTTTTAATATTCATTTCCCTACTTATTAATGATTAGCATCTTTTCATGTGGTTTCTGTAGATTTCAATATCTAAGGCTTGCATATCTCTGTCAGATTTATTCCAAAGTATATTGTATTTTTGATGCTATTGGGTACTGGTTTTATAATCTCAACTTGATTGTTTATTTCTTATATGTACAGAGATATAGTTATTTATTTTGTAACCTTGTTAAAGTCACTTAATAGTGATAGCATATTGTGTAGATTCCATTGGATATTTTTGCATAGATCATGTTTATAAATAAAGATAGTTTCACTTCTTCCCTTTTCTATTTTTCTTTCTTTTTATTTTTGCCTTACTACACTAGGTTGAAGCTTCAAGACAATGTCGAATAGGAGTAGTGAAAGGACATTGCATTGCCTTGTTCCTGTTTTAGTGGAAAGCATTCAGTCTTTTACTATAAGCATTACTGTAGTCTATAGGTTTGTCAGAAATGTGCTTTATGAGGTTGAGGAAGTGGCCTTCCAGTGCTAGTTTGCTGAGAGTCCTTATGAGAAATGGATAACAGATTTGCCTGTTCTTTGTCTGTTGAAATGATCATATATATACTTTTGGCTTGTTAATATGGTAAATTATATTTTTTCTTTTGTATTTTAAACTGGCCTTGCTTTCCTGGAATAAACTTCACTTGACCACAATATATTATTAATTTCATAGATTTTTAGACTTAATTTGCTAAAATTTTGTTAAGAACTTTTGCGTCTGTGCTCCTGAGAGTTATTGGTTTATAGTTTTCTCATAATGTCTTTGTCTGGTTTTAGTGTCAGTGTAATGCTGGTCTTACCTAATATATTGGACAGTATTCCCTCTTCTTCCATTTTATGGGAAAGTGTATAGAATTGATATTTGTTCTCTTCTAAATGTTTGGTAGAATTCATCAGTGAAGCTGTCTGGATCTGGAGTTTTCTTGTTAGGGAGGTTTTTAACTATATATTTAATTACTTTAGTAGATACAGGGCTATTCTTTTTATCTGTTTCATCTTGAGTGAGCTTTGTGTTTTTCCAAGAATTTGGCCATTCTACCTAAGTGGTCATATTTATTTGCACAAATATATTTTTGATTTCGGTAATTGGTGTCCTCCGTTTTTTAAAAATACAAATAACATTTTAATGAAAAATAACTGCCATCTAAAAAAAATTGTGAGAATGGTATTTTTACATTTTAGCTTTTTAATATTTTGTTTAATAAAAGCTAGATTCTTATATTTGTTTCTGTATTCAATCTGTTAAGTTTTGTTGTTTTAGTCGAAGTGTATAAAGTAAGTCTGGCATACACAGATATATAGCAAAAAGGCAGGATCTCGATCCCAGGGGTCCCAGGAGCCACAAGTGGATAACCCTATAACATTATGGGGTATTATAGTTTAGTCTCTGTGATATGTGTTCCCAATATCATATATTGGCCATTATATTTAACATTTATAAAAATCTCAAATTTGTAATATGTCTGGAATTGTTTTTTTCTGGCTCTTTGTTATACAATTCTTGGTCCATGCTTACTGACTTTAGTGATATTTTTGGTGCTCTTATCCATAATATCTTGGGGCTTCTGCTAAACTCTACGGGCCTGTCGATATTTATTTTAGGTTTTCTTAATCAGTTTCTTAAAGATATTTTATGAATTTTAAGATTAAGCATGCTACTCTTTGGCACTCGTTATAGGCTGAGTTGTGTTTTCCCAGAAGTCCTAGATTCCAGTACCTCAGAATGTGACTGTATTTGGAAATAGGGTCTTTAAGTTAGAATGAGGTCAGTAGGTAGGGCCTAATCCAATATGCTTGGTGTCCTTATAAGAGGAGATTAGAACAATGACACAGAGAAAGAGGACCATGTGAAACAGAGAAGAGGGCCTATTACAAGCCAAGGAGGGAGTCTCAGAAACCAACCCTGCCAACATGTTGATCTTGGACTTCCAGCCTCCAGAATTGTGAGCAAGTTTCCGTTTTTTAAATTACCCCGTTACAGCAGCCTGTTGTAATGTTCTTGGTTAAGAATGCCTGAGGCACTCACCCAGCCATGTCGAGCCCCAGAGTGAGCCCCACAGACCTTCCCTCCATCACCAGTGGGGCCAGTGTTGTGGTTGGACCTGCCCCCTGTGTGGTTCTTATGACGCAGGGTCATGTCTGCAAAGCCATTGGGGAACTTTGAAGAACAAGATTTGTTACTCACAGGTCTTGGAGGGTACATGGCATGCCTGAGGGCCACATGGCAGTGAGGCCTGGGGTAGAGAGAGAGGGAGGGAGCATGGATCTCAGGCTCTGCCTTTATGAGAGTCTGAGGGTGGGATCTCTTTATTTGGTGAATTTAATGGCTAAGAGTGGAAATTAAGGCACGGAAAGGGAAAAATAGTGTCACTCAAGCAATCAGTTATCTAGGATACACAGGGCTCTTAAAAGGGAAGCTTCATGAGTGTGGGCAGACTGGTTCTTTAGTCGTTTTTTAGTAGCTGTGTAATACAGCTGGCTATATCTTTATTTGAAATGGATGCTTCAGCAATCAAAAGCTTAATGTCATGCATTTAACACTGCACAGCCCTAGCAAACTAATCTAGCACTGTTGTGTCATCTGTTGGACTATCACTTTTATACTTTATGTCAGCTACTATAGATATAAACTGTTCTTCAGAACCTAAAATAATGGCAGAAAAGACAAAATGCAGATTGTTTAGTGTCATTCACAGTGAGAAAGCATGGTAAGCTGAGTTAGTACCAAATGGCTAGGAACATTCTATAGCACTCACTAGATTGGCTGATTTACCATGAGAAAAATATATTAACTGCCCTATTTAGTATTCTAATGGATTTATTTACTCATCTAGTGTTTCTAAGAAGAACCATATGGTGCTAAACCAAGTAATGGCCCCCAAAGGTATCCAGTTCCAAATCCCTGGAAATGTAAATGTTACTTTATACGACAAAATGGACTTTGAAGATGTAAATTAAAGATTTGAGATAGTAGGATTATCCTGGAGAGTATCCTGGATTATCCAGGTGTGCTGTAAATGTAATCACGAACTTCCTTATAAAAGGGAGGCAAAAGAGAATTTGACATAGAAGAGCAGAAATCCAAATGACAGTGAGAACAGAGATTAGAATGATCTGGTGAAAAGCCAAGGAATGCCAGTAGCCACCAGAAGCTGGAAGAAGCAAGAAGTAGATTCTCCCCTGAAACCTTTCAAGGGAGTCTGGCCCTTTTGATACCTTGATTTAGTCCTGTAAGGCTCAGTTTGGGTTTCTGGTCTCTAAAACTGTAGTAGAATAAATTTCTGTTGTTTTAGGTCACAAAGTGTATAGTATACAGCAACATTAGGAAACTAATACTCATGCTATAACAAATCAGTTCTAAATGTGGTATGACTTTATATTTGCGTAAATCTTTGATATTGGTTCTTGTCATCTTCATGATATGGATTAAAAATGTATTTTTAAAAGAATATTATAAAATTATATATCTTCAAAATCCTGAGGAAAATGTGAAAAATTCTCCAAGTTTCTTGCCAAAGTTCTGTTATGGAATAGTATTTCTTATCTTTAACTGTGTTATTTTTTTAAGACTGATATCTGACCTAAACAGTTTCTAACTTTCCTTTTATTTTTCTTGAAAATGTCAAGGCCCGAAAATCAAATAATTTAGGGCAAATTTCCTCACCCCCTTTTTGGAGGGAGGACATTTTCTATTCAGCTTAAAGAAGCATTCTCACTTTAATTATAGTTGTTTAAAGGTAAATTTTAGAGGAACAAGCTATAGTAAAGATGTACTAACAATATAGATTCTTTGCTGAATGTGAATACATACTACAGAGCATATAAATGTTTATTTGGGAGAGTTGAGGGGCTAAACCTTGTCATAGCATTAAATCTTATCTTATTATTCTCTAAAATAAAATTCTCTTACTGTATGAATAAACATTTATTTCAAAATTAGTTATTCTGCCAGAGATTCATAGCACCTAACACAATGCCTGGTGTTTTCATATTAGTTGATGGAACTTTGGAATTTTAATATGTTTTAGACATCTGAAAATTTTGAAGCTAGATAAAAATGCTCTAAGATGTAACAAAGATTTCTGGTATAGCTTTGGTCCTCTCTCCTTCCCTTTCTTCCCTTCTTATTATTAAAATACATGTATTAGCTAACATTATTTGTATCACTAAAATATATATGTGTACATATTTACTTTAAATTGTTTCTTTTTTAATGTACTAATTTTGTCTCTAAGGTTGTTCATTACTGGTATGGTACTAGAACTTCATGCCATCAGACGACTTACATATTTTGTTTATTTGAATAATTAATCACGTGTAAGGACCAGTAAACTGTGATTTGTGTGGGCTAAATCCAGTCTACCCCATACCCATTTTTGCAAATAAAGTTTTATTGGAATATAGCAATGTTCCTTTGTTTACATAGTGCTATGGCTGCTTTCACCACTACAGTGATAAATACTTGAGTAGTTATGACAGACCATATGGCCTGCAAAGCCTAAAATATTTACTCTCTGGCTTTGTCCAGAACGAGTTTGCTGACCCCTCTTGTAGTGTTTTGCAAACATTTATTTCAGAAATTAAAAAAAAAAAATTGTTCTTGGGATTTGACACCAATTTCTCCAACTACTTATAGTAGTTGGTTCTTAAGATAATTTTTCTGGAGGTTGATTAGCTGACATTCTGAAAAAGCCAGAAATAGTAAGGAATGGGATTTGTGCAGATTGCATGATGGTACAAATTCTGCAAGTTTATGGCTTCATTCCTTTGGTATCTTTAGCATATAGAGGTTAGTTTATGTAGGAAATGATAGAAGAAGCTCCGTTAGAGGTTTGGTATTCTGACACCAATCTGTATATAGCAGTATTGTTCTGATACTAGCCACCTGGAATCAAGATTGCTCTCACTTCAGATGCCAGTGGCAAGTTGGGTCCCCATTCTTTCTACACTCTTGACCATCCATCCGGTCACTAATTTGGGGGTTCCCACAACCGTCCTCAGATTTGACAATTTACTAGAATGACTCACAGAATTAAGAAAACATCCTCATTACAGTTTCATTTTAAAGGTGATCAGGACCAGTCAAATAAAGTGACACATAGGGCGAAGTCTGGGACAGCCCCAAACACAGAGTTTTCGTGCCCCTTTTCTGTGAAATCAGGGTATATCACCTTCCTAACACATCATTGTGTTCACCAATCAGAAGGCTCCACTGAACTTTGATGTCCAGAGTTTTTACCAAATGTAGTAGGTATGATTGATCAAATCGTTGGGCACGTGATTAAACTCAATCTCTCTCTCTCCTCTGCTGCCCAGAAGTTGGGCTGACTTGGAGCCTCAACAAAGGCTCTCTGGAGAGCAGCTAATAGCAGGCAAACTGAGAGGGAGTGGCTCTTAGTCTATGCTTGGAAAAAGGAAACAGCCTTGGTGGGTTTGCTGTTTTTATAGCCAGTTGACGCCATGCTAGACAACTAAAACTCTGATATAAAACTGCGTACTGCTTGATGAATAAGAGGGCAGAATCATGGTGACCACAACAGCTAGAAAATGAGAAGACAAAGAGACCTGAAGAAAGAGTGCCGTAAGTTTACCCATATCATAGGCTGACCCCCAGTTGTGCATGTGTGGAACAAACTGTAGCACCTTAGTGAAGGCTAAAAGAACTGATTTCAGCCGCTGCCCAACTTAGAGGAGACAGTTTGGAGTTTAAGTCTAGCCAAATTAATGTCAGCATTTTTCAGAGGACGATAACAGGATTTAGTGTTTTTGCAGGGTATAATTTATCATGTACAGCAAGGGTCCCCAACCCCTGGGCCATGGTCTATGACCTGATAGGAACTGTGCCGTACAGCAGAAGGTAAATGGCAGGCAAGTGAGCGAAGCTTCATCTGTATTTGCAGCTGCTCCCCAGCACTAGCATCACTACCTCAGCATCACCTCAGATTAGCAGGCATTAGATTCTCATTGGAGCACCAGTCCCTGATGCCAAAAAGGTTGGGGACAGCTGATGTACAGGCTATTTATAATTATTCGACCTGTGAAGAAATGGGAAAACATGACCAAAACTCAATATAAAAGGCATTCGAGATCAATCCTCAGATGATGTACATGTTAGATACATAACTATTTCTTTATACGATCAATCCTGAATTCAGGTACGTAAAACTTCATGGTTAAAGGGAAATTTAAGAAACTAGTTTCATTTATTATGTTAATATGGAGTGAAATGCATTCAAGTCTGAGGTAATGGCATTAGACAAAGACATGGATGACTTGTTGCAGGTGACTAGGATGTAGGGTGTAATGTTTGAAGTGGGGAATGTACCTGGAGCTTAGTTTGGAAGAATCTGAGATTCTAAATTAAAATTCATTTCCCTTTGGTTTGGTCACACTGATAAGATTGAATGATAGGTTGTGCTGTCTTAGTGGGGTAGAGGGTATCCTTTTGCTTTTTTTCTGCCTCTGCTACCTTCTTGGTGCTAGAACTGTAGCTCCTGAATCAGCAACATGCTGAGAAGAAAAAGTACCAGTCTTCCTGAAGTTTAGACTAAACCAGCTTTTAGTTTTGTCCTAATTAATAGTATAATAAGGGACTGTTCTCATCTTAGAGTAAGGACTACCATTGTCAAAAAGGGACTTTGGAACTCTCCTTATAGCTTGATTATAAATAGCTCATGTGGGAGTCTCTTTCAGATCATGTTTTTTTTGGTTATCGAAGCCATTCACCAGGCTACCACTTGAACCTCCTAATCGGTTTCTGAGTCTTCACAGTAGAATGACTAATCTTGTTTCAAAGCCTCGAAATGGTTTTTTCCTTCCGATATTTAAACCTCAAATTCTTTAGCATGGTACAAAAAGCTCTCTGACTTGGTCTCCCAGCTTTCATTGCATTCTTGCCATACCTAGCTTCTTGAACTGTTCTAAACATAGTATGTAAATTTGTGTCTCTTTGCTTTTCCATAATCTATTTTTCTTACTTGGAATTAACTTTGTCCTGTCTCTGTTCTGCTTAACACAAGGACCATCTGAAGTCTCCATTGATTAGCTCAGGGAAGAATTACTGGCTCTGTCTTTGTGCTGTGCCACCTAACTTGTTCCTACTTTGTCAATGACTTGAGGTATGTGTCTCCCCTTCCTCACTTTTTAAAGGTAAAAGCATATTTAAGTCATCTCTTCATCCTTAAAACATAGTAACTGGCACTTAAGTGGTTTGAGAAGTGTTTGTTGAAGGGTAAGGCAGTGTGGTATGGCATACTTTGGAGTCACAAAGACCTGGGTTTGTTCAGATTACATAACTTTTTTGAGTTTAGTTTTCTCATATGCAAAATTGGGACATTAGTGCTAACCTTAGAGATAAAAATACTTGCATGTAAAGCACTTAGCCTAATACCTGAATATAAAATGTTGGCATTATTAGTCATCATATTTTTCATACATTTGGCATTATTTGCCATCATATTTTTCATACATTCTCTTCTATTTACCCTCTCTTGCACTCTTCCTTCCAATTAACATGCAAGCATGTTTGTTTTTTTTCCATCTTAAATAAAGCTTTTCTTTTTTTTTTTTTAACCATACCCTTTGAGATACTAAATTTTCTCTCTTGAGAATTCACAACCCAAGTTCTCGTATCTCTCATCTTGTGGAGTCTTCATCTAATCATATGTGTGCCTCAGCCCATTGAGATTTGATTTTCTTTTTCTACTCCATGGATGTTGCTTTTGCAAAGAAGAGCAATGATATGTTTGTTTTAAATCTAATAGCATAATTTTTTTACCTCATTCATGTTACTTTTACTTGTAGCATATAACAAATTTGTAATTATGTTTTCTTGTATGTTTACTTATTTAATGCATGTGTCTTCTGTTGGAGGTAAGTTTAACGATGACAGGAACCTCATATGTTTTGTGCATCCCTATATTCCTCCTGTTTCCCATAGGGCCTGGAAAGAAATAGGTCCTTGAATCTTTGAATTATCAATGTAGCACTTTTGAAAATCTGTAGTGCTTTGCAAATCAGACAAAATGTCAATATTGTTTTGAGGAAGTTCTCCAGTTAAAAATAAAATGAATGTACCCTAGGGTAAAATTTAAATTACCCGTAATTTGCTTCATAATCTTAATAGATTACTTAATATGGTCACTAACAATATTTTTGCCTATTCCCTGAAAAAGTCAAAGTGTGGAGAATTTTTTTTAAAAAAGGTTGAAGTGTATTAGAAGTTGCAATTAGGTATTACCAATGTTTGCATTCTTCTCCACACTCTCACTCTTTCTTGCAGTTCTTGTGAAATGACCAGACAAGAGCTTTTTATCAAGAAATAAGAGAGAGAAGGACTTCTACCATATTAAAAAATAATCACTGTGCACATTATTTTATTAAAAACCTACACCTACCTCTATCATAAGATGTGTTACTCCTTGAATTTTGCCTTCAGGATAGAGGTTAGATTGTTAGCATGGTGTTATGTTAATGCAAGCATGATCTCGTCTCCTTGCTTCTCTGGCTTCATTCCTTTCCTTTTCTTGCTTCATATTCTGTGCTTCAAACGTCTTAATTAACCCACTGTTCTAGCAGTGTAACTTTTTAGTGGCTAGTTTCCTTGCTTGGAATGTCTGTCTACCCTGTTTCCTCTGCCTGGCTAACTCCTGCTCATTCTTTAGACTTCAGCTTAATTGTCCCTGTTCAGGGAAGTGGAAACCTTTTCCTTGGTCCCAGAAGGCCAGGTTCGATCTTGCCATGTACTTCTCTGCGTACTCTTACATGACAGATAACTTCTGTTTGATCTTCCTGATCTGCTCCCCCGCCGCCACCCCCTCCCCCCAGGCCCCCCAATAGTCGATACTCTGGGAGGCTTACCTGTATGGATTATGTCCATGGGCATCTGTGACTTCTGGTTTCAGATTGATTGCCGCCAGTGTGGAACACAGGCAGATCAAAAATAGTAAGGAAGTTAAGCTCAGAATGTTTATTTCTTTGGTTTCTTCCCTGTGAGTTGGCTGTGTCCCAAGACAAGTCAGTACTCCCCTTAAGGTAGTCTTCTCTATGTGACTTTCTCTTCTGAGTTCCAGTAGTCTCTGCTGCCCCATATCTTTTTGGATTTATAGATACTACTGCTGCTAACAGAAGTTCCTGTACCTTGTTGTGTTCCTTCTCCCTCACCAATCCTTTGGGTTAGTTTCTTTTTATATAAATGTTCTTTGAATTATTCTAATTGAAATATTTCATTAGTTTCTGATTGAAAGTCTGGCTGATATGATCCAACATACATTATTTCTGATATTGCCTTCTCTGTCTTCAGCAGTTGCCTGTTTTTGCCTTTGTCCTCACTTAGGTAAACAGGAGGCTCAGTTGAAGGTGAAAAGCAACTCCTTCCACTTTAGACAGGACAATGCTGCTTTTGTTTATATTATATATTGCGATTTTATGTAAGAGTGGATTGATCGAAATTAGGATTGAACAACAACAGAAAGGTTTGAAAATCAATGAATGCAAGGAAAAAAAAATCTTTAAAATTTTTAAATGACCATTAAGGTTCATTAAAGGCCTGGCATCTGCCTTTATTTTTAACCTCGCCCCACACTACTAACCCTCTTGGACTTTTAAATTGCAGGGATTTAATAATACCGTCTGCCATGTCAGTGTCCTGGAATGCATTGTTATAGACCTGTTTCACCTAGCTAACTCTCTCATTTATCCTTGAGATCCTGCTCTAAATTTTATTTAAGGGTAATTTTTCCCTAATGCCCCTTTCTGTCCTGCCTCCCACCTGCATGCTTATTTTTACGGTTCTCTATTAACTGTTTTTATAGCATTCTATCGTTTCATAGCATTTATTATTAGAATTATATTGTTACTTGTCCTATTATTCAATATCTGCCTTCCATAGGGGTCAGTTGTGATTGTTGCTATATTCCCAGTGCCTACCATGCATGTATCCATTTATTCAACAAATGAAAGGAAGTTAGAGTAAAGGGTCACAGAAGCTCTTTAGAGTGTGGTTCAGAAAATTTAAGGCCATTAGAATTTTCAGTTTCGAGTGGGGTCATCCCTTTTTAATTTCAGGTAATGAGAAAAATCAGTATATTCTCTTTTTAGATAAATCTTATTTGATTTTATTCTTCTATAGATTAATGGAACATTGATCACTAAATATCTGAATCAGTGAACTAAAAAATAAAGTCCTATTCTCATTTTTATAACTAAGTAATAAAGATGACTTAAAACATTTTTTGGGGGTGCAATTTTAAACTTATAGAAAAGTTGCACGTACAGGAGACAAATTTTTGTTTTGAACTGTTTAAGAATAACTTGGTTATGATGCCCCATCGTCCGTGGATACTTTGATGTGTATTTTCTAGGCAGAAGTACATTATGTTATGCATAACTATAGCAATCATCAAAATCAAATAATTAACATTAATACATTGCTACCAGCTATTCTTCACATTTTGTTTAAATTTACCAGTTGTTCCAAAAGTGTTATAGGTAAAGGATCCAGTTCAGATTCATTCAGTTATCACGTCTCCTAAGCCGCCTTCAATCTGTAAGAGGTAGTTGCTCAGTCTTCCCTTGACTTTACTTGACCTTGACACTTTTGAATATTATAGGCCAGTTAATTTGTAGAATGTCAACATGGGCATGCTTAATGCTTCTCACAATTACATTAGGTGATAAAGATGACTTTGGAGACAATAATAGTTTCCTATTTAAAAATCACTCTCATTGTCTTAATTTTTAAAGGAAAGCCTTTGTTGTTTCCATTTTAAGTCTAAATGTTTTTAGTTTAGGGCTTGTAAATTCATAATAATCTTTAAAGACAGAGGACACCTTTAGAGAACCTGACATATCTATCATGGCATAACATCCCTACAAATATTTTGTAAGAGGTTAACAGAATTTACTGTCATAGGAATTTCTATTTCAACTACTCAGGATGAATTTATTTTGCTATATTTTGTCATTACGATTATTTCTGACTCAAAAATTCTTCAGCTTCAGTGGTACTTGAGAATTTCTGAGACATAATTAAGTATATTTAATTATGGCAGAAGTTATTTCTAAAATAATCTTGGTTAAAAACAAATTGTACACATTTTAGTTCAGTTTTAGCTCTGGAATAATTTGAAAATTCAAATGAAGGCAGTCAGAATCACTGTTCTAAGCTTATTTTTAGATTTTTTTTCTTTTAGCTGGTTTCCTTTCTAGCCACCTGCAGTTTTGTGTGCAGTCAAACTGTCCCCCCCACCAAGCTTGGCATGTAAGTAGCTTCTCTAAGGCTTTGGTATGTTCTTTTTAAAGAGCAAAGTGTAAATTAAAAAACCTTCATTGAGTACTTAAATTTATTTAAAAATACTTTAAGTAAAAATATAGCATTATTACAGAATAAAGGACTCTACCTCTAGGAATCCCTTTGGATTGTAGTTTATTTTGTCTAGATATTATTAATATACTATAAATTAATATATAGAATGTATCTTTTCCATTTTTTACTTTCAGATTTTTCCTGTTTTTAAAGATTTGTATCACTAAGCATAACTGGATTTTTAAAAAAGTATATCTTTTAACTGGGGCATTTATTGCATTTATACTTAATATAGTTATTGATATATTTGGATTCAAATGAACCACCATTATTTTGTACTTTTTATTTATGTCATCTGTTTCTTTTCTGTCCTTCTGGATTAACATTCTGTTTTGTATTAACATTCTTTGGAGACCTTATTGTGTGTGTGCACGCATGTATGTGCATGTGTATGTTTGCTGCTTCTTGCTCATGGTGAATTGTTTCCTTATGTGTTTTACAAATTTTGATTGTGAGCTCATCTTAAGATCTCATTTTTGAGATCTCTGTACAGTCTGAGGGGAATACCATTGATAAGATAAACTGAAGGTATATTTTCAGACAGTTTTATTCTGCCAAGTGTTCTAGTGATAACCATCAATTTAGGAGTATTTCGAGTTTAGAACCTGAAAATTTCATGGGAACATGTTATACTTTCTAGGACAAGTGCTGTCCCCCCACCCCCCCTCATCTGTGTGTGTGTGTGTGTGTGTGTGTGTGTGTGTGTCAGTTTTTAGCTGCTATAACAAATTACCACAAACTTACTGAATAAAAAACCCACAGTGTTACTATGTTATAGTTCCTAAGGTCAGAAGTGTGAAATGGGTTTCACTGAGTCAAAATTAAGATGTTGCCAGGGCTCTGTTCCTTCTGGACATTCTATGGAAGAATCTATTCTTTTGCCTTTTTTCAGCTTCTAGAGGCTTCCTGCATTTCTTGGCTGGTGGCCTCTTCCTCCATCCTCTAGCCAGAAATGGCCAGTTGACTCTTTTTCACTTGGCATCACTCTGATTAGCACTAATTGCTGGCTTCCTTTTCCCTTATGAAGACCCTTGTGATTACATGAACCCACTTCAATTATCTTAGATAATCTTCCCATTCAGGATCCTTAATCACGTCCACAAAGGCCCATGTGCCATATCAGTTCAACTTTCCCACCTTCAACAGGTTTCTAAGGACTTATATTTTGTTCCCATTTGGCATAAAAGTCCAGTCTCCTTCGTTAGTAGCCAGCAGGCCCCTAGAGAGTGGCTTCTTTCATGTTTTCTTCTCTGGGTTTAAGTCCTCCCTTTTTATACTCTCCCTGGATTTTCTTTACTCTCTTTAACATTGGACTGTGAACAGGTGGCTTGTAGTGGGGGAGTTTTCAGGTTATCTCATCTGCCATATTGCCCTAGTTGACATTCCTTACGTTAACAAGGCATTAATGAGTTTTAATAAGACATAGAATCTGACATTTTTATTTTCCTATTATACTTTAATTTAAAATGCTTTTAATTTAGCCTCAAAAAACCTCAATGAATCTCATCTTTGTAAAAGCTTGTCTGTTAACTGTGCTTAAAATCAGTTTCTCTATTTGAACATTCTATCAACAAACTATCTTTTTTTCTTTAATCTGATACAGTCTGTCCTGGTTTACTCTGATTTCTGCTGCTCAACCAGACCAAGAATCTCTCTTACCACTTCCTGCCTCCTTTCTTGACTGTCTGGTTAGATGGTTCTCTTTCAATTAATATTTTTATTTTCTGTTTTTCTGTCTTATTTGAGCTAAAGGCATATAGATATTATTCTATACGCAACTGTTATCATTGAGCTTTATCTCACAATTTCTTTTGCTGCTTCCATTCAGTAATATGTGAATCTGGTTAAAAGCCAGTCACATACTACATAAGGGATTATAATGAAAAGTCAAGTTCTGTATCACTGCTTTCTATACTTTGTCTTGCCCTCTAGAGCACTTATATAGTGCGTACTGTGTATCAGGCTTTTTACACACGTGAACACCTATGAATTAATTCATCTTTAGAACAACCCCATCTTACAGATGAAGAAGCTGATCCACAAAGGAGTTATATAACTTGTCAGGATCATACAGCTATTAAATGGCATTATTTGAACCAGGCAGTCTGATTTTAGAATCTGCTTCTTATCAGTATGCTGTACTGCCCTTAGTTTTAGACTAAAATTATATTCTCAGACTTTTAAAAGCAATAGTCCATTTCTTCTGGCTTCCCTTGTTGTTACTGAGTGATCTTTGTCTCTGATTCTAGATCCTTTTTGTATAATGTGTTTTTCTCCCTGGAAACCTTTGGAATTCTCTGTAGCTGTGGTGTTTTGAAATTTTACCAGGATTTAACTTGTTATTAGGGTCTTTTAAAAATAGACTCTGCTGGCACTTGGTGGGCCTTTTCAATCTGGAGTTATGCTACTATATTTTGGGAATATAGTGTTATTTGTTTGGTAATTTATTTTCCTCTATATTCTGTTTTTGTTTATTTTTTTCGTAGATGTTCTGTTCAGATATTCGACCTTTAGTATTAATGTTTTAGTATGGTTTTCCTTTTCTAGTTTCCATCTCTTTGGGAGACTTACCAAGCTTTCTTTTTTACAAGCTGAATTCTTATTTATTAATGGGTTATCTTTTATTCCTCAGTAGATAATATAAAAATTTTTTTTTAAAGTATTTCTCTAGTCTGTGCAAAACTTTTTTCTCCCCTTCTAGTCCTTTTTTTGTTTTATTTTTTTAGGTCCCTCCCTACCCCCTTAATGAAATGTTGCCTCAAATAACCTGGTGATCCTTGGCTGTCTGTGTCTAAGAATGAGGAACTAAAATGCTTAAAAAGGAAATTATGTGACAGAGACTGTTACTTGGTGGTGGTGGCGGGGGGATGATTGGGCTTTGAGCAGTGGTGCCCCAGACTTTCAGGATGAAGGAGTTATTCTTGTGCCATACTATTTTGCAGTGGAGAATTTTCTAATTTCCGTCATGAGAACTGCATTCATGAGGGAATGCTGTATTCTTAGACCATGGTGAATGGAAAGACTGGAAACTCCACTGTTGAGTGTATAGACACTCACTTAATTCTCCAGCTTTTTAACTCTGTTCCTCACTTTTAAAGAAAAGTAGTTTTAATGGGATAAATTCACATACTAGACCATTCACCCACTTAGAGTGTACAATTCAGTGGCTTTTGATATCTTCACAGAGTTATGCATCTGTCACCACAAGCAATTTTGGAACATTCTCATTACCTCAAAAAGAAAATTATCAAACCTTTGCTATTAATCCCTTTGCTATTAATCCCCAATCCTTGTATCCTCTTCCTGCCCAACTCTAAGCAACTAGTATTTGACTTTCTCTCTATATAGATTTGTCTGTTCTGGATATTTCATATTAATACAACATGTGGTCCTTTGTGATGTCTTCTTTCACTTAACATGATGTTTTCAAGGTTCATCTGTGTTGTAGTATGTATTAGTACTCTTTCCTTTTTATTGCCAAATTATATTTATTTTATAGATATATCACATTTTACTTAATTATTTATCAGTTAATGAACATTTAGATTGTTTTCACTTTTGGGCTATTATGAATAATGGTGCTGTGAACACTTGTTTACCAGTTCTGCATAGACATATGTTTTCAGTTATATTGGTTATATACTTAGGAGTGGAATCTCTGAATCACAGGGTAACTCTTTTTAACCATTCAAGGAACTGCCAGCTGTTTTCCAGAGCGGCTGTACCATTTTACATTTTCACCAGCAGTGTATGAGGATTTCACTTTCTCTACATCCTCCAAAACACTATTTATTTTTTTTATTAGCCATCCTAGTGGATGTCAAGTAGTATCTTATTGTGGTCTTGATTCTTTTCCTCACTTTTGTAGTCTGTAGAACCTGTTGCTTCCAAATTCTGAGCCTCTCAAAGGTTATTTTTTTTTTCTTTTAAAATATGTATTGAAATATCTTTTACTATATTGTATTAGTTTCAGGTGTACAGCATAGTGATTCGACATTTATATCTCTTCTGAAATCATCATCAGGATAAGGCTAGTAATTATCTGTCATCATACAGTTATTACAGTATTCTTGACTATATTTTCTATGCAGTATATTATATCTATGTGACTTCTTTATTTCATAACTGGAAGTTTTTACCTCTTAATTCTCTTCACCTATTTGGCCCATTCCCCTACTCCCCTATATTTTTCTTTTAGGATAAATTGCCTTGCAGTCTCAGGCATTTTGGGTTCTAGCTTCTGTTCTGATAAGTTAATATCCCCAAATGTGGTCCTTACTTATAAGAAAAATTATAGGACCAAAAATATTCCTCTGATGAATGCGAAAGAAATGAGACTCAGAATGGGCTACTATTGAGCACAATCCAAATCTTTTCAAAGTATTGGATATGACTCTTCTGATAATAGTGATTTGCACTCCTTGTTACATGTTTCATATAGCTAGGGCATCTTAAATGAACTAAGTAACAATTCTTAATTCTAAGATTGCTTATAAAAGTTGTATTATTGGCTATAAGCTTTAACTTGTTTAGTATCATCTAGTAAACTCAGGGTTAAACACTTGAATATAGATTGGAGAAACAGAATAATAATATTAATAATAATAATAAAACCTACTATTTATTTTGTTCTTTCTGCATGTAAGACACTGTTAAAAATCCTTTATATATATTAATTCTAATTCTTGTAATTGTATGAGGTTGATATAATTCTTTTTTAAATCTTATCTGTATGGTAAGAAAACCAAGGGCATGACATGGTTAAATAACTTGCCCAAGGTCACACAGCTAGTAAATAGTAGGGTCTGCTTTTAAATCTATGCAGTCTGGTTTTTGACCTGTGCTCTTAGTAATTAGACTATAATGCCTGACATTTCTACAGAATTTTAAATATATTTTTAAGAAGGGAGAGATACTCTTCCTTCTTAAATATTAAATATTAAAACAAAAGTTAATTCTTAGTAAGGAGTAGTAGTTGGGTAATAAGTTCAAATTCATGATCTGATGTTCAGAATATAAACTGTGCTCTAATGTTCTCTTAATTACCTTAGATTCTAGTTTGGATGGAAAATGATTATCACTAAATTGAGCACAAAAAATATTTTTTTGAAGTGGATATATAATTACCATGTGGAGTGTTCTGCAGTATGTCTTATATTCTTAAGCAAGAAGAGACAAAAATGTCATTGGGTGATACTAAAAAATTGGGAATGGGCCAAAGTGTTAGTGACAGATCCAGTTTTTCCCAGGATAAAATATTTCAGAATAATTCTGATCCAGGTGTTTTGTATTGTGTTTTTCAACCAAAATCTTATTTTGTAACTCATCGTTTCTAAATAGATCTGTTTTATAGTGTGTATATATAGGTCATTCTGAATTAAGTTAGCTTCACAGTTGATTGGGACCTTGTTTCAAGCTTATTGAACAAAGCTCTGTAACTCAGAATTTTGGGCATAGGGCCATTTCCAGAGCCTGGTCCAAATAAGCAGTAACAGACAAAGATTGTCTCTTTCTTGGCTGAAGACTTTCTCTGTTTGGCTTGCTTGTCTCAGTACTCTTTTACATTTTTTCTACCCATTTTATACCCCTTTCCTATTTCTGTTTAGGGCAGAAGTGTGTCGATTTTCATTCTGTAGTTATTATTTCAGCAAACATTGATTGTGCTTTTTACTTATAGATAGGGTTCTTTGCTTGGCACTTATAATGCCTTCCCTGTGTTGACAGAGGTAGTTATGAGGATCGCTGGCCTTCCAGTATGGTATTGCAGAAATTATGTGAAGTATTAAGTAGTTTTGCTATGTCATATTTTTTCCCTGCCTGCCTTTCTGTCTTCCAATAATTAGAGAAGCTTTTTCTGTAGAATCTTTGAAAGAAGAATGTCCCCAACCCCCACCCCAAACTGGTAAGGAAAAAGAAAGAACATAATTAAAATAACGTTTCTGCACAGTAGTTTTAAATAATCATATCTTAAAAAGATAATTAAAAATCTTGCCTACTTAAGAAAGTTTATCCTTTTAATTCAACATTTGTTTTAAAAAATGTTTTTCTTAATAGGATAATATTTGGAATATTTTAATCATTTCTTTAGAGCCTTTGCTTTCCACAAAATTTATTCAGTTTCTAATCTCATAAATGACCTACTTGGCCCTTTAAAAAGAAATTGTGAGATTTCATTTTTCAGTTTCCTTAGTCTTTCTTTAATAACTCATAATAAGAGTAGAATTCAGCTTATTTTTATTCACACTATTTAAAATTTTCTTTAATCTCTGAGCAGGTGTTGTATTTTCATGCCTTTTTGCCTTTGCTTATGTTGTTCCCTCTGCTTGAATTAATTTTTCTTTGGCCCCCACCCCCCTCCTCCTTTTTGGCATGCCAAATGTGGTTGGCTAAAATGAGGTTTCTTTTATGGAGTCTTTTGATGCTGCTCCAGGAATATTAATCATTTTTTCTCTGTGCTCTATTTGTACTTTGTGTGCAGTTAAAGACTTTTGAAAAATTATACTTAATACATTCAAAAGGATAAATATAGTGTGTTATAAAATTCGTAATAATAAAACAAACATCTGTGTATCCACCACCAAAGTTAACTAAATTCTCTTTCTTCTACCTATATGTTTCAATCCATCCACCCAAAAGAATGTTTATTATTTCTTTGCCTTTTCGAAAAGTTTGTTAGATATATGTGTAGGCGTAAACAATTGTTTAGTTTTGTTTGTATTTAATAAAACATTCATTTTATATGTAGTCTAGTATGGCATACTTTCTTTAATTCAGCATTAAGTAAGATTTATTGGTATTTCATATATAGTTCACTCAGAGTAGTTCATTTATTCTCATCAATGTATAGTATTTTAATTATAAATATGCCACTTATTTGCATTTACATTTAATGGATCTGGAATTGTTTTTCCCCTTCTATGATGTGAGGTGGGGATCCATTTTCAGTGTTTTTATTTAGATGGCAAACAAGTTGCGCTATTTGAATAATGCATTCTTTCCCACTGTATCATCACAATAAGATACCAGGTTTGTTTCTGAGTTCTCTCTTCTGTTGAATTGATCTATTAACCCTGTGTTAAGAACCCTACTGTCTTATTCACTATGGCTTTATCATAAATCTCAGTGGGAAGTCCCCTGCTTCCTTTCTAATTTTTTTTAAACCATGTTTTGGTCATTCTTTCTCCTTTGTCCTTCCATATGTATTTTGAAACTATGAAAAAATTTTCAGGAGTTTTTATTTGGAAGCATTGAAGCTGTAGATCTGTTTGGGAAGATTTGGCATCATTGGATATATGATATCCTACACTGGATAGGATTAGGGGAATGGGAGAGAGATGTATGGTTGTGAGTAGGTGTGTGTGGTGGGGGGATGTTGTACCTGGCTTTGAAGGCCACATAATTACTTCAAGTTAATATTGTCAAACTCCCATTTCATTGTTTCCTTATTTCTTCCCTTATTTATAGTTGGATGGAGATATAATTTCTTATGGTTTTATTCGGGGTGTTCTGATCATTTTTGGAGGTAGAATGTTTCTGTTGATTATCTTATGTTCCTCATTGCCACTGTTCTGTCTCACAACTCTTTATGTTACTTGTACTTGTCATATTGAGTCTGTCAGCAGAGTTTTCTAGTTGTGTTATATTAGCTCTAGATTATGCCTTTTATATTACCCAGATTCAAAAGCCTTGTTTGCTCTTTATTAGAATACTGCAGCTATTTATTTGTTATTAGTCCATGCAGTACAAGTTCATTTTATGTGCTGAAGTGCAATATAAAATATTAATAAAATTCAAACAAATTTAAATGTGAAGACTTTCCTCAAATTAAAAAATTTTATGAACCATTGCATAACTTCAAAACTGGACAAAGAAATTGTTAAACTATGCATTGTCATTTGATGATTGGGCACTAAACAGAAACACTGTCCTGTAAACTTAGTTCTTGGATTTTGTGAGCTTTGAATTATATATAAGATCCTTAGGAATGTACTTATGCCTTAAAAGGTGATCCCCCTGACCATGTTCATTCTATCCATTACTTCCAAATTGATCTCATACACATTCTGTTTTGTTTCTCCTTCAGATGCTGAATCATCAAGCATGATATTCATTTACCAGATTTTTGTCTTTGGGTTTCCATCTTTTCTCTACTTTGTTCTACTGATATCTATGTCTGTAAGATCTGCTTTCTTTTTTCAAGTGAATTTTAGCTTTTAGGGCTTATTTACTTTGGAGTCATTGAGTTTCAAACTTGTAGAACCTCACTGTTCATTAGATTGGCTTTGAGGAGTCCTCCAAAATGCTATTATTGCTAGTGACAAAACTGGAGATTTGAACAGAATTCACCTTCATCTTTCTTTATTTTACTTTTAAAAACAAAAAATGTATATAAACTTTTAAAGTGTACAATATGATAATTCAATATACACCTATATAGTGAAATGATTATAGTCAAGCTAATTAACATGTCCTCACATAGTTATCTTTTTTTTTTTGGTGCTAAGACCACTTGAAATGTACTCTCATAGCAAATTTCCAGTATTCAGTACAGTATTATTAATTTAGTTATCCTGTGCATTAGATCTCTTACTCATCCTGACATAACTGCAACTTTGTAGACTTTGCCCAACATCTCCCCATTTCCTCCACCCCGACACTGGTAATCGCCATCTCCTCTGCTTCTGTTGTTCTGCCTTTTTAGATTCCACATATAAGTGAGATCATGAAGTTTTTTCTTTCTGTTCTTAATGTCCTCCAGGTTCAACATTCCGTATATTTCTAATATGCAATGTGATATGTCCGTGTTTTCATATTTACCTTAATTGCTGGGTTGTAGAGTGGATAGTTTGAAATAAGATTCAGATTCAGTTAATATTTTTTAGTGCTTTTTTTGTATCAGGCAATATCATAGGTTCTAATATTATCCCATCCCCGTTTTATATAAGCAAAATGGAACCTTAGTGAGTTTAAAAGTTTGTGTAAAATTTCGCAGCTAGTAAGTCAGAGAGCCAATGTTCAAACCTAGGTTTTTTAATTTCATGTATGTGCGCCATTTTTTTAAAAACTATTTTCTTCAGCTGTGCTTCATAGGTCCAGGGATTGCTGCATGGTGATCACTTGCACCTTCTAGTTCTAGCTAGGGTAACTCTTAAATTTTATCTCATGCATTAGAATTGAAAATTAATTTTCTTTATATTAAACTGCTTTTGCTATCTAAAGATGGAAAAAAAAAGTGTGAAAGTAAGGATTCAAGTATGTGAAGGAATTAGTCTTACAGAAAAAGCTAACTTTGTCTTGGTGAACATATGCATGCTGTTGTTATACAAATGTTCCAAGACTGCTCCCCTCCTCCTACCTGCTTTATTCACTCACTCTGCCATATGGAAGGTTGTGCATTGCCGGATGGATTGTGATTTGGACTTTCATTATTCCTAATTGGAAGGCTGGGGAGAGGATAGACTCAGAAAATTTTTCAAGTAATTTGAAAGTGTGTCCTGCATAGTTCTGCAATGTGTGAGGGAAGTAGGAAGGGTGAAAAAAGATGATTTTAAGGAGAGTTATGGACACCATGATGTTTGAGGAAAGTATGGAAAAAACTCAAGCCATTTTGAATTTGTTTTTTCCCATAAAGACTGGGAACCTTGTGGGATGTTCTTTTAATAAGATTTAAGCAGGTGAGATAGTGTCACATTTTTTCACTTTGTTTTCTCAAGTTTAGTGTTTTTGTAAAGATCACCGTGGTTACATGATGGAGAACAGATCGGAGAGAGGCTAGATTGAATGCAAGTGGACCAGTTAGGAAGCTATTGTAATAGCCAGGTTGGGCGATGATAGTTGATTGACCGGGATTAAAGTGTTGGAAAAAGAGGAAACAAATTTCTGATATGCAAACTTTTTTTTTTTAAAGAGAGGTATAATTGACATATAATAATATACTCGTTTCAGGTATACAACATAATGATTTGACGTTTGTCTATATTGTGAAGTGATCACCACAATAAGTCTAGTTAACATCTGTTCCGTACATAATTATAAAATTTATTTTTCTTTTGATGGACTTTAAAAATTTACTCACTTAGCAACTTTCAAACATACAATACGGTATTATTAAACTGTAGTTGCCATGTTATACATTATATCCTGGTGACTTATCTATGAGCTTGTTTTTGTTGTTTGTTTTTTAGTATTTGTCTTTCTCTGTCTGACTTATTTCACTTAGCATAATGCCCTCAGGGCCTATTCATGGTGTCACAAATGGCAAGATTTCATTCTTTTTTTGTGACTGAATAGTATTCCATTGTATATCTATATACCACAGCTGCTTTATCCATTCATCCATAGATGGACACTTAGGTTGTTTCCATATCTTGGCTATTGCAAATAATGGTGCACTGAACATGGGGTGCATGTATCTTTTTGAATTAGTGTTCTTATTTTCTTCAGATAAATACCCAGAAATGGGTATCTAACAGAGCCATAAAATTTTGAGTTCTTCCCATCCACAGAGTGAACTGGTATACCCAGGTATGTTTGGTCCTCAGTTCCCATTGAAGACTTGGCAAACTTGATCCCACTGCTAGTCATCTTTCTCTTTAAAGCATCTGAGGTTGGGGCATAGGGAGGGGTTGGGAGAAAGCACCTGTGCAGCAGTAAACAAGGTGCATTTTATTTTGAGCGGTACTGTAGCCGCAAGCTGATCAACCAATTAAACCTGTATTGCTTTTGGTTCATCCAAAGCCCTATGTTCTGTAGCACTGACACCATCATTTCTGCTTGGGAACACCTTGATTCAGCAGCCACAGCCACATTGCTTTCTGGCACTGGCCATGGGTTTGTACCCTTTGGCTGACTTGGGCTTGATCTGCACAGCGGCATCATTTTTAGGAGTCCACCTAATTTGGGCTATTTGCTGTTCCATTGTCAAGATAATATCTCTTGAAGTCTTGCTGGATTTCGACATAAGGATTAGTGATCATTTCTAAGGCTGGTAGGGCTGGCAGCAAGAATTCATCTAGATTTCTTTGGGTGAGTTTCTCATTCTCCAGTGAATCACCATCATCATTTTCAACTGTATAGTAAGAGCCCTAAGACTAGTCGGTACCCGAAGGAGTTTTCTCAGGAAAGTTCTCCCTAGGGAGCCAAAGCTCTCTTAGAGCAGACTTGACTTGTTGCCAGAAAATGCTCAGGCCTTTTACTCACTCAGTGGATTGAATGTTGACAAAATAGACTGAGGGAGGGGCTGAGCAATAAGATAGCCATCTATTACCATTCTTCTTTAACAAACATTATGTGCCCCGCCTCAAAGTTCTCCTTGCAAACTAGCCTAAGTTCTAAAAGATTCTCTTGGTTCTCATCACAGTTTCAGTTTTCCTCCTGACACATTGCTCTGTAGGGGACAGAATCTTACTTGCTCCCTCCTCCATCCACCAGACAAATCTTAGTAGTAGCTGTTCAGACGGCACACCTGCTGAGGCTGATTGCTTGTTGGAGAGTTGACAGTATGCAGAGTCATTCAGGCTGCTGTCTTTGAGCATGCTACTTCCTGGTGCTCAGGCTAAACGACCTCCTCATTTCAGTCTCATTAACAGCTAATAAAGTTGTGGACCATTCATTGCCTGGTTGACTGTACAATTTAGTCAACGTGTTAACCCACAATTCCCATCATCTCCTCTCAGTTCCTGTTAACTGGCCTCTCATTCCACTTCTAGAACGC
This sequence comes from Pteropus medius, assembly GCF_902729225.1. Lineage (NCBI taxonomy): Eukaryota > Metazoa > Chordata > Mammalia > Chiroptera > Pteropodidae > Pteropus > Pteropus medius. The sequence goes on along the minus strand of NW_024347790.1, from coordinate 10,428,732 downwards.
TTTGTCTTTGTCAGCATTCCATCCTCATTGCCAAAACTGTCAAAAATTGCAAAGGGTTTGAGATTTCACCCTTCACGCAAGCTAACCAGTTAGTGTGCCACAATATCATGGATCCTGTTAGAAGACATGAGACAGACGAAGGATGTCATTACTCATGGCAGTAGCAGTAGCAAGAGTGTCAGCATTTGTGCCAGATAACTAGCCCCAGTTTCCATAGGATTCTTCCAAGAGAGCCAAGTGATGATGCCTGCACACAGAATGGGGTGCATAAAAGAAAAGAATTATCAGCTTAAGGGAACAAATCTTTTATAATGGGCAATAAGCCAACCTTTGCCCTGGAGGGTGACATTATCTTTATTATACTGGACAATACATAAACTTGTATTTTCCTTTCCAAGGAGACACTATATCTTCTAAGGCTGTTTACTGTATAAATATCCAGAACAAAAGGAGTCATTATCTTTTTTTGCAAGATTGCAAAAGTGCTAGAGACCCAAGGAAAGTTTTCTCCTTTACCTTGCTTTGGAGCTGGGAGAACATTTTTGATTACAGGTTCCTTCTCAATTTTTAAAATTCTGGTGAAATAGAATCTTAAGCAGGCGTTAATGTTAAACTTGTTTTCTTTCTGACAGTTTCTTTTTGCCCCACCCCTTGCTGCTTCAGTTCAGTTTACATCCTTCCTTTTTCTCACCTAGACTACCAGAAGTCCCTCCTAACTGGTCTCACTGCTAATAGTCTTGTTTTGTCTGGCCTCATCTCCTCTTCCAGAGGGATCTTTTAGAACTGAGATCTGATGATGTCTCTCAATTTAAATTTGTTATTGGTTTCCCCTTACTCTTAGGCCAAAGTTTAAATTGTTGAGCAGTTGCATAATTATTGCTCGTGTGCTGTTACCCAGTTTTTAAATGTTGACAACTAAATAAAAAAAAAAAATTTAAAGCCATAAAGGCCAGTACTAGGTAGGCTGTATGCTGCCAATCTGTAACCTCTGCTTCTTATCATTTTTCTCTGCATGAAGTGTAAGCCACTGAGAGCAGGACTACCCTTCCTTTTCACAAACGCCAAGGCTTTAGGAAAGAAAATGGCTTTCCCGAGAATTATTTTAGAATCAAATTCGTTAAATTAGTTTGTACTTGTAATTACCTTTAAGATATTTCCTGTTTTGAGCTTTAAGAATAATTACTTAATTTTGAAGGGAAAGACATAGTATTCACTAGACAATAGACATCTGTTACAGTCTTATGGTGCAACCTATATATCATCCAATATATATGAACATTATATATATTATTTACTGTGCCTGATAATATTTTCTTGCTTTGTTTAAACTTAAAATATAGACTGTGGACATCCATAAAGAGAAAGTGGCCCGAAGGGAGATTGGTATTTTGACAACAAATAAGAATACATCAAGAACTCACAAAATAATAGCACCTGCAAATATGGAGCGTCCTGTAAGGTATATTCGGAAACCTATTGACTATACAGTTCTGGATGATGTGGGCCATGGTGTCAAGGTAAGCATTTCTGTATTATATTAACTTGAAATAATTTATCCAATAAATACTTTGGAGAGGAAAATGGTCATAAAGATAATTTTCTTGAATTAATAGATGTTTTTAGCTATTAACCAGCATTACAATTTTCATAAAATATTTAATATTAGTTATGTTTTATGCTAACCTCGGACAGAATTTTACCTGTGGAATGGACTGTATTCAGGAAGATAATAAGACTTGAAAGAGCTGTTTATTAATTAAGCCATTTGAATCCAGAACTAATATTATAAATTTGTGTTGTGAATACCATGTCTTGCTTTCACTACCAAATGGATATTTACAAATAAAAAATTTATATTCTTTCCAGAATTGGCTTAGAAAATAATCTGTAAAACTTTATTCCTAAATATATGTATACATTAGTGCATTTATGTGGATATAGATGTAATTTCAGAACATAGGAAAAATAAAAAATTTTATGTGATTTTGTTTTGTTCACCATCCCTGACTCTCCCACTCCTCACCCTAACAGGCTTTTAGGAAAGAAATTATTTGTTGCCCATGTCCATTTCATAGCATGGTAGAATTAGCGCACTTGAAGGATACCTTTAGCCTGTCAATTCTTCAGGTATTCATGGGTCATTTTGCAGGCACCTGGAGTGACTTGAATTCTTTAACCATCTTTGCTCAGGGTGAACTATTCCTTTGAAATTTGATAGTCCCTTTCCTAGAGGACCATTATTTGATTTTGTTCTTGATTTTTAGAATACTTATAATAAATTTTTAGGAATCACCTAGAATGTTGAAGTTTTTCCTAGATGGTTGATCAGACTGGGGCTATTGCTGGATCTGTTGCATTCTGAATTATCTGGGGTTCCTGATCAAGAGAGGAGTATAGCTGACAACATTGGTCTGTATTCTGCCCTTCTTCTAGACTGTTAGAATTTCCCCTTTGCTGTCATGCTTGGAAGTTATATGTAATGTTGGGACACTTTGCAGATGTAGAGGAGGCTGCTCATTTGTTTCTTGTATTTGTACCCAAAGATGTGACTAGGGTCGTATAAGAGCTTAAATTCAATTCTAATATAAGATATTTTAGACTAGATTGAGATGGGATTTGGATTTTGAGAGTCTGGAAGAACTTCTTTTGTATTACATGCCTTTCAATTAAAAATACCTACTCATTCACTTTCTTTTTTACCTCATCTTGATTTTTCTTCCTATTAAAGCAGTACATACTCATAAAAAAATTCTGTTACCACCTTAGAAGTGAATATCCTATGTTATCCCTCCACTAAATTGTGTTTAATACACAATACTTAGAAGGGTTTAAGATGAAACCACATTTTACAAGGACATTTCAGTGAGAATATTTAACTGTTTCATCATATATGGGAATTTTTAACTTCCCATCATAAATGGGAAGTATAAACACATGATATATATATACTGAAAATATACAGATGTGAATTTTGGCAATCTACTTTTGTAATATGGATATTTTAGACACAGGGTGTTTGGGGAAAAAACTAAAAATTGAGGCAAAATATACATAACAAAAAATTTGCTATTTAAGCATTTTAAGTTACAGTTCTGTGACATTAAGTACTTTCTCATTGTTACACAGAGTATTTTAAAATATATTTTTGACTGGGGGTAGGAGGATGGGTATTCTGTGAGAACATTATATCTTAGAAGCTGTATGTGGCATATTTGTCCATGTTTTGTTTCTGAGTTATAAAAAAAACACAATTATTTTTACCCTACTAGTCTCATTGCTGCTTTATTTCTCCAGTTTTTCAGTTTTTTTAAAAGATTATTGCTGGCTTAATTAAAAATTTCTAGTATACCATATCTTCAAGGATAATAATGTTATTAAAGTTTAATTTCTAAATCCTGGTGATAAAGGTAGTAGCTAGGTAGAATTCCAGACATTGTTTCCAGGTAAAAGTGAGCAATATCATTCTAAACAAATATTAAAGAATACCAAAATTCTGGCAGTTTCTAGAAATTATAATGTATCTAGGACAAAGTGCATTCCTCCACTGAATGCTTTTCCTTAATGTTGCCTTTATGATCACCTGAAAAACGATGACTACATATTTAGAACAGAATGTTATGGAAAGAACTTGAAACCTCAAAATTTATAAAAAGATTGATTCTACAACCTGACGATACTTCTTCTAAAGTGGCATAGTACAGCTAATGATGCTTTAGGACTGTATACATTATTTCATATTCTTTCGTACATGTGTTCATATTTTTATATGTACATATTATTTTATATATAGACTAGTCATGTTTCATAGAAGTAGCCTTTAAGATCAGAGCAGCTTTTCTTTAGTTTTGAATTTTGGCTGAACTACTTCAGAAGAAAACTTAGAACTAAACCTATAACTTCCTGCTAGTGTTAGCCTGGTCAGGTTTGGATTCATAAATTACGAATGAGAGTTTCCAGACCCTGTTTGTTTATTCCTTAGTTAGAATCTGGCTAAGCCATTACTGTGAGAGTGATTTTGTTTTTAAACATTGAGGTGTTAGGTCTTTTTCCAAATTGAAAAACAACCTGTTGTTTTGAATTCCAACACTTGCAGTTTATCACTTTTTGAAAATACTAAACTGTTCAAATAATGAATACTTGTACTTGGGCATTTATAATCCAGTAAAGTCTTAAGTCTTGTACAATGATGTATTAAAGTAGCCTTACATTTCATATGTTAAATTAAAGTTTGCTTGTTTATCATTATGATCAGTTGGATAAAATACTAATCTAACAAATTATTGGAACTGCATGAGATTGGCATGATTAAGTGGTGGTTTCTTTTGTGGAATAGTCTTTTAAAAATATGTGATACACATAAATATTTCTCTACTGTTTATGGATACATTTTTCTTTACAAGATATTGAAAATAATGGCTGGGTAAAGTCAATAAACATGAATGGAATAACTGTAAATGTAAACCTGTCCTATCAGATATAACTTATTTAGAATTAATTTCTACTTTTTCCCCCCCTTTTTTTTTGCCAACGTAAAGTGGCTAAAAGCCAAGGTAAGAGATATTACTTATCATTTGATCCACAGTATTACCTCTATATTGATAGAGGCTGCAGAGCCACTAAAATTTGAAAACTCTTCCTATGTCTGTCTGCTTTTTCCCCATAGGATATATGTAGATTAAATATACTCAAACTCAGTTCAAATCAGCAACATTTAGCTTGGATGTGTTAATATATCAAAGATATATTGACATCTGCATTTATATAGGAACATTAATTTTGCTAACATTTATTGCTTTGCTCATTTTTTGATAGTTGCCTTGCTTTTATTGACTTACAATTAGGAGGTTTCCCAGACATCATATATGACTTTGTTACTGAATTCTTAGGATAAAAATTAGTTTTCAGATAACTGTTTTAACAAATTGACATTGAGATCTGCAGTTTATATTACATTCATGTAAACATTTCAGAAATTTTGGGAAACCCAGTATTTGAATGCAAATGTTTGATCTCAGTTAACATGTTTAACAATAAAATGATATAGAAAATCTAATAATTTCACCTGTATTTTGCCACAAATTGGTATGAATAGCACAAAATAATAAGAAAAGTCAAGTGTAAGTGGTTTCTTGACCTTTTAAAATATAGTACCAAAGTCTGTTGTTAAAACTGTCTGGGAATCCTTACTTCACATTCTGGTGTTAAAAAAAAAAATACATGGTATCAAAACACTAAGAGAACAATTTGATATAAAAATAAAAGCTCTTTTTTTCTACATTTTAGCATGGAAGTAACCAGCCTGCAAGAACTGGCACACTGTCGAGAACAAATCCTCCTACTCAGAAACCACCAAGTCCTCCTATGTCAGGCCGGGGAACATTGGGGTAAGAATTCAACTATATTTTACAAGAAAATTCATATTTTTAAGGAAAAGATGTTTATGTGACTTAAATGTATAAATCTTTGCTGTGGGACCTTCTGAATGTGACACTACCTTTTACAAGCTCATTCTGGTTCTTATTTCCTTGAACAGAATCCAAAATGGATCTGCCTGTTTTATAATATTCTCTATATTATAATATTCTCTATATTTTGTACATGTGTAAATGAGCATTAATTTATTTTTTATCTTTTAATTCCCTTTTTTAAAAAAACCCCACAAATTTGACAAGTTCATTTCAAATGAAATGACCAGAGGATTCCATATGGTGCTTTTCACATGTATTTACAGTATTTATATTACAGTACTCTGAATAAGTGGTCTATTTTGTGTAGTTTGGCTCGATAACCTGCAGCTCTTGTTTCCTCTACTGCTTGCCACCTGGAACTTAGGGGCTCTTTACCTGAAGTACTTCTAACTGTGCTTCTGCTGGTAATCTTGGGGCTCTTCATATTTGAATAGCTTTGTGGGAAAGCCAGTTTGAGAAGTAGAAAAGATAACAGTTGGTGGCTTCTTTCTTCGCAATTCTCAATGCAATAAAAATATTGAATAATTGGTGAGACATTCTGAAAGATTGTTCACCTTAGCATTGGAAATAGTATATTAGAGTTTTTAGTGGAGGACTAGGAAATCATTGTTTTATAGTAATAGGAAGCAGCAATCAACTTTACTGAATCTTGGTTTTTACTTTCATTCTGTAAATTCCTTGCCCTTGAAAAAAAACATAAAATTATTCAATATAAAAGTTAAAATCATTTATTGAAAAAGTAATGGCATTATGCCTAGGATCAGAATGTACTTGTCCAATCTTTCCACAATGAGGTAGGAATAAATTGCAGAGGAGATATTTAGCTTCCATAATGTACAAAGACAATGCCTTTGGGTAACTGAACTGGAAATAATGCCTATTTCTAAGGTTCGGTATTATTGGGCATTTAAAAAATTGTAACCAGTATTTTTAAAAATAAGGTTAGAACTTTTAAATTACCCTTTCTTTTGGTTTTCCTAAGAAAAGGTAACATTTTAGTTTTTGCATAAAGTACCAAAAGTTATATACTACAATTAAGAATTTTTTAAATACATTTTGTTAAATGTTTTTTAAAAACTCGTTATACTTTGTTACAAAGGGGCAATCACAGATTGGGGAGAAGATACCATTTTATCATTCATGTTCATTGTTCCTTTCTCTAATGCTTCTTTAGACGGAATACTCCTTACAAAACCCTGGAACCTGTAAAACCTCCAACAGTTCCTAATGACTACATGACAAGTCCTGCTAGGCTTGGAAGTCAGCATAGCCCAGGCAGGACAGCGTCTTTAAATCAGAGACCAAGGACACACAGGTAATCAGTCCTTTAGGTTGAGACTTTGGACATCTGAATGTAAGGGTTATTGACTGGTCACAAATTCTATAAAGTTGTTAAGTAAAGTTCTGCTCTAATGCTAATACCGAACATTGAGGGTAGTAATATTGTTTATGCTCCTGAAAATTTCTGTCATAACTTCTTATTTTTAGATTTTTAAATATATGTTTATTCTATTAGCAGATTGCTGCTATATCTTCCTTTTGACAGACGTACAGATGGATATCTGGATTGAGGCCAAAGAGTATTTTTTAGAAGAGTCTTTTAAAAAAGATCAAGGCAGCCACTCTTACTGTTTTAGATAAGAGATTAAATATCAGAAATTAAACAGCATGATTTAAACTTTTTGAGAGGTTGGAGGAAAGAAGACTTAGCTTAGTCCTGAGCAAGAATTTATTGAGAGTTGATATACTCCAGATTATGTTATAGTATAAATTGTTTAATAAAAAAGTACAACAAATCAACTACCCAGTGGATTTTTAAAAACTTGGTTTTGGAGCATAACTTGCATTTAGAAAAGTGTACACTTTATTAAGTATACAACTTAATGGATTAATACAATTTGAACATACTCATGTAATCATCACCCAGATCTGAAAATGAGACCTTACTAGCAAACCAGAAGTCCCCCTCAGGCCCCTACCCAATTATTGCCTCTACCTTCTTTCCCCCAAAAGTGGCCATTCCATTTTGGGGCACTTTTTTAAAGCTAGACATATTTATTATACAGCTTAATTTGTTTTATTCTTTAATTTTACCTCTCACCTCATAACTTGAGCAAGAACCTCTGTTTACCTTGACCTTTAGTTTGGTGTATTAGAGATATAACTTAGTAAAACCATTTTTGGGGTTTCAACTAAATAGGGTATCAGGCTCTTAGATACTATGTAATTGGCATTTGTTGTTTTTGCTACTCTTAGTAAATACATTCTTATATTGATATCTGCAGTTGAGTGAGTTCATGTTTGTTACTGAATTATTTTATCAAAGCTTGGTTTTTCTCTGTAGTTTATATACAACAACTAGTTATTAAGAGTTACTTCGTTAGGTATTAGGGACATACCAATAAATTGACAGTTTTTTTTTTCCAGAAGCTCATTCTGTTAAAACAGAGATCAACAAACTTTTTTATAAAGGGCCAGATTGTCAATATTTTAGGATTTGTGGGCCATATGGTCTCTGTTGTAGTTACTCAGCTCCCCACTGTAGCACGAAAGCAGCTATGGACAATACGTAAATTATCGAGCGAGGCTGTGTTCCAATAACATTTTATATATAGTACTGCAATTTGACTTTCATATAATTTTAGTGTGTCATAAATTATTCTACTTTTGATTTTTTCCAACTATTTAAAAATATAAAAAATGTTCTTAGCTCACAGGTCGTAAAAAATTGGATCATGAGTCAGATTTGGCTCATGAGCTGTAATTTGCCAAAATAAAAAAAAAAGCACATAAGCCAGTAATTGTAGAAGAGGATAATAAATGCAAAAACTTTCATTACATCTATGATGCATTGCTGTTTCAAAGCAGATTATTGATCACCTGGCTTGAGGAAGTTAAGGGAGGCCTTCACATTAAAGCTGTTTTTGTTATATAAACATCTTTCTTTTATTTCCTTTTTGTTTCATTAACAAGTGATAATGTAATTGTAGAATGATCACATTGGAGAAAAAAAAATTTTATCTAGGCAGTGCAAGTCTTTGCCCTGTTAAGTTTCTGGGCCTATTGAACCAATGATGTTGTTTTTAAAACAAAGTGTGGAGTCTGAGTCTACACATGCACATATGTACATTTACAGACGTGTTTGTGCATACACAGATTACTAAAAACAAGTATATAGGATGAGGTCTTATACCTAAAGGGGCACTAAGTCCATAGGAATTAGAATCAGAGGGAACTTTTAGAGTTTGACAGTAACAACTTTTCTAGAATGCCTCCCACTACTTCACTACTGTCTTTTTTTGTTGTTTCACTCATTTTCCTGAAAATTTCCTGTTTTATCACCATTCCTTGAGATGCGTGGAGGTTTTCCGACTAATTCCAGGCTAAAACTGGTTAACCTTTTATTAATTTCTATAACATCTTGTGCATTTTCTCTTGTGACATGCTTCACACTGTTTTTTAATGTCTCCTTTCCCATTCTCAGCTCTGAGCTCCATGACAACATGGTTATTGTCTGCTTTTATATCACTGCTGTTCATAGTAGATTTTAAATAAACCCTTGTTGACTCATTGCACTATAAGACTTTATTGGTCACCCATTTCTCAGTAGGATGATCTCTTCTGATAGTTCTGAGTACTGTTATGATTCATTCGATTTTCAAAAGATTGAGAAATGAAGTGGTTCTTGTGTTTCACTCTAAGTATTAGTTAAAATTGATATTGAACAATTTTTAAAATTTATATATGCACATATATATCATAAAGGGCAGTAGTTAATGGCTTTGAGTTGATTGTGGGAATTGTTTTGGATAAATCTTTAGAATTGCTTTTTCACAATTTTTTCTTCTCTTTGCAGTGGAAGTAGCGGGGGGAGTGGAAGTCGAGAAAACAGTGGAAGCAGCAGTATTGGCATTCCCATTGCCGTGCCTACACCTTCACCACCCACTATTGGACCAGGTATGTTATTTATTAATCTATTTTAATATATAGTAGTATTTATGCTCTTTACACAAGTCTGAAATAATTTAGTTTTATTAGATAAAATTATTTGCTAAATTTATGTGATTGTTGCTAGACTATAAATGTTAACAAATTAGAAAACATTTTTTAGGTTAGTTTTTACACAGTCTTTAGGGTTTTACCAGCCATTTCTCCTCACATATAAAACATATTAAATAACTTTATTAAATAACTTTTTGGTCATTTTGTTTTAGAATTACTTTCCAAGGGGACTAGTCAAGAATGATATTATTTCGAGAGCAAACCAATATTGTTCATACTCCAACCAAAGGATCAGTGTCTATAATGTGAATTATATATCAGTGTGTTTTGGCATTGCCTCGTAGGCTGGTGTTTCAACTCTGATGTTAGTTTCTTCTGCGACTTCATTATATTTATATATGATATTCAATATATATTTCAGTAAAATACCATGAATGTAAAATGGGATTGTAAAAGGAAAAGTTCTTTTACTTTTTAGATTATATAAAAATTTAAAAAATCATTGCAGAGCATTAAATTAGTCCTTTGATTTCTAGTAAATGAAATGAAGACTTTGTAGTGTTAAAAATATACATTTTAAAAGTAAATATGATAATCAGTACTGTTAGGGAAAAATTATTAGCTTCAAGGATGTTGAAAAAGGAGAAAAGCTACTTATAAAAACAGGCATATTTTATAGTTAATGCAGGTATGAACTCAATGGCCTCTTTACCTAGTAAAATTCTTATTCATTTGAACATGCTTTACATATGGGTGTGTCTCTCTCTCTTTTTTTTTCTTCTTTCCAAAACATTGTACTTTCTTACTGTTTCAGAATGTTTAGTTCTCTTTCTTGCACTCTGACCTGAATTATAAACTATTTTATTAGAAAACATTTCTGTCCCTCCTCCTTCTGGAGCTCCACCAGCACCACCTCTTCCACCACTTCTCCCAGTGAGCACTGTGATAGGTGAGACTGCATAACCATTGGAGTGATTTACCTTACTTTGCGTAATTCATAATAAACTCCTCTGTTAGACTGCTAGCTTTTATAGTTACTAGGTTGTAAGGGGTAATACAAAGGTTAAAGTGTTAAATCTAATTTACACTAATTTCTTCTGGTGAAAGGCCTCTGAAGTTACACAGAAAACAAATATAGAATAACTTCCTCTGTAATATGAAATATTTCTGTGCATTGTTTATAACCATTTTAATGTGGTTTATATTATTTAGATTTGTCTAGGAAAAGTATAGCAGTGATTGTTCAAAAATTTTTTTAAATTAGTAATGTAATATGTTTTAAAAAGTTCTCCTTGATTTGGAACTCCCTGGTATATACAACAGTCAGAGTATTGGAGTGAAGGCAGGGGCAGAAGGAAGAAAAATGGAAAGGAAAATGATGTGCGGTTTGGGGTGCTTTGAGGCTTTCCTATGGATCACAGTTTGAAAAACTCTGATATAGCCCAGTACTTAGTGCATCTGAAGAGCCCATGAAACATTTTTTTCAGTAAAATAACTTTAAATTGTTCCCAAGTTGAGAGTGACTGGATTGAGCATATAGAGAATTCCAAATATAGACTCAATATAAAACCGTTCAGCCTAGAAATACACAATAGCAATAATCTGGGTAGAAATGGATAATGAGATGTTTCAAATAATGAGAGCTGAGTTTCATTATTGTGAAATACAGCCTTCCAGCAACATCTTTTCAAACTTTTGTACTTGTACTCAAAGGAAAAGGAGCAAAAGAAGATAACAAAAGACCCTAATAATAGAAATTGTTGGCAGACAATCCATGTGAAAAAAAAATTTTCCTCAACCCAATTGGTCATCAGAAAAATGAAAATTAAAACCACAGTGAGATACTAATTTTTATCCACCAAATGGGTAAAAATGAAGTCCGCTAGTATCAAATGTTGATAAGGAAGGGCAGTGTCAGGGAAGTACATTGCTGGTCAGAGTTTATTAGTTGATACACTTACTTTGGAAAGTAATTTATTAACTAGCCAAGTTAAATGAGTTTCTATCTTAGATTTATCAATTTCATTTTTAAATATTTACTTTAGAGTACTGGTTCCCAAATATGTTATGGGATTCCTGAGGGTTGTGAAGATTCTTTCATGCAGTTTCTGAGATCAGAACTATATTCATAATAAGATTTATTTGCCTTTTTCATTCTCATTCTGGTACTGTGGAATTTTCAGAGGCTATATGACATATCATAAAATCATTGCTTTGATAGCTAATGGAATTTGTATTTGTGGATTCATGTGTTTTAAAGATATATCACTTTTGATTTCTAATATGGTAATTAACTGTTGCTATAATCCACCTCAACAAAAGCTTTTGAGCTTCTCTAATTTTAAGGAGTGATCCCTGAGACCATAAAATTTAAAAACCACTTCTTAGAGCAGTGGCTCTTAGAGTGTGACAGTGACACTCCCCTTCCCCCGACCAACAGCATCTTCATGGTGGGGGAACTAGTTAGAAATGTGAACTTCTAGGTTCCACTCTAGATTTACTCAGAAACTCTGAGGACTGGAGCCCAGCAATCTGTATTGTAACAAGCCCTCAAGGTGAAATTCTGATCAGCGCTGAAGTTTGAGAACCACTGTTGTAGAGGAACTCAGGAACCTTATTTAGGAATGTTTGTAGTAGTAGTGTTAGTAATAGCAAAACTGGATGCAACCGAAACGTCTAATAATAGAATGGATAAATTGTGGTATGTTTTCATGTAAAGCAACAAAAATGGATGATATATTGATACACTTAACAACATGGACGAATCTTGAAAAATAAAGTCGTAAGGAAAAGAGCAAGCCAACAATGTATAATCATCTTATTATAAAAATATAAATTTGCAAAATCTTTATATGTATTATTTAAGATTACCTATGATTTTTTTTAAAAGCTGTATATGGTAAAAAAAAAAAAAGATGAAAAAAAGTGAATGTTTAACACATTCCTTTTGGGTTTGTGATCCAGAAGAGGACATATAGGAAGCTTCAGTGATACTGGTAATATTCTATTTCTTGGAGCAGGGTATATATCTTATTTTATTCTTTAAAAATTATGTGTACTTATATATTTTTGTAAATAAGTTATATGATCATTACATATAATTATATAATACATATTACCATATAGCCATATGCATGTATATAATTGTATGTATAACATATAGTTATATGTATCAATATACCTTTAGGTATTATGGTTTATTTCATAATAAAATTAAATTCTAAAATAGGCATAGTTCGGAACTGCTGAATAGTTGGTTTTGGGTTTTAAATCACCAAGAAAAATAACTTGGATTACATATACTTTTTATATAGGTCAGAGAAATATAAAAGTAATTTTACAGAGATTTCTATTAAAAATGGTTATAGAGTTACTTTTTAGTTTCCTAGAAAACCTAGCTGTCCAAAATTACTCACGAAAGCTTTTGAATAGACTTAGTTTTAAAATATTTTTCTATTTATAAAATGAATATGTGGATGATTTAAATAATTAGTGACTGCCTATGGCTTGGGAGCTCCAAAGTGTTAAATATTAGCACTTCTTTTAACGAACAACCTCTGCTGTACGATTTTATCTAATAACTCTTATGACCTCTAGGGGAGGTTAAATTAGACAACTTGAATGAAAAGAAATGTAAGATGCTGCCTTTTTACATATTCATTGCTAGGTGTTTGGGTTGGGTACAGAGGATAATCTTAATTCCAGAGTTACCTTTGGAAAATATAGTTAACTTTAGAGGCTTTGAACTTTATTAACCTTTTAAGTATAAAACTTTTGAAATCTTAGTAAGGATGACATTGAATACAATTTTAAGTATTAATACTTTAGTCAGTTAGATATGCATGATAATTAAAAAAGAAGATTGTTTTGGGTGTAATATGGAAAAAAAAGCCTTCCAAATATGAAGAAAGAGAATGGATTTCCTACACAAAGCTACCTTAAAATGTCCACATTTTACAGTCTGAATTTTTTTTTAGTTTTGTCAGTTACCAAAAAAAAAATTAAGTGATAGGGAAAAGTATGTTATACTTAAAGTTTGGAGATACACAAGAAATCTGACATTATTTAACAGCTTTAAATCTAGAAGTTGTACTTCTCTTAAAAAATGATTCAACTATAATATGTGTTGATACTGCTAATACAATAAACATTCAAATAAATATTGTACTATATGTGGAAAATATGCTTAACTATTAAAATTTTATAGTATAACTTGGATCTGACTGGATGGATTCTTATACTGTGCTTCAGAAGATTTGGTAATGGAAAGGAAGAAGTTTGTATAGTAGATATTAATTAATACATTCACATTTAAAAACTGATGTTTTCCACCAGACTATCTTTTGGTACCTATTTTGTTGCAGAGACACAGTTTATATATAAAGTTATGTGTTCTAAAATGATACAGAAAAAAAGGTTTACATAATATTAGCAAAATACAGTTTAGAATTATGCTAAATTAAAAGGCTTAAGAATGTTACTTATTGACTTTTGCAGCTTTCCACGCTGTATCTGTTTTTCCTTGGTTGTAACTTCAGAGATAGAGCTATTTGTACTTTACTTTTACTTTTCTCTTTATTTTGTGCTGTGGGCTTTAAAGTAATAAATATTTCTTACTGGGAGCCCCTCGCTTGTTCTGCTATTGGAGGTGATAATACAGTGCTCAAGTTCTTTGTTGGTTGCCTTTGACTAATGCTTTTCAGCGGCCCCAGGCTCAGCTCCTGGTTCCCAGTATGGCACAATGACCAGGCAGATTTCTCGACACAACTCTACCACTTCCTCGACATCTTCTGGTGGATACAGACGAACTCCCTCTGTGACCGCACAATTTTCTGCTCAGCCTCATGTTAATGGAGGTCCACTTTATTCTCAGAATTCAAGTAAGCTTGTGCTTTGCAGGCAAACAGCATCAGTGGAGCTCTTTTTGAAAGAAATTATTTGAAACCGTTATTCTTGCTAGTGATAGACAACAATTGAACCTGTGCTATTTCATGTTTATTTTTGCTGTAGGAAGTTAGTTCTTGAATCATACCATTTAAAAAATAATTGCTTATCACTTTCTCTCAAAAAAATCGGTCTTAGTATACTTGTATACTAAAATTTAACCTTAATATATTTTTATTACTATAAATAAAACTAGAAAAGAAAAACACTGAAATTAAGCTGAATTTATTCTTATCGACACATTTGAGACTATTCAGTAACAGTAAAATTTAATATACTGTGGACGTTGTTTTTCTTCAAAATAATATAATGAAATTGCTGGCTATCACTTTTAAGCTTGTTAACCTATACTGAAATGAGTTCAAAACCATTAAAAAACATTTGCGATGTCTGCTTATTCTGTCTCTGAATAATTATAACAGTGGGGAGGATTTTCTTTTTGATTTTTTCTGTTCACCTCAAATTGCACATCTCAACACTAACTGCAATCAATGCTTAAAAGCTAATAAGATTAGAAAATAGTTTGGGCATGTAATGTTAGGAAGATCAAATTGCTTATGGTAGTCATTAATTTCACTCTCATATTAAGATGCTTAATCCAAAAAGGAAAAACAGATAAAGAAATCCGAAATGAGACTATTACTCAGTTATTTGTTACTGGCTTGAAGAGGTGATCACTAGGCCTAGACTGACACACACTTTCCCCACATAGCTTTTGTAGCTACTTTCTAGAGCTGTTTTATTAATTTACTTAAAAAAAAAAAACACACCGACTTCTCCATGTTTACATAGGAAGTTGATTTAAGTTCTTTTTATTTATAATCCATATTCTGAGCATAAATTTTAAAGCAGAACTGGGGGAAAGTTACCTTATTTGTTGTTAGTTTAAATTTTAGAGTTAAAACTTAATTGTGTTATAGCAAAAAACTCATGAGAATTCAAAACCACTTTAGCAGAAATGTCAGGAGTCTCAAATTTATACAACCTTTTTTTAGACTAAAATTTTCATACAAACTACTAAGAAACTTTACCAATTAGAATTTTACCTCACATTTTTTCTGGTCTCCTTTGGTGTAGTGGAAAGTAGCTAGGGTCTGAATATTCCACAGATTATCTTATTATTAACCTCACTATTATGACCTGTTTTTTTTCATGTTACCTTGCATTTTTAGATCCCATCTTTATGTTTATTATTTTTTCCCTCATTTAGGCATTTAATTTATTACGCAAATAGAGTTTTTGGGTGACTTCCCACCTAATCCTGTTTCTGTAGTTTTATTTTAACAGTATTTAAGTGGGTTGCTTATTCTCAGACAAGACATTTTTATTACTGAATGTCTATCTTTTGGATATTATAAAGCAAATTTAGCCTCAGATTTTAAATATATTACTATGTGTTGTCAAATTAATTATCCTTCAATCTGAGTTACTGTTGGTGTTGTAGTAGTAGATATAAATGTTTTTAGTGTTTTGATGTGCATATTTCTTCCTCTGTCTAAATGTGGTGGTAATGATTAGTATCTGTGCAGTGTAGCTTTTCTTTTTCTTTAAGTACTAACCAGTATGGCCAGTTACTAAGGGTTTTTCTTGAACGGTATTTTTTTAGATTTTGGAAGGTTTTTTTTAAGTCAAAAACTGTAACATTTTATTCATTTAAGAACCTTCTATATACAGAATATCAGAATGAACTAGGACCAGTTTCATAATGAATGGAATGCTGTTTTTAGCCATACAGTGAATATTATGACACATATATTGCTTTAAGTTATTGCTGCTTTGAACACTGAACCTCTTTCAAATTTTTATGCTTACCAACAAAATTTGTAAATTGAACTAATTGAAACTACCTTTCAATTAAATGATTCTTGGGAACCAGTAAATTGTTTTTCTCTTGTAAATTTAGTGTAACTTTTTGGTGACTACCAGTAAACAGGTTGACTTTTTTGAGCAATCTTTGGCAATTACTGTCTTGGTAAAATGAGACAAAGTAGTAAACTTATGTATGTTTCCTTCTAGTTTGCTACAATTTTTAATACATTTGCTGCCCACTTGAGCATTTGGTATTTTTTATAAATATGTCCTCTCCAGAAAGACGTTGGAATATGTTTCCAGCTACCCAGTGACTTGTTAGGAATTACTTCAATGCAAAGAATTCCATATTTTAACTGTTAGATCGGATTTCCTTTTTTAGACCAGTGATAAGAGAAATATCACTTTTGAGATAATTTTATCCCATAAAACTCAGTGAACAGTTAATGTGGTATATGGAGTACTCTTACTCCCTAGTAAATTTAGGAGTGATGTCTTTAAAATTGTCAACTTAAAAAGTAATAATAGCCTTGTTTTACAAACAAGGGTTTTTCCTGGAGAGCTGTATGTAAATTTAGATATATAATAAGAACTGTCTTTAAAGGAAACCTATGATGAATGTAGTTATCTCCATATGGGATAAATAGCTATCCTATAACATTTATTTATTTGGGTTCTGAGGTATAACATTACCTGATATCTAGACAAACCTGTTAGGTTATAGAAATATGGCAAAGATGCAATATCCTGGAAATCTCTATCAGTATTTCACTGTTAACTATTTTTTTAATCTTTTCTGAGAATTTGAAAATTACATTGCATGAAAGTGAATGTGATGGTAAATTTAAATCTTCCCCAAACAATATATAACATTAAGATTAAATTAAATGTGCTTTTTAAAAATAAAATTAACCAGTTGGCTAAGCACAACTGAGCTTTAGGTTTACTAGTGGGTAATGAACTTGAAGAAGGTTCTGCAGGTTTTTGTTTTGTTTTGTTTTCGTTTTGTTTTGTTTCATTTGCAAACTGTTCTTTGCATACTTATGTTTGTGGTCCTTGTAACTGACTTCTGCTTTTTGTTTGTTTCCTTTTCTTTCCTTTATCTGTTTTACTTCCCCCATACTGTGTCATTGCTACCAGTTTCTATTGCTCCACCCCCTCCCCCTATGCCTCAGTTGACTCCACAGATACCTCTCACAGGCTTCGTGGCCAGGGTGCAGGAAAACAGTAAGTTTGTAAAAACTGAGTTACCAAAGAGTAGAGGCTGTCTCCTTATAGCATGCATGGCTGATAAGTCATCATTTTCCTTACTTTTATTGAGACGCTAATCTTATCTTGAAAATAGGTGCAGATATGTTATTTAAACTGAAGAGCACGGTCTTCAGTTTTTTCTCTTGTGTGCATGATTACTGACCTATATAAATTTTAAAACTGCAACTTTCTTACATATTTACATGATCTAAAACATGAAATCTGATCTTTGCAGATTCTTACAGAAAACATAATCAAACATAAAAATTTAAATTGGATGGAAATTACTAGCTTCCCATAATTATTAGGGTAATTAGTTAGAAAACATTTTGTATTCTGTTGCCAGCAAATTCATCAAGATAAAGATAGTTACTCTGTGAGAGTACTGTGAGAGTATATTTATGCAATTGGGACAGGTGTTTTTTTTTCCCTGTAGTTACAAAATTTTTTGGAGAAAGCTTCGCAGCCTCAGATTTTGATAAATGAATAATTTTAAACTTATATGTAGATTCTCTGTTAGAATAAGAATGAATCTGTAAGAATAAGTAAATTACATCCATAATATCTGTCCATATAAGAGTGATAATCATTGTAGAGTCCTCTTCGTGTTTTGGCTACATGCAAGCCAATGAGGATTATTTATGAATATGCAAATCTGTCAGAAATTTTTTAGGTCTTCTTTGAAGGAAGGTGAAAATTAATGAATTTTGGAAATTATTTTGAATACGTAGATATAATTAGGATAGTTTATATTGCTGCCTGATTAAGGTTCTGGACAATGTATAATCCTAGTTATACTATCATAGTGAATGCTATTTGGCAAAATGAAGAAAACCACTATCACGATTATATGCCAAAATAGCTGTTGAGGTTAAGATGGTAAAGTGGTCTAGTGGTAATTTACTTCATTTGAGACCATCACCATGCAAATAAATCTCAGAATGGTTAAATAAATGTGTAATCCGCTGCCAGCCCATCTTCCAGGAGAATACATTCTGGCAAATTCCATCATTCAGCTTTTGCAGACCTGGTGGTAGTATTCTACCCATTTCCTTCTTTCCTTCAGTCAAGTATTTGTTTATTCAGTGTTATGTGCTAGTAGTCTTTGGAACGAATACACATAGTTTAAGACAAAGTCCCTATCTTTAAGGAATGTGTGATTTAATGGACTTTTTATATAAAGCATTGTATTTTCAAAATGTTGAAATTTCTGTGTGTAAACCAACCTTGAAATTTGTTTGAAAACTCTAATGTGTTTAAACATATAAAAATAAGTGAATCTTACTTCTAAAAATAAGTGAGTAGGGTAAATTGCTGGTCCTTATTGCTACAAGAGTTAAAAACTAAGCCAGTTAGACCTTTTGAACTGCCTTACAGCCAAGAATTTTTAGGAACTATTTAAAAATTACCATCATGAATATCCATTTAGTGCGTCCAAAGCTCATTTTCTAGCTTTTTAGTAACTTTTTTTTTTCCCCCATAGAA
This sequence comes from Pteropus medius, assembly GCF_902729225.1. Lineage (NCBI taxonomy): Eukaryota > Metazoa > Chordata > Mammalia > Chiroptera > Pteropodidae > Pteropus > Pteropus medius. The sequence goes on along the minus strand of NW_024347790.1, from coordinate 10,409,773 downwards.
ATTCAGAATTAATGTACATTATTCTAGGCTTGCCTGGTTTTTGCTAAAGAGGGCCATGGTGCTATTGTAGTTCTTTTTACCAAACATATGAACTTGAGTCAGTCAGTCATTCTTGTGCTGCAGAATGCCCAACTTTATTTGGCATCTGTTTTCTATGAAAGCATGTTAGGAAGATTGGTGATAAACTGTGTATTAATATCTTAAATACTTTATGAAGTACAAATTTTCTGTGTTCTTTACTTTCTTAAATATCGAGTTGCACCAACTCATAGTTGGTGATAATCCATGTAACAGTTAACCTATTAATAAGTGTGTTTCAGTTTAAGACATGAACCTCCAAAAAAATCATCAGTGTATTTATAGCTGTTTATGATTAACATCAGAAAGCATTTTGAACTAATTACACAGGATGCTAGACAAAATATTATACATAGAGAATTAGACTGACCAGATTCCTGCCCCTGTGTATATGGTTTGAAGATAAGCCAGTGTAGATTCATAGAAGTTGAACATAAAAACAGTTGAGTGAAAACATTAAATTAATAAGTTATGTATAAATCAAGAGTAAATGCAATTAGGGATTCAGGCAAACATATATAATTTATACCTTAAGCCAAATTAAGGATATGAGCTATGGCTCTTTGATATCAGGATGGATTCATATGTATTTTCTTCTCACTAGTAACAGGAAGCTTTATGTTGTACTCAAGGGTAAAAATAAAAAAGATCCATGCATTCAATGAAAAAATAAATTGTAGGCGATCACAGTTAGCATCACCACACGGGACTTGTTTTTTGATAGCCCTTTTCATCCTCCAGGAGGATAAAATAGAAATCACAGGATCGAAGTAGTTATGGAAATAGGGCTATTATCTGCGAATGTTTTAAATCTTGATCTCTCAGATATAGTCTCAGCATATTATTCCAAATAGAGTGGAGAAAACTTTTTAAAACCTGTATTATAGATAGATCATGACTACTATTTTTTGATCAGTGTCTTTATCTTTTAAAGAAATGCATGGATTCGAAATTTAAGTGTTAGTTGCATTCAGCTTTGAATTCCTTAATATGGGAGCATTTGTTACCTGGTGTCATAATAGTTCAGTGAACACAGTTTTAGCCTGACATTTTCTCTTTTCACTGTTCGCACTTTTCATTATTTAAATCACACACAGACACTTACCACAACCATTTAGAATTTGAGGTATGAGTTGTTTTTGTTGTTCTGCATGATATGTTACCTTCTGTGTTTTTTTTGTTTTTTTTTTTTAATTACTGTCCCACAATATTTTATTTTTTTAAATCTTTGTTGTGGATATATTCTTAGAAAATTGGATCTTTAGAATCTAGTCTTTCCCTCATCCCATGCTTATGTTTTACTAGCAATAATGCAAAAATCTTAGCTTGCTTTTCCACATTACAAAAGTTGATTATGAAAATAAACATTTTTGAAAATATTCAAGATTTTCTAGTTCGGAATTCTCATCTTGTTAAAATTTAAATAAAAGAATAGAAACCTTATACATAAAAGCAGAGCTAATACCACCAACTTTGCTTTTTTTCTCCATTAAAATGAACAGAAAATAAATATCTACCCACTTATTTCTGGGGAACCAAAGATATTAAAAGCTAAAATCAGGGACGTGAATCTGCACAATGAATGGTTATCAAACCATTAATGTAATTTTATTCATAACATTTATTGTAGTCCAAATGGCAAAAGTGATGTAGGCTTATTTAAGGAGCTGAGCAAAGAGCAACATTTATTTTGACCTGAGCCTTGGAATAAGGATACTTCTTTACTCCTATACTCATTATAAAAAAAAGAAATACTGTCTCCTAACCTCCTGCATTTATTAATTGGTAATACTTCCTAATACCCTTATTTTTAGCTCATTTTGTTATTGCAAAATTATTAAGAGTAGTGAAAGCTTTAACACACCAAGCTTTTATTTCTAATCATTGCATGTTTTATTATAGTGCATGCTGTACATGAATTAGAGCTTTCTTAAATTCTGTTAATTTATGACTTTTCATTTAGTCTAATTTCTGATTCAAATTAATTAACTGAATTTTTTTAGTTGCTGATAGTCCAACTCCACCACCACCACCTCCACCAGATGACATTCCCATGTTTGATGACTCCCCACCTCCACCACCACCGCCTCCAGTGGATTATGAAGACGAGGAGGCTGCCGTAGTTCAGTATAATGATCCATATGCAGATGGGGATCCTGCTTGGGCCCCCAAGAATTATATTGAGAAAGGTAAGATTACCTTTGTCATCATTGACACCAAGTCATCATTGAATTGGTGTAAAGGAAAACCACCTAATAATAGAATTTTAGAGCTATGAAGAACATCTAATCCAGTGTTTTCAATCTTTTGTATAGCCTTTACCAGCCAAGATATATTTCCTATACATTCCCAATATAAAGGGAAGAGCCTTTATATTTTAAGTTAAAAGTATATAATAATCTTACATTTGCTTTTTCTAATGACATATGCTTCTAGCTGGAGAGTAACTTCCTTGTCTGCATTTTATAGATGATACAACTCAGGCACAAAAGAATGAAATGATTTACTAGTCATATAATTAGTAAAGATTTAAAACAAATTTTCCATGCTTATAAAGTAAAAGCAGAGACCTTTCATATCTAAATATTTAAAGATATATTGGAACTATCACAAGAAAAAGCCTCAATTAAGGCTTTCAGTTGATCGAGCTTATAAAAGAGAAGGTAATCACTAGAATTTAATTTCATTATAACTCTAATGTCCAAATTTAACTAAATTATCTGACATTCATTATAAGTATCTATTAAGAAATAGCGGGTGACAAAGAAACATGCTCTTTTTAGAGCTTATGTACTTTTTCCCATCCAGTTCTGTGCTATTTAAAAAACGTGTTTCTATATAGAGTTCTGAAAAATGCTTATAATTTAGTTAATCATATTTGATTGCATTTGAAATGTATTGTCTTCCATAGGCTTTATTGGTAACTGACCATAGGCAAGTAGCTGTAGCTCTTGAGACCTGTTGCATTCTCTCCTGCCCAAGTTTTGAATACATGGCTAAAAGTAAATTTGCTATTTCCATTTTTTAAAAAATATTTTTAAACAGTGAATATTCTACATTTCATTCAGGAAGTCTTGAATATTCTGCATTATGTTTAGTGTCTCACATATCTTCAAATAGAGATATGTTGTGGTTATTATGAGAGTAATAAACTTGAATAATCTTGAATTGTTTTTGCCCATATTTTCTGGCTTGGAAAAACAAATTTAAGTATCCGTGGAATTTATATGTTGATAAATTTGGACTTATATAATGGTAACAGAACAGGATTTAAAAATGTCTTCGCAAATTGAAATGAGTCTTAAATCAGGGGTCATCACACATTTTTTATAAAAGACCAGATAAATATTTTTAACTTTCTTTAGAAATTGAGGTATAGTTGACATAACATTATTAGTTTCAGATGTACAACTTAATGGTTTGATATTTGTATATATTGCAAAGTGAAATATTTTAACCTTTGCCAGCCACGCAGTCTCTTGTCACAACTCCTTCACTTCACTGTTAGAGCACAGCGCAGCCGTAGACAGCACAAGAGTGAATGGATGTGGCTGTGTCCCAATAACACTTGATATATAAAAAAGGCACTGCCTTGGATTTGACCGTGGGCCGTTGTTTGCTGACTCTATTCTAAATCAAAACGTTGACATTTAGTAGGATTATATTTAAAGCCTTTAATAGTCACCTTTATGATCAAAAGATAAATAAAACCTGGTTTAATAAGATTTCAGTTGAATATATTATTCAACAGTATGACATGACTGTTCCAAAAGCCAGATTCTTAGGGTACATTAGCTGAACTTCAGCCTAATATGTACCAATTTGATCATATTTGTTTATGTTGGACTATAACTATGTCTAATTTTAAGTACCACATTTTAGGCTCTTAGATACAGGAATGCCTTCAGAGAATATTCAGGAGGCTGAAATGTCTAGAAAGTGCACATATAATGAGAAACAGTTGAAAGTGTTATTTCTAATTTGAGGAAAAGATTTCAGAGGGACTAGATAGCTATCTTTAAATTTTTATCATGTAGAAGGAAGTAGGATTAGAGTATTAGACTTCAACTTCCAGAGAACCTTACAATACACACAGAAGGGAGAGTTTAGCTCTTTACAGGGATTATGATACGATCCTGGAGAGTAGAATGGAATTGATTTGTTAATAGTTAAGTACTCTGCAGTAAGAGTTATTATGTGAGAGAATATGGGCATTGAGAGAGGGGAAGTTGGGTGCAACTGGGTTTCATTTATAAAGGGGTTTTGGAAAATAGAAACATTATTAATTGAGCTCAGCACTTTTACCAGCTCTTTGTATAAGTGGAAAAAGAAATAAAATAAGAACAAGAGGAAATAAAATTTTTATTCTGTTGAATGACTTTGAGGGTGTCATGCCTTTTCATAATCAGTTTAAAAGTCATCTACACTGCTCAAAATCTAACCCATTATGATTCTGAATACAAATAAATTAATGTTATCAAAATTAAACAATAAGTAATAAAAATTAATTGGCAAATAATATTTGACTTTTTAATTTTACACTCCTTACTATCTCTAGCAATCATTCAGTTTTCTTGGGTAGTTTTTTAAACCAAAAGTAATACCAAGGTAGTAATTTAACGTTGTTTATTCTTTGTTCTTGGGTTTTTAAAAAGCTATATGAAAGTGAACTTGTAATCATAATACTGTGATTCTGCTCCAGGATTAAAATGGAGGAAAATGGATTTGTTGAGTTTACCCAACATAATATTTTGTATAGGGGAAAACAGATCATCTGTTTTGATTTGGCAAATGATGCTCTGGATTAGTGCTTCAGGTCTCTTTTTATAATTCATTAATTCAGAATAATTGTGGGCAGTAGCCATCTTTCTTAGAGGAAAAGTAAGTTCCAGAACACCTTAAATGTCTTAAAAACTCTTAAGAAAAAAACTACACAAGGTAAAACAATGAAAAAAATCCGTATCACATACCATTTCACGTACATTAGATTATTACATATAATTTCAGAATTACGCTATAAAGGCAGAATAAAAGAATAATTAAATTCATAAACCAGTAGTTTGGAAAACTAGTAATTTTTTGAAGCCATTCCTTTCCACAACACTGTGTAAAGAAAGTGAATATTTTGAAACCAAAGCAATCATAGATACTACAGAATTACAAATAGTTATCTAGCTTAATGGGTCTTTACTTTTTTATCCCTTAAAAAAAATTCCGTTAACCTTTAAAGTGTGTAAATATTCTGTAAAAGATGCTAAGTATAGCCTCATAAATTACATGAATGTTTTCCTTGAATGAGTAGATTGAGATTTATCTCCTAATATATGCTTATTTTCAAATTAGCTAGTTTACTGATTGGCTATGCAGCTTTGCCCAGTAGTTATTTTGAAAAATGGTGTTTTGCATATGGTTGGCACTTAATAGATGTTTGAGCAAACAAATTGAAATATAATAATTCCTAAATTTCAGAGATCTTTTTAAATAGATTGGTAGAAACTATTGATTTCTCTAGTCTAATCAGATTGTCAGTTTGGCCCAAAGATCGAGCTAGTGATTTAGGCACATGATTGGCCATCGGTCTACCTATATTTATAGATGTAAGAATTAAAAATATTTATAAAAATAGTTGGTTTTGCTATACTGTTGATTTAATTGGCTTTACATTTTAAAATTCAATTAAATGTTAGATATAATCCACTTACCTATTATCTCAATTTTTTTCCTCCATAGTTGTGGCAATATATGATTATACAAAAGACAAGGATGATGAGCTATCATTTATGGAGGGTGCAATCATTTATGTAATAAAGAAGAATGATGATGGCTGGTATGAAGGAGTCTGCAATCGAGTGACTGGTCTGTTCCCTGGGAACTATGTTGAATCAATCATGCACTATACTGATTAAATTTTTTGCTTTTAAAGTAGGTTCTTATTACTCAGTCATACTTGTGGGACTATTAATGATTAACAGAATTGTCTTAAAATGTTTTAAAACGTGCCCATATTTTCAGGACATGCTGTTTTATTGGTATAATTGAATGTCTACCTATAAGCATAAATCTTTGAGGCAGTTTTGTCCATAATCGATTATGCTTATGTACTTACTTACACAATGTAACTTTATGACCAGCCTAAATATTCTGGGGTTGTGGGGTATAATATTTAACAAATCATGATTCCGATTGTACCATTACATGTTTCAGTGCAGCATGGTTACTAATGCTATGTCAGACTAATATTAAAATCTGAAACTTAAATGCTGGTGCTGGTCATACTTTTTGTTTAGACTCATTCTTGAACTGTAACTTTGTTTAAAGCATGCATACAAATTTATGTATTGACACATACTTTAAAAAATCCAAGATGCTTCCAATTTGTGTAATACTTACTTGGAGTACTCGTACTAAGGTCTCTTGAAATGAATCGAGTCTCTGAGGTTTCCGTGTGAAACAAAACAGACAAAAAAAGGGTTATCTGTAATGTTGTAATTTGTACTTAAGTTTTTTAATGAGTGAATTTGCATTATCAATTTTTTCCATTCATAAATATTTAAGTGAACCAAAGGTTTTTGTCCTTTCCTTCACTGGTTTGCTTTAAAAAATAAATAAATAAAAGATACTGATTTATTGCAGAATTATGGTTCTATTTTCTCAGTATATTAACTTGGGAAAAAATTTTAAGCCTTATTTCAACATGTCCCAACATCAATGTGACTGATTTTTGCAGATTTAAAATCTGCGATGGTTATTTACAAGTCAATCTACTTAATTGCTTTTCTAAAGTAACTTTTTTTTCAAAGCTAAGAAAATGTATAAAAGTGTATACACGTTCTGTAGGTAAAATTCTTAAGTATTGTTATCAGTCCTTCAGTTTTTCAGTGGACTGTTGTATACTGGTTCAATGAAAGGAAATTATAAATATCTTTTACATACTGTTTTGTAGAAATGGATGCGATTGATTTTTGAATAGGCACTGTTTAATCCATTACCTGGCACTAGCAACACAGAAAAATTTTTAAATAATTGGGGGAAATGGTGGGTCATATAGTAATCAGTGAACAGGGATATACCTGACCAACAGGTTTGTATTGTCTTTGACATAATTGAAATGCAACACATGCACTTTGTGTGTCTCCTAATTTAAGGGAGGTTTAGAGGGGTGTTTTCTCCTGTGTATAATTCTATATTGCCTCGGATATTAAAGTAGAGCACTCAAGTGTGGGTTTCTGTATTGAGGAGTTGTTTGGATTTCTAATTACAGTTATGTACTGGGCATTCACAGACTTATAACAGTATAGTAAATGGTAAGACTAGTGCAAAACGTTTATTTCTGAGACTTATAAAGGCCATTGCTACCAAATCAATGTGACTGTTGCATACGCATTTTGCCTTTGTTAATTTCAAACATGATTTCAGTATCACTAGTGATCAGCTAGCTACCATCTTCATTTTTTTAAGTGGAATGTTCTCTTAATTTTGTATATAACTTGTCTAAATTTTATGTACAGTCTTTTATAATAAACCATTCTCCTATATGAAATTTTGGATACTGTTAAAATCTAATGTGGATTGAAATGTAGACCCTACAAATCTCTGACCTTTACTCCTATGGTGAAACAAGATAAACCATTTGAATTTAACACTGACTATTTATTTGTGTAATGGTTTTACATGTGAATATTAACAGTGTAAACAGTACCACAAATAACCATCAAGATACCTCGATTAGAATTTACAGGACTAGAATGACAGATTCAGGTGGTTTAATTACATTTTAAAAATTTTCTGAAAAATTTTGCCAATAAAAAAAACCTGCCCATCATTAAGGTTGAAATGATTTTTTAAAATGATTTTTGGTTATCTGCACATGAAGCAAAGTATATTCCACAAAAGTCTTTAGGCACAGTCTGGTAAAATAGCTGCCAGAAATAACAGAAAGACTTGTCATTTATCTCTCGTGAGTACAGTTTCTGAGAGCTGTATAAGGGCATCTCTCTCTCGGGATGGTCGCAGTTTACTGATCTCTCTTATTGCTTCGTGGCAGTACCGCTGGGCGAGGTAGGTTGTTTGTTGCACACCATCACTCTGCAGATACAGAAAAAACAGAATGGATGTATGTTACCTCCGGGATCAGCTCTTAAATTCATTATAATAAATTAAAACATACTTTAAGGAATAGATTAGCTAACAGCCAAACTATGTTTCTAATGTTCTCTCTTCAACTCATAGTTCCTCCTCTGCCTACTTTTTTAGGCCCTTTCCCCAGACTGAAGCAAAGTAACTATTAGCATGCAAAGCAACTAACTCATTAATATCAAGTAGCCATCTATTTATTTCCCTCTATTCTTAATTTAAATATTAGAGTTTTTAAAAAGTTCTACACATATAAAATATCTATACAATGAATTTTTAAATAAAATCTGAAGTGAAAGTTTTAAAAAGTACATAATAAAAGTGAACAGAAGAGCTGATGATGAAAATCAAGTTTCCTTCTTCAAAAGGCACCAGCTTTTTTATCCATTGGTTTTTATTTCTGAATTATCAATTTGTTATTATCTGTTTCCTTTCTACCAAAACGAGGATTTAGCCCACTAAGATCCTATTTTGATCACAGTGTTATCTTTAGTTCTTCTATTGATGACTTTTGCCATCTGACTTCATCTTGTTTAAGATGAGGAAACCTAGTGCTCCTATTCTTTCTGCTTTTAACTGAACCTTTACACTAAAGGTAGGTTTGCATTGCTTGTTTTATAACCATGCTTTTATGTTGGTTCTTTTTAAAAGCTGAACACCAACAAAGTATTATTTCCATGATGTAAAAAAGTTTATGGTAGAATCAGGTCAGTCATTTCCTCGCCATGGTTCCTAGTTCATGATGCCTCTGTCATTGAGAGAAGATCCCTAACATGGTTGAAAGGCCTCTGATTTTCTATACCAACTGACACAAAATATGACATATTTTAGCTTGTGTCATGTTTTTAAATATGATACTCAGAAGCCCAGGTCTGAATGTAATTGTCTCCTTTTCTAACTTTGTGTGAAAGGAGCTCTTGATTCCTAGTATTTCTGATGCCTTCTTCATCCTTTTCATTACTTAAGACTGGCTGCTTTTTAGGTCTTGTACAACTGCCATCGCAGGATGACTTTTGATTGAATGAACTCTTAGGTTCACACTGGTTTTATAGTACCTACATCTTTCTCTTTCTTGGTGTTTTCACACTTTTGCTGAAATATATCCAACTGTACCTCACCCAGAAAATGTGTACTGGAAGCCAACTTTTAGTCCTTAGTGTGATAATGACTTTTACCTCCAGAGCATATAGAATTCTCGTTTTAAAACGTTTCTTCACCATTTGGAAGGCCTTGCTCACTGCCTTCTAGCTTCCGGTGTTTGCTCTATACCGAGCCAGTATGACCCCTTTCCTTTTGTAGGCGACCATTTTGTTCTTTGACTTCATTTTTTGATTCTCTTCCTGAAACATGTTATATGATTGTAACTGATTCTCTTCTGAGCTTTTCTCATATGCTTCCCTTGCTGTTTACATTTTGGAAGATTTTCTCAATTCCACATTCCAACTCTTCTTAGCAGTTAATTTTTCAGTCATTTAAAATTTCTCCTGAGCTTGTTCTTATTTATTAGATATTATCTTGTTTTATGAATGCAATTATTTTTGAATCCTATTTATATTCTTCCTCTTTATTTCTGTGTATCTTGGTCTCTTTCATTCAGTCAGCTAGTAATTCTAAATAAAACCCTAGTTGTCCATTTATATTTAATGAGGGAATAGCAACCGGGAGCTCTGGGTGAATGGGGAGCTAGAATTTAGAGATCTTTGGAGAATTTGTTTAGAGAACATCCTGGGGACTTTTCTTCTGTGTGTTTCTGCTTAGGCTTGCTGGAACGTCACTGTTTTGCACAAGAGTTACAATTAATTTCTCTCTTTTCAGTCCCACTTACTTCAGCTTTTTCTGAAACCAGGACTTCTCCCAGGCATAGCAACTTCTCTCTCAGCTATAGCCCTCCCTCATATTGATTTTTTAATCGTACTGCCAAACTACCCTCCAAAAAGGTGCTAACCGATAGCAAATTATGCGTAACAATATACAGATTTAACAGAGAAATATATCCTTTGGAAGGGTTTTATTTTTTGGAAATTTAAAAAAATCTGAAAAGTCTATTTGGAATTCTTTCAAGTACTGGACTAATTATAGATCTCAGACCATATCTGCTTACTAAAAATTATTTGCTTGCCTTATTAACTAGATCTGCTGGCTCCAACTGACTGGATTTGGATCTTAGAAATAGCTCATTCTCAAAAGATAAGTCATCGAAACTGAAAATACACAAAAAGATAGGGCTTCAACAGAAAAGTTCGGAAGATATATGGCAATATATTTGAAAAAAACTTACAGCGCCGAAAGTTAAACAGTTTATTAGTTTGCCTATGTTGGTTTAATTTTTTTTCAAGTTAACATTTCTTTAGTCACACCTTTATGAGAGTTAGACAGGATGGAACAGGTAAGATCAGTTTTGAGTAAACTGCTGTAATAGTCTAGCCGTGGCAAGGATGAGGGCTTGGATTAATCTGGAGACGAGTCTGGGTAATTGGGAGAATAGTCACGCCACTGATGGGCATGGTGAAGACTGGTTCCAAACCAGTGGTTCCCAACCCTGACTGCACATCACAATCACAGGAATAGCTTTCAAAAAATGTTAACTGTCCATCCCCTAACCAAGGCCAAGCAAATCAGAATCCCTGGCAAAGAAATCTACAAGAAAAATGAATTACAAGTTTTTCCTTCTCAGTTTTTGTCAAATCAAGAAGGGACTAAACTTGGTCTTGTATCTAAAATTTCATGTTACTTGTTCTATTAAGAAGCTGCCACATTGTACCTGCTGTTGCCTCTTTTTTTTTTTTAACTCTTACCTGTAATACATATTGTCGAGCTCTGTCCACATCTCCTGGCAAACTGAACCGTCTCATTATCATAGCATTCATTTCTGGGAACTAACCATAAAGAAAGAAAATCTATTTATTCATCTTGGCAGAATCAAATGTTCCAATACTAGCTTGTAACAATAGGAAATAATAGGAAAAAGCAAAAAGGTGATTGATTAGATGATGTAGGGTAACAGTAAATTATAGCAACTAAGAGAGACATCAATTTTTCCATGCCCAGGGACTGGGCTAGTGCAGTGTTCATTCTGATGTTTTGTATCCTTGGTCCGACACTGAGTAGAAAAGAGAGAAGGATGAGTACATCTCTAACATCTCCTTACTGACTTCTCTTGTGGTTCGTAAACGTTAGGTCACACCAGAAACACCGGAGGCTCAAGCCTCTCTCCTAAGTATCTAATTCAGTACAGGGGGCCTAAGTGAGCATTTCTAATGAGTTCCCAGGGGATGCTGACAGTTTGAGAACCACAAGCCCAGAATGAGGGTGAAAATTAGGAATTCTATTCTTAGTACTAAATCGAGTGACGCTTAAAAGCTATTGCGGTTTCTGAACAGAGGGTAGTATAAGCAGAGATCTCTGCTACAGCAGCTTGTAGAATGGATTAGAGCAGTGGTACTCGACGCTGAGTAAACTGCATGCTGGAATCACATGGGGAGTCTATAACAGTTTCCTAGATCTGCTCCCAAAGGCTGACTATATTGGCTCGGGGTTTGGGCTGCGCATCAGGATCTCAAAAACTCTCCAGGTGCAGCCAAGGCTGAGAACCATTGAATTAGAGGAGATGGAGTTACAAATACTAGTCAGGTTACTGTAGTAAATTATAAAGATCAGAGTTAAGCTGATGGTAATAAGAGGAAAAAAGAAAACAGGTACAAAAGGCAATGAAGAGAAAACCTATATTCCATGATACTTAGCAACAATTTAGGGGAATTGTCATTATTAACAGAATCATGAAGCCAGAACACCAAATCACTTCCATCTTCTAGATCCGAGCTCTAGTGCTGGTGCTGCCACAGCTGAGTGAGTTCCTGAACCTCTTGGGTCCTAGCCTCCCCAGCTGTGTCATGGAGGAGCCGAACTACATGACCTGAGGTCCATTAGCTCTAACTTATGGTCCTGTGAAATAAGGGGTAAGATGACATGTTTGGTTTTGGACACGTCAGTGCTTATAGCAGTTGCCAGTTTTTCCCTGGCAGTGAGCCCGAAGGATGAAATAAGCTGTTGTCCTGTAACCACCACCACGGTATTAGAAATCCTAGAAGGAAAAATAGGGCACACATAGAAAAACCTCAGCCAGATGGTGGCAGATTAAGAATTAAGAATGTTCCTTTCAGGGCAGAGTATGTATCAGAACAGTTCTGAACACGTAGAGGCTGCTAACATGCGCAACATTTAAAGAACCAGCAATCAGTTAGTTCTAAAAACCCATAATTTGCTTTAGTAACTGGTCTGTTAAGAATAAAATAATTTAAATTTTATAGGAAACAAATCAGGAAAGCGCAATCAACTTTAGCGGTAAAAAATGCAAATCAAATTGGCATTCGTCTTAGTTGATTACTACCACATTCCAAAATTGTATTTCTCAAAGCTGATGTGATACTGTCCTGGGCATCTGATAAAATTACCTTATTGATGGTCTAGGAGGGTTTTTTTGCAATACCAACAAGTGTAAAATGAGCTGATTGGATATTTTTTCTGATTCCTTTTACTGTAAAAAGCATTCAGAAAGCAGAGTTTGAAAGAAATATTTGCATTGAGTGTGACTACATCCTTCCTTTGAAACATGTACTGTGGGCAGTTTTACTATGCAAATAACAAACTTTTCCCCCAGGCACTCTTCATTCTCCTTAATGTGTGTGTATATGGAGAAATAATGAGAAACACACCAGGAAGAACAGTTGTCCGCCTGAGAAATAAGAAAATTTTTGTTTGTTCAGGCTCTCTTTTCAAGAGTAGGAAAACCAGCTGTGGATGAATGAAATTCTAACTCTGAAATCTAAACTATACCATAAACTAAACTACAAAGGTGATCGATAAATTAGAGTGAGCTTGAACAAAACTTGGGTAACTAAGGCACCAGCTAGTCACAAGAGCAAAAAGCCTGGGCAGCTGGTGCAGGGGCTGGGAAATGGTGATGGCAGTTGCAAGTACAGCTACAGGTGACTTATCAAATACAGAAGAGAAGCAGAAGAAAGGAAAAGATCTCTTAAAGGATATTCGAGAACTAACACAGTCTCACCAAAAAAAAAAAAAATTCCTTTTGATTCTAAAGATTTCAAAATCCGACTTATATCCTCTTTGAGGATTTAACGAGGTTTTTGTTCTTAAAATATGTACACACATTATACAAGGAAGGGCACTGTCATCATTGGGACCTCTCCAGAAATTTTGAAACTCTTCTTAAATCCCCTATAGCAAATGTTATCAAGAAACCTCTACAGAGAGATTTGAAAAATGGTGAATTCCAGAGAGGGAATTTCTGTCAAGCTTCTGGGACCAACAAATGCCGAATTCTCCATGCTCAGTTAAAAAGGAAAAGCCATTTTCCAGAGTTGATTGTCTTGTCTTGGTCCAGTGAGACTCAGTGTTCACAAATGGAAAAGTTCAAAGGTTTATCTGCAAATGAAACTCACTGACCTCTGGAAAAAGATGGCAAACATCTTAAACCTACTCCACTAAATGAGAGCTGACACTGCCTCTTCTTTGAGTGTTGTCAGTACATTTTCAGTGCCAGAGCACACCTGTTATCAACTTTGTGGGAAGACCTTCTGGGGATCAGACACGCTCATAAGGTACTCGCTTTTGCAGTGGCGATAATACATTGTGGAGTAAAACGGATCCTAGTCTTAGAAGACTTGGAGTGTTTAATTTCCTAATGTGCCATTTACCAAGTGTCTAATTTCGATCAAGTTTGAACATCACTTTCTCATTTGTAGAATGGACATAACACCTACCACAAAGAGGAGTTGTGAGATTAGAGATAATGTATAAAAGAATCCTTTGCAAATTATGAAAACAGTGCATTTTCATTTAATGGAGATACTGTATATTCTCATGTTATTTTTGAACTTGGTTTACCCCAAAACAATTTTAGCCCCATAAATTTTGACAAATTTCTGGCCAAGAATCCCTCCCCGCCCCCGCCCCCCCCACTTTTTTTTTATTGACAGTATAATCCTTAGTGGAGTCTAAAAATGTTTTATTACAAAACAACTTATAAATACATATTTGCCAATACAAGACAGAAAGATCAGTCTCTTTAGGAAGCAGGTCTTGTCCAGAATCACTTCCTGCTTGATCTCATTCTATGTTCCCTTTTCTAAGGCTGCAGTGTGCCTTTTAACAACTCCCAATGCCTTCTGGGCAGATGGGAAAAGTGCTGTCTGGTGAGGGTGACTGTGTGCCTCGTGATACTGGGATTTTCCAGTGAAACACAGAAAACTGGTTTGGGGCACTATAAACTTTGTTCCTTTTCCTTGCCTTTTTTTTTTTTTTTTTCTTCCTAAACCAACATTTTTCAATCTCTTATATGTTACTGACAAATCAATATAGAGCAGTGGTCCATTTCTCCCCTGACTTTGCCCCACTATATCTGAAGGTAGAATTATTCATTATTGTTCTTGTAGAGGAAAGCAAATTAATTTCTTTTGAAATATGTTCATAGTGAAACAATCGAAGAGGCATCCATCTTCAATCACCTTAAGGTTTAAGTGGGACCTGGCTGTTAACTTAGTACCGTGGGACTCATAACAATTAACTGTTAAGTTTTCTAAAGCTTTTAGTAAACTAAGCTGCTTTAGGGAAAGTCCTCGTCTAAGTCATCTTGATAACCTCAGGGCCCAGCTAAAGGAAGCGTTCCTGAGCTGGCAGAATCTCAGTGTACTCAGTCCATCTTGTTTTCTGTTCACGTTTCCAACCAAGGTCTGAAGAGCTGATTAATTTTTTAGTTGTATAGATGGTAACCAGTGACTTACCTCTCTGTTCTCAGGCGTGCCTTTTACATGGCTCATGAATCCTCTGCTTTTTTTAGTAGGTTAATGGTAAAAAAGAAAATGTTCCTCACTCATGCTTTAATGTGTACAAGGAAGGAGACCTTACAAATTTTTGTCAGAAGTTGGCACGTATATTAATATTCTGGCGTTTTGGGTTGGTGAGTTAGTCTCAGTAGAGCATACCTTTCACTTCTCACCTCTGCCTCAAAATTCTGAGAGGACAGAGCCTGGTAATGAGGACAGATGTTTCCACAAAGTGCTCCCACATCTCTATTTGCACCCCTCATTCCTCACTTGACTGCTGTCCAAAGTAACCTGGCTTAGCGCCCAAGCCGTGAGCCTCTGAAAAGGACTGCCCTGGGCATGGCTCTGCTACACAGTGGGGAAAAGATGAGCTCTTTTTCTTGGATAAGAAACTGATTCAAAGTGAAGTCACTGGTTTGTATAATATCAGAATGGAATTACTGAGTTCTATGGAAGACATGATTTATCTTTGTAATTTCTGAGAACAAATAGAGGCAAAAATCTGAAAGACTACAAGTTACTAAAACTTCAGACCAAAGAGCTAATTTTTAATTTTATGGCATGGTGATGAACATCTTATTGCTTAGCTAAATAATGAATTAAATACTACTAAGATGAAATCTATTAAAGAGATGTCGAAATACCAGCCAATGTCCCACTTATTACCAATAGCATTCGGCCCCAGAGCCAAAAGCAACGTGGCCAGGGTCCAGAGTAGGCTCTCAGAATGTACACCCTGCATGTCACTGCAACATCTTTGAAGCTTCCTAAGCTTTTCATCCATGTAAAGGAGAATATGAAGGCAGCTTTACTTACTTCCTTAATTGACAGCCCCTCAATCTGGAGAAAGAAGGAACTATGTGGTTCTAGTAGTGCATTCCACTGACTTCTTGACATTTTGAGGCAGTGGCCGAGGCTCTCTGAGAGCAGCAAACAGTCCCATTAAACTTCTAGAACTGGAGAATTTCTCAGAATTTCTTACGCTTGGAAGCCCTTCCTGTGCCTTTGTAAGGGGTTCTGAGGCACACCCAAAGTCCAGTCCTATAATCAAGATGTGGAAACCATTTACCTTGTCAGTGCTCCAAATACATGGAAATAATTGTGATGCTACCTTAAATTACACAGCACTTAATTTACAGAGTATCTCCATGAGTATTACCTCAGTTAATCCTCACAACAACCCTGGCAGGAAGGTTGTAATCTCAGTTTTACAGATAAGGAAACATAAAGCTTGGGTGAAATGACTGGCCCCAACATTTCAGCCACAGATCTAGACCTGAGGTTTCTTACTGAAATGCTTTCCCAAATACTTCTTATCTAAACCTTCCCATTAGCTGTGCCTGGACATTACTGGTTCTGTAGGGCTACACAGCAGCGTGTCAAAGGGAATTCGTAAAAACCTACCTGTCGACAAGCAAATAACACAGGGCCAGTGGCTAAACCGAGCTTCAGATCGGCAGATGTTGGTTTGCCCATCTGGTCAGAACATGAGGTGAAATCCAACACATCATCTATTAGCTAGTGAAAGAGAAAAAGGAATGTCATGAGCACCACCATCCCAACATCACAGCCACCCTTCCCACTGTCCTAATAGGCCACGGCCTTACAAAGAAGCGGACCAACCTGAAAAGCTATTCCCACATTTTTTCCGTATTGATAGGCAATCTCATGCACTACCGGGTCAGGGCACCCTAGGACAGAGACCTGAAACAGAGAATTCTGAGATAAGCAGCTGGCAGGCAGAAGCGGCAAGGCAGCCCACCCCTGCCTGCGTGAAGGAGGCAGACGTCTGTTCCCTTAATAGGCAGTGATGCTAGATGATGTACAATTAGGAGACACAGCTGTAGGGGGACCAACATGTACAACTATCGCAGACTCTTGAATAACACGGGGGGTTGGGGCGCTGGTCCCCCGCACAGTCGAAAATATGCAATATAACTTTTGACTCCCCCAAAACTTAACTACTTATAGCCGACTATTGACCAGAAGCCTTACCATTAACAGTCGGCACATATTTTGTCTGTTATATGTATTATATGCTGTATTTGTACAAGTAAGCTAGAGAGAAAAATGTTAATAAAATACAGTATTTATTGAAAAAAAAATCCACGTATAAGTGGACCCACGGAGTTCTAACTTGTTTTGTTTCAAGGCTCAACTGTACTTGCATTTTTACGTTTTTAATGGAAGGATTTCGGTTTCAGATTGTTGTCTTAAAATCTAAGAAAACTATTACTTTTCTCTCTTCTTTCACAGGATAAGCCGTCTTTCCCACTGCTTAGGAAAAATGGAGTTACACTAGGCCAGTTATGCTGGGTAACCTTTTTGACATGCAAAAGAAACACTCTAATTTGTGCGATGCTGACTTCCAGCACTCAGCAACTATCCCAATTGTTGGCTTTGTTTGTTAGTTTTCTATTGAGTTAGTCCTTATTTTGGGGATAGAGACCTAATTTAATCATACACACAATGTTGCCATATGTATTTCTCCATTTGTAGTCTTTTAATAAGTTTTACTGATTTCACTTATTTCAGAAATGCAGTTGTTTCTTGATGTCTGAAATAGCCTCAAGCCTCAGGCTTCAGACGTAGATATTGTTCTTTCATTATCGACGGATTTTCACTGGTCGTACCATTTCCGTATTTCTCTCACAAGAAGAAATGTAACTGCATAAAACTTTTTTTCCTTTTCAGTGGGGGAGAAAATAGGACTTTAGCTAAGTCTTTTTTTAAAACTCCAAAAAACTAGCTGGCACCGGCCGCTTAAGTGTGTTTCCTGCTGCTCTGCTAAGCATGCTAAGCAGCCCGGCCACATTTTCAGGAAACAAAGATGGTAAAAACCAAAATGGGGGAAGGGAGCGACATCGCCACTGGAGAGGGACCGTCTGTACTGACCCTCCGTGAGAAAGCCAGATGGAACTCTTCAGTCTCCTTTCTGCAGTGGGTCACTGAAGTCCCCTGACTTTAGTCCCTCTGTGGTCTGCTGGTTGGGACCCCCACTTTGCTCAGGCCTCAGTTATGGTTCAGGTGGGGCCCGGTGGTCAGCCTGTGGTGCGTTTACAGCCCTTACAATTTCCACGTGCCCTCGGCATGTCGCTTCGTCTTTCTGTGCTTCAGTTTCCTCCTCTAAACCATAGGATCGCTGTGAGAAATACAAGTGATGCTACTTTTAAACCCTCAGGACAGTGCCTGGCGTCTGGTTATGACTCACTGTGTTTGCTATCATTGTTAATAATCCTCCCCGCCTCCTCCACTGGCTGCAGAAGCAGGAGCCTGGGGTGTGTCCACGCACCTCTGCTAATTAACACCAGGTCACAGAACTTGCTCAGCCCTGAGAATGTTTTTGACGACTAATGAAATCTGTGACTGAGAGGTGTTTGGCCACACATCCTCGATAAAGATGCACACATCCTGAAAGGGTAGGTGGCCACTCACTTGCGTGAATCATAAACTTGTAACTGCTTTTAACAGCAAAGACCTTACCACTAGCGGGCACTGGTCCGTGGGTTTAGAGAGGGGTTCCTCTTTTCAACTAAAGATTCTATGAGACCACATGGGAGACAGTTTAGAAACTTTGAAAGTCAAGGTATCCATCCATCAATGTGGCTAAGAATGAGAATGTGGCAAAATTGGGGCAGCCTGGGGTATGCTGAGCTCATAACACGATGGTTCTCCTTTTCTAGGCAGAAGAACCCACGAAGCAATCCTATAGTGAGTTAATGCTGTTTCCTCAACACACAGTAGCACAGAAAAGCATACCTTCCTGAAAAGTAAAATATTTTTAAAAAATCCTTTCTGTTTCTAAACTCAATGAATTAAAATGTGTGGAGTACATATGAGCACTCTGCATTATTTTGGTTAAACTTCATAACATTCCATAAATACTTCCTTGGTAGTTGGTGATGAGAAGAGCTAACAATGACTGAGCGCTGTGTGTCAGGTCCTAACTCACACAGGAGGTTGGATCTGAGGCACGGAGAGTACCAGGTTTGAAGGGGCTAGGAAATGTGGGAATCAGAATTTGAACCCGAACGGTCTGGCTCCAGAGACTCGACTCTTACTCACTTTGTGATGCTAATAGGCAACAAAATGGACGCTCAGAGAGGTCAAGTAATGTGCCCAAGTAAGCATAAGGCGGTGAGGTCCACATGGCCCACTTCCAGCTCACAGAGGCTGACACAGGAACAAGCTACTTAGCTGGCAGCTTCTGCCTCACAGGCTTTGAAGGGTCATTTCTGCTCCGATTTCACCCACTGCAGGGCAAAGACCACTCCTGATCCCCACTCCCCAACCCAAGTGAGGACTGTCTGGATCTGTCCTATCGCAACTAAGAAAATCAGACGCAATGTAACACAAAAGCCAGGCAGGAAGTGTGCCGACGTGAAATGAACGCTGCTTGTTCCTGGCATCAGAGGAAAGATGCCGCATGTCTTTCTGGAAGTGGGTGGAGTACGAAGAATGACTAAATGAAAGAAAGTGGAGCTCAGCTAACTTCTGTTTGAAGCAGGTCCACAGCCAGGCCATGGTGTGCACATGGCATCTTTGGGGAGCAGGCCCACCCCTCTCTCATAAGATTTTCACAAGCCTTGTCTGAAAGGATTAGGAAGTGCTGTTTGCACTGGCAGGGGATGCTGATGTTTATCCAGCATCTCTATCTTTCAAGTATGTGTCTCCATCACTTTAAGAGATATATTCTGATACATACATATATGTACATTTGTCTCATTAAAAATAGTGGAGATTCCTGGAGCTCCAATACATAAAAAATATCAAAACAGGTTATTGTCAAAAACCAATGGAAAATGTTGGGAGAAAATACATGCAACATAACATCGCAGATAAAGAGCTAATATTCTTCATATATAAAGAGCTCTTTAAAACTGAGTGGGGGAAAAAGGACCAGACACTCACTAGAAAATGGGCAAAAGACACTAACAGACAATTCACAAAAAGATACAAAAATGGCCCTTAAACAACTGAAAAGATGGTCAACTTCACCCAGAAACGAGAGATACAAATTAAAAACTGGAACGATACAGAGATTAGCATGGCCCCTGCACAAGCATGACACGCAAATTCGTGAAGCGTTCCATTATTTTTAGCATAGCCCCCCCTTTTTTTAAAGTTATTAGTTTATTAATCCTCTCATGAAAAATCTGATCACCAGAGTCACTGATGAATCTTTACTCCTTCTGTTGTCCAATCTCCACCTCACTTTTTGCCAACACCATTTCTCATCTATCAGATCGGCAAAAATTTAAGTCTTATGACACAGCTAGTGAGGCTGTGGGGAAGGAGGCAAGACACGCTCACGAACTGCTGATGGGAGTGGTGGAAACGCTGAACGGTGCAGACCCTGAGGGGAGAACTTCGGTCGTATCTAACACAACCACATCTACAGTTACCTTGAACTATACTCTAACACCGCAAACATACGTGTACATATGGTTAGCTGCCGTGGCGGGACTTGTCACTGCGAACGACCGGAAACCTTAAACGCCACGTATGGGAGTGGGGAGTAAACCATGGCAGGCGGCGGCGCTGCTTGAAAAATGAGGGAGATTCTACAGACCGACATGGAATGATGTCCATAGCATACTATTATATTAAAAGCGAGGTACAAAAGCAGGACGAGCAAGACGTATCACAGCACACTACTTTTGGTTGTAAGAAAGAAGGGGAAGTAACATGCGTGTGTCTTACTAGTTTGTGTCAAAAGAAAAGGGAAGAAGGAACCATAAGCTAATGAGAGCGGCTACTTTCAGGGTAAAGGGCATGAGGGGCGGTTCACCATTCTGTGCAGGTCTGACCTTGGGAGCTATGTTAATGTTTTACTCAAAACAACAGTAACCTCAAAACCAAAATAAAACGAGGTCAACGAGAATGAGAGGGAACCCCTAAAATGGAATGAAAAAGCACCTTACTATATTTCAAATAGCAACCACACTGAAATGAGGGAGAAAGGTAACATCCGAACACAGAAATTTGACTGTATTATCCCCAGACTTTAGACAAAAGGAACTGCAAACAAATACTGAACTCTAGCTACAAGGTTTGTTTTTTGAGAGATGTGAGTTATCAAGTTTTAAGTTCCTGTGGTATATTCTAGGATTAAGCAAATATGTTGTTGTGGGAAATGGGGGCCAGGTTTCGCACTGTAGGGGACGGGAGTTACAAATAGGGAACCGCAGAATGCTGGAATAAATCATGAATCCTGTGGTGTCTGATGGATTTGGAGCAATCAGTATGGTTTTGAATAAATATGGATGGCTATACAAAGACAGATATCCACATATCCACATATGTGTATTACACAGACATACAGTTCCTAGCTCTGGCCATTGAGAGGGCCTAGAAACAGTGACAGAAGCGCCTGGATTTTGGTTTCTAAATACTATTTTCCACCCAAAGGAACCAGAGCTCCTTGGAGAAATGGTGGGTCCCAGTGCTGGGACAGACCGGAAGAGCCTGCCTGGGAGAAAGAAGTGCAGGAAAACGGTAGGGGTACCTTACCAGGGAGGACACAGGAGCCAGGCTAAAGGGCCTTCCCCATTGGTCAGATACAGAACAAGTGAGCATTAAAATAAGTAACAAAGGGCTATAATCCACAGACTAAAATAAGAATCCAGGAGTCCGTAGAGACGACATCTTCCTGAAAACGGGATACTAACTCTACTGTAGAAGTGTGATGTAGAAGGAATGACGGAATTTAAAAACCTGTTGATTGGCAGCTGGCATAGTAATAACTGCCTCAGGAGAGAATCATAAATCAATGCTAAAACCAGAGAGTGAAGGTTCGATGAGAAACAGAATATTTACATTCTCTCAAAATGCCTCCCCCAAACAGAGAAAAATAGTAACTTGAAAGTGCAGAAAGCTGGCGGACACCACCCTAATCAGGTGACCAGTGACCACCACCAGTAAGAGGATACAGGAACTGTTCCAGAATGAAAGAGACTAAAGAGTCATGACAAGTAAATGTAACATGAGGTCATGGCTTGGCTCTTGGGCCTGAAAAAAATCGTCTCCCTTTGTTATAACAGTATTAGGACAACTAAGCAAAATATGAATGAGCTCCATCTGTAGATTATCATAACCGAAAAATAGAGTGTTCTGCAAATATGACCCACAAAACAAAATTCTGCGGTGGCACTCTGTATCTTTGAAAAACAAAGTAATAGGAAGATAGGTCACAGACAGCACTGGAGAGAATATAAATTCAGAAAAAAAAAAATGAATGCAGCATTACCATACCCAGCTATGGGTTCAAATCCCAGCTCAGCCACTGTCAGACTGAAAACATTGGATGGGCCACCAGACCTCTTAAGTCTCATTCCCATTAGATTTTCTGGGGGAATAAGCTGTGGCCTTCACTGGTAAGCTACAGAATTTATTCTGCATGACTATGTATATAGTCAATCATCTTATAAGATTACTTCTATTTTAATATCAATCAGTGTCACAAAACAATCCTAGACAGCCCTCTCTTAGATTTTAATACTATTTCCACCAAAATACAATGAGGTGTTAAAAAGGCACAGGAACGAGGGGTAGAAATGGTGTCCTTAGCAGAATGAATTTATAAGCTGCTAAATTTCCTTCAAATTCTCTAACATCATGGAATTCCATTAGTTCTTCTGTAATAATTCTCATGTTTAAATTCTCCTTAATCCCTCTGTTTGGCATCTGTAATTTGCCTTTAATGCATTCTTTTGGAGCCTACATATCTTTGCATCTTAAATACCAGAACTACATAAAAATAGCCATTTTGAATAAATAACACCTCTGGAATAGTTCTACCCATAGGCACTTAAAAATAGAAACTTTTATTCAGAGAGCTCACACTAGGATTTTGCTTTATTATTCTAACAGCGGTGGAGTTTAGGAATAAATCCCGTGGAGGTGGTAGCTCTGGGATGATGCCAGCATGCCTCCTAGTGGACAGCATAACACCTTTCCTTTTTCATAGGGGTCCAGCCCTGTTAATATTCACATCCTCTCTTAATTTGCTAATCTGTGAAGAATAAAGGTATTCCTTAGAAATAAATACGCGTGCTATAATGTCTTTGGCTTCCTAAGCAGAGGACAATGACTGCAATGAAGCCTTTCCTTGATGGCTCAAGTCCATTTCCTTGGCCCTTTCAAAGAGTTCTGTCACTGAGTGTTCAGGCCCTAGCAGCTGTGTTGCTGCCCTGTGCCTGTGGGGTGTCTGCTTTATGTGGACAAAGACTCACAGAGTCTCTAGTTCCAATGGCCCTTCTACCTGCCAGTGCTTCTAACTGTAGTCTCAAGGGGCTGAAATCATCAATGAGTTTCGCCAAACACACTAGGGCGTCTTACTTATGAAGCTGGATCTGGATCTTCATGGAAATTTACTGAAACAGCTTTATGGCACCCATTTTAAACAGGTCATTCTTTTAGTCGGCACTCCAGTGTCTATCATATTTTCACCCGCTTCTTTTTCTTAAAAACTTGTAATTTCTTGGAAATAAAAAATTATAGCCCTTTCAATAAAGACAAAAGTAGCCGAAATCGTGGCCAGCACGTTCTACATAATTCACATTCCTTAGGGTTTCAATTAAGTCTTTTTTAGGAAGAATATGTTGTCCTCGTTCTTTTCTGGCTCACAATTATACATTTCTTGACACTTTTAAAAATAGACACTGTTGGCAAGGGACTTTTTCACCTGAGAGGCCTTGAGAAAAAGCTCTCCTTAACTGTAATTATGTTAAGAGTGTATCATGACAGCAATTGGCATTTGCCTCTCATGGGTCTTCCTCCCTTTTGCTTTAATTACAAAGGACTATTACTTGCCCAGGTTTCATCTCGGTTACATCTGTTAGGCTGAAACGCAGTCAGATGAACAATCCTATGGAGAAAACTGTCTCTTATTTACAGGTGGCTCTGAATATCACACATTTTAGTCTATAGGTTATGAATAATGCCGATTTTCTAAAAAAGAAACGTATGTGGAGAGTGGAGGGAAGGTCAGGGAGAAAACAAGAGAAAGAAAAAGTTAAGGTTCGTACTCCCAAAGAAATAAGGTATGTACAGCCCAAACAAATATGGCCTATTTATAGTTCATGTAAATATACTGGGAGGATCTACTAATAAAAAAAGACAAAGAACACTAGTATAATCGAATACTGTAGTCAGATAGTTTCTCCTGAGTAAATGTTATATTTAAGGACACAGCACTTCATAACCTTTTAAAGGTAAAATGTCAGAAAGGATGTGTGAGACAATCGTGAGAGAAATTACGATAAATTGTTTCGTAGGTTACAGAGTTTAAATATTAGGTTGGGGGACTAAAGCTTATCTTGATTCAACTCGGGAGGAAAGATGAAAAGTGAATGATTGCATAGCAAAAGAAGATAGCAAAAATGAAAACCACAGCAGAAATTCTCCACTGTTTGGGATTAATTCCTTTCTCAATGACCTCTTGGGATTTGGGTTACTATTTTAAGGTTCTCCAGTGAAATTTTTTCTAGGATTACCTCCCTAGAAAGAGCTATGAGGCTTTTTTTTTTTTTTTAACTTGAAAAAAGACAGAACGTACATACTGCTTTACAACTGTTGGCTATCAGACTTGCAGTCTTCTTGAAAGTCTTTTCAAGGTAGTGTGCAAATCTTTCATTCTCATTTTCTTTTGATCCTAGCTGAAGAAATTCACCTATAAAGAAGGAAAGGGGTCATTTGAGACATGGTTTTATGGCCTGGCTAAATACTAAAATGGAATAAAAAAGAAAAGTCAGAATTAACCTACCACGCACCAGATCTTCAATAACTTGGGTTAAAATAGATATAACAGTTGTATTTCCAATTCGTGCCAGAGCTATAGATGCTGCAGAAAGAATTAAATCTCCAGCAAGAACAGCCTAGAAAAAAGGGATAAAAAAAAAAACCCCAACAATCTTGTAGAGAAACGTATCAGAGCAATGGTGCAAGAATAAAGTTACTTCTCAGACGACACAAACAGAATAGGAGGGAGGGGTCTTCTGGCATGTTAAGTTTTTTCCCTTTTTCTTCCTCAGTAGGATTATGTAATCATCAGTCACGGATTTGGAACACCATTTGGGCTGGCTTGGTTCTGGGAGGTTACCCAGTCTATCTGCCCACTTCAGAGCTGAAGACATGACTCCTGGGGATGGAAATGACCTTACCTTGCATCTTCGTCCCCTGGCCCCATCAAGAAGCAGCTGCCTTCAGACTAGGACCATTTGTTTTTCCCTCGAACCATCTTCTCACTACTGCCTTTACACCACCGCTTCGTCTGCCCCAATGTCCTTCCCCTTCTCCTTTGTGGAGCATTCATTTGCATAATTAGCTCAGTTGGCATCTCCCTGAGGTCCACCAGCCTCAGTCCTGTGGGAGTGCAGCACCCCTCACACACTGCTGTCTGAACTCTTCCTCAATCAGGATTTCCTATTTCCTGAACTCCTTGAGCGCTCGGTCTGGGTATTACCTCAGCTAGTACATAGCCCGCATCCCTACCCCAGCACAGCGCACAACACATGCTTTTCTTGATTAAAAACTCAACCAAGGAATCCGGGGTCCAAGTTCAAGCTCTTTGCATGATATCACACTGCCCCTCATTCCTGGACAATATATCTTTTTCATTGAATACTAGATAATCAATATTTTCCCGATATTCTTGAGATTGTGAATAGATGTCCGTATCGTATTTGCAACTAATTATAAATTATACGGAACTGAATTATATGCTGTGATCAAACACACTAATTGGCATATAGAAAGGTATGCCTAAGTGTCATGTTGTAGAGTAATTAGTTATGAATCCTAGAGTTCATAAAAATTTTAATTCACAGAAATTTCAACATAACCGCATTTTGTTTCTATTATGTCTGTTGGTTCTCTAGCATCTAAAATGAGTGGTGTTCACTATGTTTCCCAGTTAATCACCATTTTATTTAACATATATGATATCTCAATATACACATATATTTATAAAGCCATTTTGCAATTACGATATATATGTGCACACGTGTATCTGTCCATCTACGCTACATCATTACAATGCAGCTGAGGGCTTGGGTCTCTAGGCTTTTACCACCTTCTTTTACTGGCCCTGGGAATCCTGGAGGCCAGAGGCTTCCAGCGTATGGGACCAAAGCCGGCAGACTAGGGCTGGCTGGGGTGAGGGGTCAAAGGAAGGCAGCACTGGCAACGCAGGCAGGGTGACGGGGGCTCGTAGATGAGCTGCTGTGTGAATTTTTTATCATCGCCCAGTCTTTGTGGTTGAGAGGTAGAAAGGGGAGCAGACTATTAGGTGGCCTTGTGCAAGGAAGACTGTCTCACAGTTCAGAGGCAGGCAATGTACACCGGTTCTTTCACCGGCACGCAGAAAGGGGCCCCACCATGCGGCAGTCATGGAGGGGGCTGGGCAAGGAGGAGAGACCTTAATTTGTTCTCTTAATCCTCTTTCCCGACAAATGCTCGAGTAAGGCTTTGGGACAGGCCCTAAACACGAACAGCTGACTGCCAGGACACGTCATCAAAGTAGCCACGACCTCTCCACAACGAAACTGCACCCTCTCTTCACCAATTCTGATGTATGGAATTCTGTCAATAGGACACAAAATCTTTTCATCTAAAACTTGAAATAAAAACCTTGCTAATGAAATTGCAGGACTCGAGTGCACAACAAAGTCAAGGACATTAAAGCAAAACCAGCACATAAAGGTAACAATGAACGTACATTTCTTCTTTTAATAAAGGCAATTAGAAAACAGCGAGAAGCAGGTACCGTCAATATGAAGGGAAGGAGGGGAGGAGAGAGATCTTTTTCACATTAGTGTTTTGTTTGTGCTCAAAGTACGGTAGTGAGGGGTGGGGGCTGCTGAACAGCCAATGAGGTGCAGCACGGGGGTAGAGGGTGGTGAGGGGGGCTGGAAGAGAGTGGGGAGGTGGGAGGGTGCAGGGTGCGGGGGGGCAGGAGATGCTGGATCTCAAATGACCTGTACCTCTTCACTCCTATTTGGTCCACTGCTTTCCTCCCTTCAACCCATGACTTAAAAGTCCTCAAACAAATTCCCTATGTCACATACCTCCTTCAAGAAACGCCAATAAAATAATGGAAATAAGCGTAAAATAGATATATATATAAATCAATCCCAATTACAGTGCCTCTATTTCAAAAGGTAAAAATTTTCATTGTAAAATAGTATCCCTTTAAATTTTTTTTTTAAAGTTCTATTTACGTTATTTTTAAAAAAGTTTTATGACACTCTCACACATGGTGGTCAATAAATGATTAAGGAATTAAACTGAATCTGAGTAAAATCCGAGCCTAAAAGTAAAATGTCTAATTCTTCACGAAATGTGCTTTTTGGATAACTACAGAAATCCCTTCCCTTATAACCAAAAGCGATTCTATAGAAAACTGTGAAAAAGCAGGAATACTAAGTTTTTCTACAGTATTATCTATCATCAAATATCTGTACACAGATAAGACATGAATACTATTTTGAATGTGGGAGGACCACATCTGAGGAAGCATAATTTTTTTAATGAGACAAATCTGAAAAATAAATGCAATCCAAAGTGCGTGTGATTTGATAAGAGAAATAAAATAAAAAAAAAGAAAAAAAAAAACATACCTTCTTTTCACCCCAGATCTTATTAACTGTACGTTTTCCTCTTCGAGAACTTGCATCATCAATAACGTCGTCATGAACCAGACTAGCAGTGTGGATCATTTCTGCAATTAAGGCTATGGAGCGCTGGCTGGCTTGTACATCTCTAGTTAACAGAAAGCAATGCTTTTTAACAGAGACGCCGCCTATAACCTTCTCAGCAATCATCTTGTGAAAACTGGACATCGGATCTAGGACAAAGAATTTTATTTCTCTAAGAGAAACCGTATTAACACTGGCTTCCCTACAGAGCCACTTGGAGAACATTTTTAAAAATGCACGAGATATTGTTTTATGCCAAGATTATGTTCTACGGAGACCACATTAAGAAGTAGAATTTATATGATTAACAAAAAGAAGATAAACGTCGCAGAAATCTGGCCATTAGGCTGAAGAATTATCTTTATGTCTTATAATAGTGGTGTTGGTTAGAGGATCAAGTTTATAATTAGGTTACAATTATTTCAGGGCTGGATGGGAATGACGGGTGAGCAGCATTCTGAAAAAAACTATTATTAGAGAGCCAGTGATCACTATGTTCAAAGCTTTTCATACTGTTTTAAATGTTCAGTAAGAAGACCTCAATAACCGAGACAGAATTTTTGTAAAAACTTTGTTCTGATTAGTATTGAACCTTTACATTAGAAATGTATTATTTCCCAGATTTAACACAAACTACTGGACGAATACTCTAAAGAAGATACTAAATATGAGTTTTACAGTTAAAAAGGAATTCCCTCAGTTTCTTTTTAATCATCATTATTATCACTATCATCATCTATGAGAATGAAAGTAAATTTCAAGAAAATCAAACCGGGGAAATAGTTTAGTGAATATTTTGACTTTAGACATACGCCTGACTTAAACACATGTGAACCAAATGTTTCACTTATTCCAATAGTTTACTCTTCAAATATCATCAAATTACCTCTTAAAGGGGAGAAAAGTGAGAGGGATACTAACATATGACATTTTCTTGAAAAACCTAATCTGAACATCTGTAAAAGATAGTGCTCATTCTGATTCCTTGGATCTGCCAGAAACAATGAAAAATGAAGTGTAGCTACATTAGAGATGCTGGAATTTAGCTACAAACACTAAATCAGCATGAGAGTATTTTCCGATTTTGCTTTAAATATAATTTTATAACATGATGCCTTGCCGGCCCCTCTTACCTAAGATTTTAGAACTAAACCTCGGAACCTTCCAACAGCTTCTAGCCCGGAAATTGATTGTAAAGTGCTGCTTGCTCATTATTTATTAATATAGCACAATCCTAACAGTCCTAAATACTTCCAGATCACAAAACATTCTCCCAAAAGGGAAAAAGTAAAGCAATGGAGCATAGGGACAAGTCATCCTGTAAAACCACTTTTGTAAAGGAGGAAATGGAGGGTCGGTGGCTTCTAAGAGCCTGTGCTGAGTCCCTCAGTGAGACATTCACAGATGCTATATTTAGGAAGCCTGGACCTTAAATATTTTTCAGGTAAACTTACTGGGCCCTATCTTATTTGAGTTGAATGCACAGGAAAAAGATGTAGGCTTTTTAAAGTTGTCTTTTAATACAAAGGCTATTTTCAGAGTATTCTCTCAGATGGATTTTGGTCTAATAAAATATATACTTCCTACTGGTTAGTGGTAGAATTTACCTTAAAACAGCCGGTAAGGCCTCTAGCCTTTTTCGTGCGTTCCTAACTTGGGCACCATTTCCATTATCGCAAACTATGTCAGCAGACAGGGTTCCCAGCTGGGAACTCGAAGTAAAATGACAGTGCTCACTGAGACATGAGACTTTTTTTGTAATTTGAACAACA
Organism: Pteropus medius; assembly: GCF_902729225.1. Classification (NCBI taxonomy): domain Eukaryota; kingdom Metazoa; phylum Chordata; class Mammalia; order Chiroptera; family Pteropodidae; genus Pteropus; species Pteropus medius. The sequence goes on along the minus strand of NW_024347790.1, from coordinate 10,380,250 downwards.
AAGGTTTCTTAAAATATTTCTTAAAATAGACTACCTGTACATGAAAATTCCATTTGCATGATTAAATTCTCGATGGATACAAATCACAACTCTTGCTTAGAATGTTATTTGGCATTGTGAAACAGCCCCTACATGGCATAAGTACCACATTTTAGATGCTTTATAATTTTGCTTTATAATTTTATCTAATGTACTTTTTCCTATACAAGTTTAAGCTTTAATGTGTGTCAGCTTCTATCTGGAAAATACTGCCATTGCTTATACGTAGCACAGTAAATGGTGAGACAGATAGAATTTGCAGATTACAAAAAAAAAAAAAAAATCTCACACTATCTTTAAGATGAACTCTCCAAAGTGCCAAACTGAGTCATGCCTTCAAAAAGTTGGGCACCATTTCTGCTTCCTGCTGTGAAATATCAGCGACACTTTCCCAGCTTCTCTGAGAGGTGCTAAGAAAAACCAGACAGCACAAGAAAAGGAGGCCCTGCGTCTTGAAAGTTGGCTATGTCCTCTGTATTTCACACCTGCAAGAGCATGCTATGACTCAGCGAGCCCTCAGGACTTTGTTTTTCCTTCATTAAAGGAAAAATGTTATAATGAATAGTTTCAAGCATAGACCATGACTCCCCACTCTCCTTCCCACTGCCACATACTTTCACCCAGCTTGTGTGTGTGTGACATGCTGCTGAGTCAGCTCTGACTCCCAGTGACCCTATAAGTGATGCCCACAGTGCCCTGTCTCAACAGCCCTGCTCAGCTCCTGTAGACTCGTGCCTGTGGCTTCTTTTATGGAGTCAGTCCATCTCATATTTGGTCTTCCTCTTGTCCTGCTACCTTCTATTTGTTCTTTTCCAAAGAACTCTGCCTTCTCATGATGTGCCCCAAGTAGGACAGCTTCAGTTTTGTCATTTTTGCCTCCAGTGACGTTTCAGGCTTAGTTTGCTCTAGGATCCACTTGTCCATCTTTCTGGAGGTCCAAGGTATCCATAGAGCTCTCCTCCAACTCCATATTTCAAATGAATTGATATTTTCCCCATCGGCCTTCTTCACTGCTCCCACATCCGTGCATAGTAATTGGGAATGAGGGTGTGGATGGCCTTAGCCTTGGTCTCTGATGATCCATCTTTGCGCTCAGAGATCTGTCCTAATTCTTCTGTTGCTGCCCCTCTGAGTCTCAGCCTTCTCTTGATTTCTTGGCTTCGGTCTCCATTTGAATGGATGACTGAACCAACATAAGCAAAATCTTTAAGAATTTCGGTGTCTCTACTGTCTGTGTTAAAGTCATGTATTTTTTCTGTAGTCATGACTTTTGTCATCTTGATGTTCGAATGCCGTCCTGCTTTGCCGCTTTCTTCTTTCCCTTTTATCAGAAGTCGTTTCAAAATATTGCTATTTTCTACCAGTGAGAGGGTGTCATCTGCATATATTAAGTTCTTGACATTTCTTCCATCAATTTTCACTCCTTCTTCCTCTAAGTCTAGCCCAGTTTTTCATACATGTTGTGTACAAATTAAACAAATAGGGAGATAAAATGCATCCTCGTCTGACACTTTTGCCTACAGGAAGCCATTCTGTCTCTCCGTATTCTGTCCTGACAGTGGCTTGCTGTCCACAGTACAGGTCACGCATCAGGACAATCAAGTCCTGAGGCACGTCCGGTCCTTTCAGAGCAACCCAGAGCTTTTCAGGATCCATGCAAAGGCTTAACAGAGTCTATAAAACACACTAATTTGAAATTCTTTGGAGCACCAGTATCCAGTGAGTGCTCGCAATTTGATCTCGAGTGCCTCTTCCCTTTCTGCATGGAGCTTGAACATCCAGCGTTTCCTGCTCTATATAAGGTCGAAGCCTCTGTTGCATCACCTCAAGTGTCACTTTACTTGCGTGGGAAATTAGAGCACCCAGTTTACATGCGATTTTAAAAAAAAGCAAAACTTTCCTCCCTATTCATACCAACACATAATGTGACATCTGACACAAATTACAAGTAAACCGCAGTGTGGGAAAATTATATCTAAAAAGAAAATCAAATCTTAGCAATGGATTACCTTGGTTCAGAACAAATCAGAGGAAAATAATAAATCAAAACAGTACATGTGGTTTCATTTTAATAATAGAGACAGTGAAACTTCTATTCCCAAATCTAAAGGTTGTGTAATGAACAGAGTCCTCAAATGGTATACAGAAGACTCTACTTCTATTTCGAAATGTTCTTCTGTTTGTCTCTTCTGACAATTCTAAAAATAAGTGTTTCACTTTGCTTGTTAGAACTCTGAGAAGCTTAACGTTTCTTAAATATCTATCCCTGGTCCACCATATTGAAATCAATACCCTTGAAAATGCAGACCGAGGCCTCAGATATGCTGAATCCGAATCTCTAATGGCGGGACTCAGGTACCTGCATTTTTAAATAGCATGTCAGGTGATTCTTGATGCACAAAGTCTGGGGAATATCACTGTTTAGTGGGGGGTATTCATTTTGATTTACTGTCAGCCAAAATAGAAGCTTTTCCTAAGGGTTTTGGTACAAGCTCAGCCTTTGCTGATCCACTGCTGCATTGTCTGTAAGCTGTGGGCAAATGGAAGGAGAGTCTGTCCTACCCTAAAAGTGACCTGAAACTTGGGGCATCAGTTCAGAGGTCTTGTGCTAATGACCCTCCCAAGTCTCTTCATAGCCTGAGAACAGAAAGGCTGACTTGCTCTGAACAACACAATCATGGGAGGGCGATACTTCTTTTCTCTTATCCTCTGCATCATCATGAGTTTTAAGGGACGTAAATAGAACTCCATCAGTTTGGTACTGAAGAAGCTCTCTACTGAAATTGCAAATGAAGTCTCTCGCTCTCTCTGCCTTGCTATAGAAAATTCTCAGGATGCGAATCACATTTCCTAGTTGTTCCCTGCTAGGAGTACACATATTCGAGTTTTCAGTATGCTCAACAAATAGCCATTCAGACTCAGATAGATTTTATCTTTATCTTCCACTGACTTGACTTGCTACAAGTTTGGGTACTTCAATTACTGAGACTGGGGAATGTCCTCTGATTTACCCTTTCGTCGGCTCCGTCAGATCCAGAGGGAGAGAGAAGCCCCCCAGGCCCACTCCCTGCACTGAGGCGATACGATGTGCTGATGGGGTTCGCGTTGGCTTCCTGTGGCTGCTGTGACAAATTACCACAAACTTAGTGGTTTAAAACAACAGACATTCCCTCACAGTTCTGGAGGCCAGAAGTCTAAAAACAGTGTTACTGGGCTGAAATCAAAGTGTCAGCTGGCTGTACCTGCTCTGGAGGCTCCAGGGGAAAATCCTTTCCTCACCTCTTCTAGCTTCTGGTAGCTGTCAGCAGGCTTTGGCTTATGGCCACATCACTCCAATCTTTAAGACCGCCATCTTCCAAGCTCTCTGCTCCATCTTCACGTCGCCTTCTCTGTGTGAGCCAACCTCCCTCTGCCTCCCTCTTATTGAAGTATGTGCGACTGCATTTCGGGGCCGTCAGATAATCCAGGATAATCTCCCCATTTCAAGATGCTTAATCACATTTTTACTTTTGGCCGTAGAGTGTAACACTGACAGGTTCTAAAGATTACGATGTGGATATAACTTTTCAGCCTCACCCCGTTTCTTACTTCACTAGCCTGTTCTGTTGGTACTCAAATGTTTCCTTCTCAGTGATCTGGTTTTTGAAATTACTTGATTTTATCGCACCTGTCTAAAATCTTGTTTGTCCTCATTATGGATGCTACTTTAAAGAGTCTCACCTTCCACAGTGGCATTCGGGTTGAATGCGTGGAACTGAAGGAGTTCTTGAGAATCGCACACTCTCTGCCTCTCATCTTTGTCCTCCTATTTCCATTTCCCGGCCTGTCTCTGGCCACTGCAATCTTGTTCCCTCTTCCCCTTTTCCTTACTGGCACGCCGGGGATGCTACTGACATGAACGGCAAAGGTGCCTTCCATCTAAGGAAGAGCAGAGTGTAGGAGGGGTGTCTGTGAGCTCAAACTAGCTTAGCAGGTCATTACCTTTGGTCACCAGATGAACCCAAATGAGCACGTCAGGCTCGGGGTGAAGTCTGTCTCTTTGGTGAGAACAGCGTTTTCAAACTTGACCCCAATAATCGTGAATTTATTAGCAGTTCTGACATTGAGAGAAAAGAACTGACATCCAAGAGCAGCGGTTCCTGTATAGTTTCAGATTTATCTTCAGACAAAACAATGCCTGCAAAGCTGCGTCATATGAGATGCATGGTTCACGCTACTGTTTATTTTCTGCCCACCGAAGTTACCCTGAAGACGTGTGGAACCTTTGGATACGTGGCGAGGAGCCCACCATGACGACACCTTGGATCTGCAGCATATCCAGGCTGGCTTTGTATAGGGCTTTCCTTACGGGATCCAGGCTACTGCAGAATAATGCAGCATTCGCTTTGTTCCAGCTGGGCATGGCTAACGGAGTGTAGAAGCTGATTCCTTCGGTGAAGGAATCTGCCTCATCCTGGCATGTGGGGGCTGGAAGAGCGTGCACGCGGCATATCAAATGCCCTACGGCCCTCCTGCTCTCACTGAGGTTCTCCTTATGCTCGGGTTTGACCTCACCAATGAAATGGAAGACCATCTGGTGATCCAAATCTCCTCCACCTCAGCAGGTGTGCCTTCTTACAGACTTTCCTTCAAGATCCATTTTACTAAGTATGGACATGTCAAAAGTGCCACCTCCTAGGTTAAGGACAAAACATTTCTTTTGACACCAACTTTCCTGCCTATCCTGTAAAGAGCTGCAGCAGTAGCTGGCTCAGTGATGTGGAACACACGGAAACCAGGATGGTTCTAGGAATCATTCGAGTGAGCTGGTGCTGCAATGACTGTTTTGTTACAGGCTTTTGTAAGTCTCTTTGTCCTTATGAGAACCATAAAAGTTAACTCCTCTGAAGATAAGGTTTTTATCACGCTTGGATTCTTGACCTATTATCTAATGTGAAAACTGCATTTTATAATCTGTATCATCTAATTGAATGTCTGGCTCTGTAAACTGAATGAGTGAGATTCAATACCCTTTGATTATTTGCATAATCGAGATCAACGGATCTGTACGCAATATCTCTTGAGTAGCCCTGTTAACCTGGCCAGTGGCAATATCTGTGCTGGAAGAGAGCCATGCACGGACAGATGGTGCCAAGGTCAATAAGAGTCAATCCCTTCAATGAGGTTGCTGAGCGAGATAAGTCTGGATTATTTGAGAAAGATTAGACACTCTCTCTGTGTTGTACTCAATGAGTAGAGAAATTTTATAGACATCTATTGACTCTAAGGCTTCGTTTTGATCCAGATTCTTTGATAAAGTCAGCCCTGACCTACTCAATGTGGGCTAGTTTGGGTTTTGCTGAACTCTGTTGTAGGTGGGGTTTTTGGGAAGCAGACTGAGGCTGAAAGTATAGGATGTCCCATGAGGAGTGCCCTTGGGATCAACGCCTGATGGGGGCAGAGGAGGAAACAGGCCTGAGCAGCAGGAGAAGTATCCACAACAGAGGTCTACCCACAGCTGCAGGCCCCCCCTGGTGCGCTGTGGAACGAGAATGGCCCTTCACTCAAGTCCCTCGACGCAGGCTGACTTGAGAGGGGCACGGCCTCAGGTGAGAGGAATTTCTGCCACTGAGGCCATCTTTTGAGGGACTGAGAACCAAAGGCTCTCTACCAACAATGCCTGGCACAGCAGCTGGGACAAAGGGTCCTTCACTGAAGGAGGATCTGAGCATGGGTCTCAGAATCCACAACTCTGTTTTCTGGACCTTTCAAGTCTGAGTCATCAAGTCTGAATGTTGTGTGTGTTCCTACCTCACTCACCCAGGTGGGGCTTAAACTTTTGGGGGCTTAAACTTTGGGGGCCATAACTTTTGGGGGCTTAAACTTTTGGGGGCCATATTACCCTTCAAGAATATATTATAAGCTATGTATACTCTTCTCCAGAAAAATGCAAATACGCAAAGAGCACACAATTCTAATGGGCCCATGGACCCCATAACTCTCATGAACCTTAGGTTAAGAAGTCCCAGGAAAATGATCTAACAGGGAACATTTAATGGACGACCAAAAAAGCTTAACGAAGGAAAAAGAAAAATCAAAAAAGCAGTTTCTCCTCTCTAGTTCCTCAGGGATCAGATCTACTGTTTTCTGCAACCCCCTCAGCATTACTGTCCACCTATTAAACACACATCTCACAAGCACGAAGACGGCGTCTAATAGAAGCCCTTAAACTTTGATCGTCAAGTGATAAAGCGGACCTCTCTCAATTCTGCCATCACTGACAAGCAAGCAGATGAAGGACTGGAATGGGTTCTGGTGGAACGGGCCAGAAACAGAGGCTGTGTGTGGTCCTGCTCCTGAATCCTGAGCTACCTTTGTTCCACATCGCTCTCAGTCTTTCTCAGCAAGCAAAGCTGCACGTTGCCCAGCTCTCCAGAAGCTCTCCCTGCAGCCCCACTTCTTGCCTCAAGTGGCATGGAACCAACAGCGCCATGATATTTAGCCCATGGAAAGTCTAATCCTAAAGGGATCTCAGGAAGGATCCTTATTCTTAGGAAGGGGCTTGGCGAGTAATACGGCTGGGACACTGGGCCACCTAAATGCACGCCACGATGATGACTCACAGCCCAAAACCAGACACCACCTCTGCTCTGCGCCCTTAGTAGGCCCTCCTCTCCACTGATGGGGAAAATGACAATGCAGCTGAAACATCCCTGAGAGAGCAGACTCGAACTTACTATCTGAACTAGCAACGCCTTTTCCGTGGCACACTCTCCCATGCTTTCTGCCACCAACAGTTTATACAGTTTCAGAAAAGCAAATTAGAATAACTTTCACCTATGACGGTAACAGCTGAGTTAGAGCAGTACAGAATACTCTTTTCATGTTAACTGTGAGGATAACGAACTGTATTATGTCTTAAGCTGAGAAATTAAAAATATAAACACGCATTCTCCCTAGATTAGTGGTTCTCAACCAGGGATCATTTCACTCTACTGGGGACACTTGGCAATGTTTGGAGACTTTTTGGGTTGTCATCGACTGGGGGCTAGGGGCGCTGCCCACATCTAGTGGGTAGAGGCCAGGGACGCCGCTTTATCTTACGATGCACGACAACACTACTCGCCACAAAGAATGTGGCCCCAAACGTCTATAGTGCCAATGCCGAGAAACCTGCTCTAGACCACGTGAGGCGGACCTCAACTTCAGTTCGGAGGGCACATTTCTGTTGCTCTGCCTTCTGAGTGAAGTGAAAGTGAGCCTGGTGACGGTTAAAAGGTCACTGCCAGAGACTGCACTGCTTGTTTGAACTACATACTAGGAGCTCTTCCAAGTCTCAGATAAGTGGGAGGCACCCTGAGGCCGGTGTGGCGTGCTGGGGCCATAGGGAGGGGCCCGGCAGCAGGGTGCCAAAGGCTGCGGTGGGCAAAGGTGAGCAATGTCTGACGCTCCCTCTTGCAGCATCCTTAAATTTAGTGCTGACAAACCTTAGGCATTCCTTAAGGTATTATCTACTGGGAAAAGGTAGTAGAATACAAATGTTCAACAACAGGGAAATGGATAAGTTCATTACGGTCTACTGGACCGTCCAGCACTGGGCTACATGATGTAAAAATAACAACTATGAAGACACCCCAGCTCCATGGTAAAGACTTTAAAAAACAATGGTAAGGAAACAAAGCAGAACACAAAATTATTTACATAGTGTATGACTGAATACAAGAGAGGAAGGGAAGAGGGAATGACGAAGGTGTCATGGGTACATCTGCGTTCCTTTTCAAGATTTCCTTTACTAGTAAACGTTGCAGTTTGAATACTTTAAAACTGCACATATATCCAAAACTCAAAAGTTGAGGACCCACCCACGAGATGCCTTCCTTGAAGGTTTCCCTTTGGCACGGTTCTGGAAGTCACAGGAATGAGGGCACTGAAGGGGGTGCGGTGCCCACGACCATGGCACAGCCTCTCCACTTCATAACCATCGACCTTTGGTCCGACTGGCCCATGTGGGTAATGATCACGTGTAGCACACCCCCTGGCAGTCTTTACTTCTGAATGAGAAAACTGAACGTGGCTTTTAGACTTCTTTCTAAAATGCTTATTTGCAGCTGGAGTTGTTCTTCCATGGACATGAAAAAAGGCTTTGGAAAAGGAAGGTGCCCAGACCAGAGACCAGAGTGATCTCAGAGACTCAAAGTCAGACTCTACTCATCATAAAGTTAATTCTTAGGTACATGCTACTCATTAAACAGAAAACTAAATGGTAACCTTGGGAACGAAGAGCTGCTGAATATATACCTAGAGGGGAGTGATAGTAAATGACTCACCGGGAGTTGTTATAATGGATATTACATGCTCGGGCCATTAGCACCACGATAATTGGTCGAAAGGCTTTCCCTTTTCCATCAAAGTAGTATTCAGACATTTCCTTAAGTTCTGTTGTAGATATGAATAGTTCCTGAAATGAAGTTTCTCTGTGTTAATATGGCATCATAATTGCACAGACAGTCAACAGGATTTCTTTTACAAATCTTGGATGTGATTTCAGGGCATTCGTTTTAATTGAGAAACTCAACACTCAGGTGGAAAAGGTTCCAACATGGTAAAGTCACAAATCTGGGCCACAAGCAATGCCTGGCTTGGTCCCAAGGGGCATAGGTGCAAGAGCGGAAGAGGAGGAAAGCGCTAGGTGGCCCAAGGACACCGGGCCAGTGACAGCTGGATAGAGGAAGGAGCAGGGGCTGGTTAGTAGCTTGGAAGACAGAGGGGAGAGGACAAAGATGGGAAGTGTAGGAGCTGGCAGCTGTCGGGAGGCTATGAAGTGGGAGGTCGCAGGGGGCGTTCTGGGTAGGGAGGCAAAGCTGTGTATCAGGGACGAGAATGAAAAATAGTGGCTGGGGAGGAGCAGCAGGGGTAAGTCTGGCTCAGCCTTCATTTAGCAAAAGACACATCAAAGGTCCACGGAGGAAGTGTAAGATGTGGTCTGCCTGATTGTGAGGAGCCTTCCAATGAGCTAGGGAGACAAAATTGTTTTAAAAAAGAAATATCTAGTGAATAATACAGAGGTAACCTAAACAATGCTATACATTTAGTACATTAAAAGTTCAAAGAAGGGAGAGAAAAGTGTTGGCTGGGAAAACCAAACATTTCACAGAGGAGGTAAGCTTTGACCTGGGCTTAGCAAATAAGTAGGGCTTTGATTTGTGAAGAGGGGAAAGAGGCTTCCAGGTGATGGGCATGTGTTTGTTTTATCTGCAGCTTGAAGACTTGCTGGAATGAATCAGAGCTTATCCCCGCAAGGCAGTGGGAGCTAAGAATGGACCCAGAGGGCCCCAGAACACCAGACAGTGGCCTAGTCATTAACTCGCTAAATTGTTGACTCAATGTCAAGCTGGTAATAAAAGCAGAGGTTACAAAGATGAACAAGATGGTCCCACCCCTACAAGGAGCTCAAAGTCTAGGTGGGGAGAAGTAATAATACAATAACGGCAATAAAACACAATGGTGTGACAAGGTGCTGTCCCTGAGGCCAGTGCAGCTTCCCTGGGATCACACAGGAGGCACCTTGGCTCAGGCTGAACTAGGGAGGAAGAGACCAAGGCTGAGGGCAACAGAAATGGGGGTGGTCTGACCTAAGGCAGTGGGAATGAAGGCAGACTAGGGGGTGTGGAGGGGGAAAGAGAGAGATGAGTGGAGGCTCCTTCTGGGGTTCCTGGGTGGTATCGTCAAAGAATGGGAAATAGAGAAGAAAAGACAACGAGTAGGAGAAAGCAGAGATTCAGACACATTAAGTTTGAAATAGTCATGGACGCTCCACTGAGCAGTTATATGTATGGGAATAGGAGCGACCATTCAATCTGGAATAGATATATTACTTGGTGGTTTTAAGTATGGAAATGGGTAAACTGGGGACATAAAGAGAGGAGGGACTGACAGAACCCCAGGCAAAGGCAAAATTAAGGGGGTGGGTGGAGGGCATAGAGAGGAACCCAGGAAGCAGACTGAAGGACGGTCCAAGAATCGGGAGAACCCGGATCGTGCAGAAGCCAGGGGAAGAGTTTCACGCAGTGGGCGTGGTCGACAGTGCCCACTGTTCTTAAAAGTCAAGGACGATAAAACCCATAAAATGTCTAATGGATTTACCAGAAGGAAGCTACCGGGACCCTGGGCAAAGGTCGTTTCAGAGAAGAGGCTGGAAAGGAAGGCACGGTGCCATGGCGGAGTCGATGTGAAGGGGCGAAACAGAGACAGAGCTGGAGCATGCTGTGCCTGTGATGGAGGGGGAGGGGGAGGGGTGGGACATCCGGTCAAGGGACGGTCCTTTACTTAAAAGGGATAGGAAAGAGACACTGCAGAAAAAGGAGAACAGGCCGTCGCGGGAGCAGCTCCCAAGATGCTGGGATGGGGCTTAACTAGAGGAAAGGGACTATTCTGGAGAGGAAGACATTTACTTCATGGAGGCGGAGGGATGGGAGGCAGGTGGGCTTGCACATGGGCCCGGAGCAGGTGTCGAGGAAGTTCCACCTTCGTGGCCTCTACGTGATTTATCAAATAGGAAGTGGTGTTGCTATGAAAATGGCAGAGTTGCGCGGGGGCTCGAGGAGGAAAGTGGGGATCCTCAAACCGGGAAGGAAGCTGACGAGGGGCATTTGAGAACCCCCGTGAGGTTAGGAGCCAAGGCAACTTTTTTGGGGGGAAAGCGTTTCATGAAGAAACCCTATCGGGGGCAGTCTGGCACTGATATTCCGAATTAGATAAGACAGCAGCAGGAATCACGGAAGGCTTCAGTGTTTCAGCAGTCATGCCGTAGGTGATGGGCATGGAGAGGAAATGTTAGGTAACTCGCTGGACAGGGAGGGGCAGTTTCTCAACTCTGCAAGAACCTTTTTCTGGAAGGTAACATGTATTGAGTCCTCCATATTGCCCCACAGTTGTTGCTCAAGAGACCTCTGAAACTCGACGTTCGTGAATTAGGTTTGCAAAGGCACTGTACATATCTGAAACCTGCACCGTGTGTTCATAATTCTAAAAGCCCAACATTACTTCACGGCATCATCGAAACTACCTTACCTTTCTGATGTCCTCATACAAACCTTTCAAGTCTCTCCTACCAAGTTTAAAAGGATCGGTGTACTTCTCGCCGCTTCGTGTTTTACTACAACAGCACGTGGCGGATGTTGCGTGATAGAGCCTGGGACGAGCACAGAAGCACACAGTGTAAGTTTGAGCACTGTTTATTAAGTGAGATGATTTCATTAAGTAGAAATTATGCACACATATGCATAAACAGAAATGTAGCAGAGTCGGATGATGGAAAATTTAAGCCCAGACACTTGCTGGAAATTAAGCATGAACCTAAAAAGGTCATCGTAATTTAGAAAAAGACACAGAATTCTGTTCTTGCTAAACAATAGTATTTAGTGTTATAAATAAACGTTGATTATTTTTATAACCAGGACCTTGAGAACCCACGAAATCAAAGAAAGACTAAGTCATGTTCACTGTGTTCTGAGTTGAGTTTAAATTTTACTATAGTCCATTTTTTGAAAAGGCAGAGATTACACAGAGCAGATACTGCAGCACTTATGTAAACAACATATTCAGTTTGTTGCACTAGCTCACCACAGTTTAGAATAGAAATTTACTGGCAACATGGCTGATTTTAGTAGTTGCAATATGGATTATAAACTTACCGTGATATAGTATACATATTTGGAAAGGCAGCCGTTAAACTCTTCACAAGATTAAAATATGACATCTATAAAAGAATTAAGAAACTGGTAAAAAGTCATGAAAAACTTGTTTATGACACTAGATAAATAAAATCTTCCATAATTCATACTTTTAGTTGTATATTCATAGGTAGATTGCAAACTTTAGAAAAATGATAAAACATCTATAATCTATCTCTTCCTCCAAAGAGAGCTACAGTTTCCATATTCATAGCTATCTTTCCAGATCTGAAAAGTAATTTTAAAACAATTTCCTTCCATTTAACTAAGATTGGTGGGAGAATAGTAAAGATTAGTGTTACTTACATTATTGTAAATTCTAACAATGGTATAAAACAAAGAATAATCAAGATTCCAAAAGCATCAGCCCAGATGGTAAAAAGGAAAAGGATTTCAGTGTTAAGGAGGAAATTTACATTTACACAAACACTACCTATTTTAAGGTATTATTTCTGAATATACTTGGAAATGGTACTTCTTGATAAGTAATGTTAAAAAACAAACAAGCTCAGCAGCACGTTTTGATAAATATTAACTTTCATCAGTGATCAAGAACAAAACTTCTAAAAGATTCAGGGGTGGTGATGACAAATATTAGCTCCCACAATTATTAAGCACTATTATGGGCCAGGAATTGTGACAGGAACTGTGGACCCAAAGAAATAGACAGCCAATCCTGAAGAATTCAGGGACACAGACATTTCAAAGATTACTAATCTAATGTGGTAAGGGCTCTCATAGAGTATTTGAAGAAAGCATTTTGACAGAATAGGATGAATTTACCACAAGAAAAATAAAACTAATCCACTCTATTAGTAATCAAGTCATAGTGTGCTTTTACACTATTTGACTCTTACAACTACTTGCTTTGTATACAGCTGGGGAATTTGAAGTTCAGAAAAGTCAAGTCTGAAAAACTGACACACAGATGCTCCTAGACTTACGGTGGGGTTATCGTAAGTTATAAATATCGTAAGTCAAAAAGGTGTTAAATACACCTAAGTTACCAAACATCATAGCTTAGACTCGCCGGTTTCTACTGAATGCGTATGGCTATTACACCGTCATAAAATTGAAAAATCTTAAGTTGAAGCTTCCTAAGTCAGGGACCATCTCTACAGAGGTTTATAATACTGTATAGTCATGTGCTGCATTACATTTTGCTCAATGATGGACCCATAAGATTATAATGGAGCTGAAAAATTCCTATTACCTAGTGAGGTCGTGGCCTTCAAAACATCGTAGGGCAACGCATCACTCACGCGTTTGTGGTGATGCTGGTGTACACAAACGTGAGCTGCCAGTCATATAAAAGTATAGCACATATGATTGCAGTAGTAGGCCATACCTTCTAGGTTTGCGTAAGTGTACTCTGATCGAGTTTTGCAGGACAAAATTGCCTACTGATGCATTTCTCAGGACATATTCCTGTCGTTAAGTGGTGTATGTGTGTATATGGAAGGTGAGCAGAGTTTACCGCCCCAGAATATGCCTCTCTGGGATGTGGATTATTTTAAGATGGTTATTTTAAAGAAACAAAAGACTCAGGAAGAATCTCTGAACTTCCCCTAACTCTGTAAAAGAATTTAGACAGAGGACCTACTCCAGGAAGGCAACTATCATCATAGATAACTAGAGTTTAATATGAACTAGGTGTGATAGACAGGGAGGAACCTAGCAAATCCCTTTGATAAAAGTCCTCTGTGTTTCACTGTTAAAGAGGGCCCAGCAAACATTTGCTTATCCACTGCTGTATGAATTGCCTTCCTTTCTTTTGAAGTCCCAAACAACTACTCACAAACTCCCCCACACCCGGCCTTTTTCTCATTAGGTCTTTGGGTCCCATATTCTTATAGAACTCCCATATGTACATATGTAATCAAACTTGGTTATTTTCTCCTATTAATGTTTTGTCATTTTACTTGAATAGCGAGAAGAAGAGGAAAAATATCAAAAGAAAAAGTACTTACAGGACTGTGTACATTATATGATCCCACTAGATATTCACTTACACTCATACACACAAATAGACAGAGGATAGGGTTTGGAAGCATATAAACCAGGCTATTAAAAATAGTTATTTTGAAGTAATTAGGATTGTGAGAGTTCTTTTAATTCCTTTTTTTGTTTATATTTTCTGATTTTTTTTTTCTCTAGTGAACACATATTGCTTTATATATATTAAAAGGACAATTAAGTTTGACTTTGCCGGGCAGGCAGTAGCCAAGGAAGATGGTCTGAATTCTATTCTTCTCACTATACCATTATATATTCATTAAACCAATAACATTTATGAAGTCCCAAGGAATTACAATATCCCAAGAAAACAAAGTTATAATCTTCTTTTGATTTTACCATTATATGACACTTAACCTACTTTTGTCAGTCTTCATTAATTCACATGAATTCAGTATTTTAATACTTATTCACTCTGAGACCTAACCCCTAACTTGGGGTGAAGAGTTAAAATTATACAGCTAATATAGAGTGCTGTTAACTGCCAGGCAGCATCACAATTGTTAAAAGCATTCTTAAGTCTTTGGAATGGATCTTGTTCAAATTTGGTTGTGCAACCTTGTGACATTTCTCTGATACTATCTACTGGAGAGATTCTGAGATTTGAGTATTTGTAAAGCTCTTAGCTCAGAGCTTAATACACTGTATATATCTAATATTGTATCTATTCAATCAAACTATTTCCTGCTTTAGGAGTACCTTAAGGCAGCGATCCCCAACCTTGTTGGCACCAGGGACCGGTGCTCCTATGAGAATCTAATGCCTGACAATCTCAAGTGGAGCTGAGGTGGTGATGGTAGTGCTGGAGAGCAGCTGCAAATACAGGTGAAGCTTTGCTTGCTCTTGCACTGCTTACCTCCTGCCGTGCCCGGTTCCTAACAGGCCGCAGACAGGTACTGGTCTATGGGGCCCGGGGGTTGGGTATTGGGTATTGTGTTCCAAAGTGAAGTTAGAGACATTCAGAAGAGCATTACAGTAATCCCTCCTACTCTTATGTGTTGCAGCCATTCTTAAGTAAAGTAACGTTACTTGAACACAATTACTGCAATACTGTGACAGTCTGATAACCAAGAGCTACTCAGTGACTAATGGGTGGGTAGCAAATACAGCATGAATACACTGCACAGAGGGATGATTCACATCCCAGATGGGCCAAACCAGGACTGCATCGGATTTCATTACATTGCATTAAATTGCATGCTCAGAAGAGCATGCAATTTAAAACTTATGATAAATTGTTTATTTCTGGAATTTTCCATTTAATATTTTCGGACCACGGTTGACTGTGGATAACTGAAACTGGAAAGCAAAACCGTGGATAAGAGGGGATTACTGTAAAGTATTAAAAGGGAGTTGCAAAACCAGAGCTGTCACTTGGTGTGCCAATACTGGCAGTAGCAAAAATGAATTGTCCAATTCTGGTTTTGTTCCCCACCCTTTCATCACATATTCTCTGCCTTCCATGAATTTACTTTTTAAAAAAGAAAATGCTGAGTAAGAATCAAAGACACATTGATAAGTGATTAGGCCTGATCAAATGAGCACTGATTTTTCTGTCCTACTACAAGACTTGTTAATACTACCAATGGAGAAGTCAAGAGAATGTACAGGAATCAGAGCTGTGTCAGAAAGCCATAGGTAGCTTTATTACTGTTGCTCTTTGTCTGCAAAGATTATCAGACCCCAAAAGACTTGAACTTACTAAAACACACAAGCCTGAGGCAGACACCAAAAGGCTAATTAACTTGCAGTGAATAATACCACGGACGGACACGCAAATCAGAAATGTATGGCACTGGCATTTTCAGTGCAGTCCCTCTTTGTGGTCGTTAAGGCATATCCTCTCAGGACAGCACCCTTTCCGTAGCTGAGAAAGTTGGTTGGGGGCATGGAATCAAAAAAAGGAGCATCAAAGAAAAGAAGTATCCAGTTCCCCAAATGATGTCCTCATCTGGTACTAGAAATATTTGCAGTCTGGCTAGGATAGTACTAAAATGGATCCCAGTAAAACTCTGAGGCTCTCTTTTCCCATATTCTCTCTTTTCTGCTTAGCGAAACTTTAGTCAGTCTACTAGCTCAGCTGCTATTCTCGCTCCAAATGTCCATTTTGGATAAGTTATGGTATGTAGCCACTTTGCTACAAAGTAGATATTTATAAATACTACATATCTCATATTGGTAAATGGTGTTTGATGAGTATATGGGAATATGAAGTGAACCAAATCTGATGAAAACAGGAGGCCTAAATTCAAATAAACTTATTTTGAAAATGAGCTTTGTAGATGAGAATTGAACACAATTAGTATATGACTGGAGAGTCTCTTAAAAGGCCAGCAAATCCATAGATTTTGTATAGTTAGCTAAACAGTATGGCACGGTGAGAATTACTCGCTACAAAGTGCAGAAAGGACTCACAGAACCATAGAAACACGTCAATTTACCCGGGTAAACTGACAGAAAAGGGAGAAAAATGAGATTGGGTGCAAAGGCAGCAGGGGAGAGCGTCAAGAAGCCATGGTTAGTTAGTACTAAGATTCTGGCTATACTTCAAGAAGTCATAGATCAAATTATAGCTGATTTCAAGGTTTCTCTACTTGACATCCTCAAGCCTCTTCTCCTTCCAGTGCCCTTCCGCCCGGCCCAGGTATGCTCTGCCTCCCAAGCAACTACTGGACTGAAATCAAATCCATCCTACATCCTCCACAAGGCCTTTTCCGTCTATTCCGAGGCCACCGGGGAGGCCACCTGGCTCCTCCGTATCGCTGAGCACCTTTGGCTCTAAAATCTCAGTTAAGACCTGTCTTCCAGAAGCCCCGGCCGTAAATCCAAAGGCAATAGCTGCAAACGGTCTCCGGTCTTGACTTTATCCGTACCCCAAGAAACAATCTCACCACTACTCCTGTGCTTCCCCGGGTCCCCAGCAGCCCTTAGCAGTCCCTAGCCGGGCACCCCTATTTCAGGCAGACCCCCGGACCCCGCCCCTGGCGTCCCGCCGCGCGACTGGGCCCCACGCAGGCGCCCCCGCAGCCCCGGGTCGCAGCCCAGCACCGCCCCGCGCCCGGCGCACGTGCCGCTCTCGCCCATTCATTC
This sequence comes from Pteropus medius, assembly GCF_902729225.1. Classification (NCBI taxonomy): domain Eukaryota; kingdom Metazoa; phylum Chordata; class Mammalia; order Chiroptera; family Pteropodidae; genus Pteropus; species Pteropus medius. The sequence continues at coordinate 10,363,394 of NW_024347790.1, read as the reverse complement.
CGCGGCGCCGCTGTCATTGCGCGGTGACCTCTGCGCCCGCCGCGGCGGGGGCTCCCCGGCCTCACCTGCGCGCGGACGGCGGCGGCGGGGCGCGACCCGCACGGCCCCGCGCGGCCGGGGGAGCCCGGCCCGGGGCTGCGCGCCGCGGGCCTCCAGAAGCAGCCGCGCCGCCACCGCCACCAGCACGAGGCCATCGACCGAGTCTGAAAGTCGCGGCGGGCGGCAGCTCCGCCTATGGCCCGGCGGCCCTCCTCCGGGACCCGGAGCCGGAAACCTGGCCCAGGAAGCGCTTCGGCCTCTCGCCCCTCCCCGGGGCTGCGACGCCAGTGCGCCCCAGCGGCAGCGCCCGGCGCGCCCGGGGAGGTGACGCGAGGAGCGGTCCGCGGCCCGGGAGAAGCTGACCGTGACTTTCCACCCGGCGAGCCGTCTCTCCCAAACCCCGCGACTCGCGGGGAGCCAGGAGCTCCAACAATCAGAGCAAAATGCTCCTTCGGGGGACCGGCTGTTAGCGAGAAATGCCACAGGGCGCCAGACTTCCAGCCACTAACTTTTGTTCTGTGTATTCGGGCAGAGATACAACTCCAACAGTCGGGTCCCCGTTCCGCAGCCTAATCCAGAGGCTGCAGGTTCCGCGGCTGCTTCTCCAGTGTTTGACCTGCCACGCTGTCGTAGGCTCCTTTGTGCAACCTGGCCTTGAAGGAAGCTCCAGCCTTTTGCATCTTTTCAATAACAAGTCAAGCCAGGAACACAGTTATTGTGAAACAGAAGTTAGATTAGCCTCGTCTCTCGACTTTTGGACTCTCTCCTCTGAAAACCTTATAGGTACTTGGGGCAATAGTTGGGCCGTCTTGCTCACATCTGGATGTGTGAGTGACACTCGTGGCTGTAGTGAGCTGTGTGAGATTGTTTGCTATTTGGTAATGTTGAGCCTACTTGTAGCCAGCCCCGGAGATACTGAAGAATGTACAGGATTAGTACCCGATAAGAAGATCTTTCCTTAATTCTATAGCCAGATCTCTTCTCACGGTGATGAGAGGGCGTATTTATAACAAATCCGTGATATATAATTAGTCATTCGGCACAGGCACACAGAGCCAGTGAAAGAAAGTGTAAGCATTAGGGATACAGAAAGAGAAGAAACTTAACTCTAGCCTCAGAAAAATTCACACATACAAGGAAATAGATGAGCAAAGAGGCAACTGCAATTCTCTGACGTTTTTTTCTTGTTTTTCTAAACCATGCTTTTTGCATTAAATAGTGCAAGTGCCTGGAATGCAGAGCACATTACTTTTATATTTATCTTCAAAGTTTTTTTTACTGAATAAAAGTATAGAATAAAGAAATATCTTAAAAGAATCCAGTTTTATCAGGTTTCCCCCTCCAATCTCGAAGAATATGTAAAAAAAATCTCAGGTGTTTTACAATTAAAGGTTATTTATTATGTACCTGTGGCTTATCTTGATAAAAGTTTATATATTAAGAAACATCCAACAGGTAGAATTTGCCAGAGTGCAGCACTAAACACTTGTACTTGAAACAATCTTATTACTTAGTATCATTTGCCCTTTTTTACAGATGAGGAAACTGAGATATTGAGGAATTAAGTGTGGTGTCTAAGCTCACATAGTTGACAAATGTAGTACAACAATTCTATCAGGTCATTTTCATTTAGAAATTGTTTACCTAGATTAAAACAAAATACCTGTTTTGTTTTTTTTTAAAAAAGATGAAATATGCCAAGGTTAAGTAGAAAAGGTGGATGACATTCATGAAGGCTTCCAACATTATAGTATGGCTAAACTCTTGATGAACAATAACCCATCAATAGGATGTGTGGAATACCAACTAATTGTTCTTCTGACCCAACTAGGCCAAGCATGGATCTACGAAGTTATAAAGATTGAGCTGTGCAAGTAACTGTCAAACAGCTCTTCTTTGCACAGGCTGGAAAGACTGCCCTTATGCAAATGAAACAATCAGTATTGACTGATAAAAGTGGAATAAGTGTAATTGAAAGCATTTTCAAAGCTATTTCAATGTTGAAGAGTCAGCTACACTTTAAGACATTTTCTTTAAAACATTATGATAGGACCAGGTTTTACAGCCAAGATTATACACATAATACTATATACATGCTAACCACATCTTTGTTCACAGTACCGCAGAAAAGCATCTCTTCTCGATGTTATTAAGTAAATGATCAATGGATTATCGAGGTAACTGTGGGAAGAACAGTTATTGAGAGAAGAGGTTTAAATATAGTTTCACTGAAAGCTGAGCAGTTTTTGTGGATTTCACATTCTTAGGCAAAACAATTCTAAAGAATTTAATTTGGGAATTACTGATTTCTCAGAGAAGTTAAGATAAAAGGTTAACATACATTTGGAGTTTTCTTCAGGATTTCGGTCTATGACTGATGAGTTTGTCAAAGCATAATGAGGGTAAAGGTGGGGTACCTCTGAAGCAGTTACTCTTTTTTGTTCCATGGCCAATGATCACATGTATTGGCTGATCAGCTGCCTTGCCAAAAGGTGAATCAATCAGTACAAAATCACAAATACTAATGGAAATTATATATTGCCCGTGCTCTACTAAAATATTAGAGCATCATAAAAGAAGATGCACTAATTATATAATTTAGTCTGTTTCCAGGCATAGGCTCTCCTAAAAGAGAAGAAAATATACTGTTGGTTATTCTAATCATATTGTCAGATTTTCCGTGGTGGAAACTGAAATCACCTATTTTTTGGTTGACCACTTTTCCCACGATGCTACCTTATTTAGCATATACTTAGGGGAAAATATAAAGGGTTAAATGTGGCCCACATTTGCCTGTTTTTATACTCATATGGGGAAGATTTAAGATTAATCTTCTGTTATAACTGACATTTCATTCACCTAGGTTTGGGATGAATCAACAAGAGTTATTCCAAACTATTGAACAAATTGTCCCAATGCAATCTTTCTCCATGGATTCTAAAGATAATTTTCATGATATAGGGCATTCTTAAATTACTTTGGGCTGTTCCTGTGCTTTTTATTGAGTCCATTGGTTTTTACATCTATTTTTTGGGATAACTATTTTTAGTTATTTTATTCTTGTAATTTTTAATATGGTAAGGAAACTCCCATTCCTCTTATTAAAAAAATTAGTCTTTATTTTTCCAGATTTATAATTTAACTTTGTCTTTTTCTTCAAAAAAGAATCTCACTAGGAAAAAAAAAAGAATCCCACTAGGTTTTTGATTGCATTTCCATTATGTTTATTAAATAATTTACTGAGACATCTTAACAATATAACCTCTATCCAGAAACATAGGTTTCTGTGTACCTCCCTTTGCCTTGTATTTTAGTACAGCACCTACCCTCTTCTGTTTATTTTTTGTTTTAATTGCTCTGCATTAGGAAACATTCAGATTTTAAGAATTGTACTTAAAAGTAAACATGTTCTGCATATCTAAAGCATGTTCAAACCTCTCCGCAGCTTTTAAAATAAAGTACGTGTACTTTAGTGCATGGACTTTATGATAAACAGTTTATATCTTTAGAGGCAAATCTATCCTTGTCATCAGGCATGTATCATATTTTGAAGTTTCTGGTGGGACTGGAAGCAGTTTTATATATTTAGTAAAATGTCTGTTCCCTGGTATTAGAGATATTTACATATGTATCTCTTTCCTTCAGTCGATTATGTTCTGAAGGGCCGAAAGAAATGTGATGAAGCACCTAACATGTTTTGGTTGGATTCCATTGAATTAGCCCACACTATAATTCTAAAACTATGATGTAGCTCACCTCCATTTTATTTATATAGTCTTACTTGTAAATATGTTGCACATCCTATTGGTCTGCCATGAGCAAAAATCTTGAAGATAGAGTACATGCCTTGTTTTAAATTTTTTTTTAATCTCTCATCTTCTTGGACAGTCCCATATACTATAGGTATGAATATTGGACAGATATGGTTGAAAATGATTAGATAGCTTTTAAATAACAAAGCATGAATAAAATAGTGTTTTAAGTCGATTTTCTTGAAGAACCATAGCCTTTCTAAGGAATATTAATGCTGTAAATGCAACAAATGAAAACATTAAGAAGGTTGTTTTTGTTTTTTATTAGCTGTGCTGCCAGTTGATCCTGTTAAAGAAAATTATGTTCGTAAAGTGAGAAACTGCATTTTTTCAATTGCCTTCCCTACTCCTTTCAAGTCAAGAGTACGTCTTGTAGCAGTTTCAAAGGTTAGGCTTTAATTTTTCATAACACAAATACTTAACTCACTATAACTTTTGTCCAAAAAGATATTAATATTTGTTTCAGAGTTAAATCGTTAGTGTATTGATAAATGACTCTCTTTGTGTTTAAAGTTCAGACACTTGGAGAATGTCATTCTTAGAAATCACTTTTTGATACTTATTCCTAGAGCCTAATACTCAGGTTCACCTTAAAGTTATCTCACAAATAAAATATACTTTTGTGAAAAAAAAGGTAAATGAGTTAAGTTATTAAAAATAGGCTCTAATAACAAATTCTAAATTCTCTCATGATATAAATGAATTCGAGATAAAAATAGGACATTTACTTTTTCTAGTTCCTCTAAAGAATATGTGCTAGGAAAAATATTTAACCATGCATCACAAGAAATACATAAAAATTTTAGAACTATCTAATAGAACTGATTTCCCAAATAACATAAATAATCATAAGAAGTATGGTACATCTCTTAATTAAAAAAAAATCAATGTATTTTTGGAAGAGATTCATTCTTTTAATTTTTTTTCTTCCATGGAGTCTCTTAAAAATTATTAAAGGATTACTTAAGTTTGTAAGAAGGTATATTTTTTCCTTCCTCAGGAAGTTCTAGAAGATATTTTGGACCTTGATTTATCTATCTCAGAAACAGATGCTTTTATCCAGCTTGTAAGTGGTGGAAAGATAGTATCTGGATCCATTCCACTGGCTCACAGATATGGTGGCCACCAGGTAAGAATAGCATCAGCATATCATCCCTTATGCAAATATCAACAGTTGGTGGAAATGCTGTCCTATTAGAGAAGTTATTTTGTATTACTTTCTCTTATGTTGTATATTGAGAATTCAACAAGGTGTTTGTAGAAGAACGTGTCATATTTTACAGATTAGCTGATTTGATTTCTTGCTTTGATAAAGCTAGAGTCTAAGTTTCTTTAATGGAATTGAGAAAACTGGGGCAGCACAAATGTGAAATTTCTGTGAATTATGCTAGAGAACTCTTTCAGTGAAGTTTGGCAAGAGATGTAGACAAAATCAAGTAGTGCGATGAGTCAGTATAAAAGCCTCAGAAAGACAAATAGATAATAATTTTGTCAGGAGAGCTATAAAGTTTTAGAACTTCTAGAAACTGCTAGAAATTAAACCAGGATTAATTGGGGGTGTTATATGTGCTGAAGCAATTAAGAAGACACCTTCTAGAAATCAAGCAAGATGTGGAAGCAAGTTCATATGTGGTATCTGACTAATAAAAAAAAAAAAAGCGCAGGACCAATTGTTGAAATTCCTGTGAGCTAGATAAGATTAATTTAACACTGGTTGTTTGGGCCTGGTTTACTGAAGCATAGAATTTAGGACAAGTAGCTAAGTATAATAGAGAGTTAGAGTAAGGATTAAGTTAGGAAATATATGAAAAGTGCTTCCACAATAGCTATTATAATAATGATTAATATCAAGCCTTGGTTTTTGTGGTAGTTAATTTTTTTCAGATTTTTATTGCTTTCATTCTTCAATTTCCAAGAAGCAAAAGTAATATAGAAGATAAGAAACTAAGCTAACATAAGCTAAGAAGCAAAGTGACTTGAAAAGGACTCTAAGGACCATCTATGACCAACCTGAATTTCAGTGTCTTGATCTGTAAGGTTATAAGGGTTGACCAAGATCATTCCAGGACTTGGGAGAAATGCTGTGACAAAGAAGTATGCTTTATTTTATTTAACACATCATTTTCCAAACATATTTAACTGCAGGGTTTTGTGGTGGTTCTGTTTTTAAGAAATAACTATTAATGTTTACCTGAATTACGCTTCTCAGTTTAGAAACTCCTGGACTAGATGATCCTTATGGGTTTTTATACTCCTAAATATAGGATTTCATGATTCAAAAGCCATTCCCATATAGGTTAAATTTATTAGATAGCATTTTATATCGGTAGTCATATGTACTGTGAAGTACAAATACAATCCTTCAGCCCTGCAGAGTTTTTTTAGCTTTTTTGTACATTTTTTGGTAGTAGAGTAAATTAGATTAAGCTTTTTGTCAGTTTCATGTTTCATGTTTCGTTTCTTCTCCCCGATTTGAAATTACATGTAAATATTTATAAGGATGGTTTTGCCATTTCGAACTTATAGTGTAGTAAATGATTTCTCTTTTATTAATGGAGAACTTTTTCTGTTTCCCCTGATTTCACTCCAAGCTCTTGGTTTGGGATAATGTTTTGTCAACTTTAGAACTTTCCAGAATATGCTTAGAGCACCTCTCAGACTTGTGCTCTTAGAGGTATTCCACAGCTAAAATCAATTAATGGTGGTCCATTCCTAGTTAAGATGAAAAATTAAAATACTGGATAAATTTTTCTCAATTTTATGTTTTTCTTCCAGAACTGTAAATGTTTAAATATTCCACAGCCGTTTATAGAACTCCTTTTATGTGCCAGGAGCTATAATGGTGAATGCAACCTGTTCCCTTGGCTCAAATTGCTAATACTCTCGGGGAGGGGATAGATAAATAAACAAATTCCAATAACATCAGGTTATAATAGAGTTAAGTATAGGAGTTACGGGCATTTACAGGACCACCCTCCTAGTCCTGGAAAGTCAGAGAAAACTTCATGGTAATGTCTATGTGGAAAATGGAGTGGTATCTAAATTAGCAAATAATTGTTGGCAATAATAATAATAATACCATCTTTTGGACATTTATGAATATTGGACATAGTACATCATTTTGCATCTATTAGCATTCATTCTTACAACAGCCTGGCAAGTGTTATCTTGTTTTACAGTAATGAAAGGTCAGTCTCTGAAATGAATTAACTCACACAAATTTCTAGTCAGTAAGTGGCATAGCTGGGAGTTGAACAGCCTCAAACAAATTTTGACAGAAAGATTTGGAAACAGTTAATTGTGGTTCAAAAGCAATTTTTTCAGGTACAAGTATATTCCTGATTTTATATTGTATATGTATAATATAGGCAAATTTTCTAATAAATTTAACTTATTCATATTCTAGGATTAAATACATCAGTTCTAAGTATTCTACACCTAACTAACTTGGCTCAGCTATAAAATGATGAATTAGTTATAGGTTATAAATTTATATTTTGAAAATGAATTTTAATTATGTTCTATTGATTGAATTTTATTTACACCTATATTAGAGTTGTTGATGATTATAATCCTCCAAATGCAATACTTCATTCTTAGTTTTGACAAAATAACCTTGGCTATAAAGTTACTATGAAAGCTGTATGGGTTAATAAACATGACTGATTTTCCCTTTTTCCCTTCAGTTTGGGATATGGGCAGATCAGCTTGGGGATGGAAGAGCTCATCTTATTGGAATTTACAGGAACAGGTACCACATGTTTCCTTGTAGAGTAGTGTTTCCGCTGAATATTAACATGAATCTTCTAATGCTTAGATTTTTTTTTTTTGAAGGCAGGGTGAAAAGTGGGAGCTCCAATTAAAAGGTTCTGGAAAGACCCCATATTCCCGGTATAGTTTTTTTTTTTTTTTTTTTTTTTTTTACTAATCTAAACAAATATTAATGTCTTAATTACCATTGAAAATCTTTTTTATCTTATTTCTCATAGAAATGGCGATGGCAGAGCTGTACTTCGTTCCTCGGTGAGAGAATTTTTGTGTAGTGAGGCTATGTACCATCTTGGAATTCCAACCAGCAGAGCTGCAAGGTAACGCCTCTTTTCTTGAAGCTGACTTTCAGGACTGGATCGTGTCATCTCCTGAAACGTGTCAGTAAATGGAGCAGATAAGTCTGATAGCATGATTTTTTTAATCATTTATTTAAAAATCATTTATTTCTTATAGTTTTAGGTACTCCTTGGTAGCTTTAATAAATGATATTAAAAATCATTTATTTCTTATAGTTTTAGGTACTCCTTGGTAGCGTGCTCGCAGTTCAAGTGTAACTTTAATTGTTCGATTCTCTCATGTTCCAGTCTAGCTGGTAACTATTTCTATTTCTTATAGTTTTAGGTACTCCTTGGTAGCTTTAATAAATGATATTAAAAATCATTTATTTCTTATAGTTTTAGGTACTCCTTGGTAGCGTGCTCGCAGTTCAAGTGTAACTTTAATTGTTCGATTCTCTCATGTTCCAGTCTAGCTGTGAGTGATGACGAAGTATGGAGAGATCAGTTCTACAATGGAAACGTTGCGAAAGAACGAGGTAATAACAGTTTTCAGAATACCTGCATAAAATAGACCAAGCTCTTAAAGAACAACAGATATCGGACATCTTGTCAATCTTCTTAAAAAAAATGACCCATGCTTCTTCCAGATATTTCCATGTTATGATATTATCATAGAATATCCTTTCCCACATCCTTACATCATTAATCCATCTATTTCCAAAAGCAGACGTCTAGGAGGTGAACAAAAAGTGTTTATGGACGGCTGGCAAAATGCTACGAAGCCAGTTTTGTCCCAGGGGAGCGTCCGGCCTCCTCTCAGAGCCCGGTTGCTCTTACTTCATGTTTAAGTTCAGTTAACTTTTTCCTCAGCCTTTAGTAAGATAGAAATAAAAAATTAGAAGGGGAATGAGAAAATGTGCTACGGAACAGCAAAAGGGAGAGAGTGAGAGAGACTTGACTCTGAATCTCTGGGGATTGAGGGGACCTGAAAATCGATAATAAACACATTTCATTGCTTTGAACATGGAGCTGTGAAGAAGTACTGCCAACCCTGCCTGCTTTACTGGGTCCCGTGGACATCACTGTGTCGTGCAGCATTTTTACTGACTCTCAGTGATTCACCAGGAGCACATTTTGTGTTCTTTATATTTAGTACATAATATGTTTTGATAAGATTTTCATAACAAAACAATCCCCTCCAGGGTATTCGTGCTTAAGGAAATTAATAGTTATTTATCTTTATGGTATCTCTCCCCTTTAATTTCATCTGGATAAAATGGATACTATTGCACATGGGCCTATAATAGCTATTTAGGTCTTTTTGTGCATGGTAATTGGAAATGAGATTTCAACCACATACTGTAAAAAATATGATGGGTATAACACTATTTACTTTCATGGCTGTGACATATATATTATTAATCTGAATTCCAAAACACAATTGTTTCAAATGATCCCAAGTATTTCTCATTTTTAGGTCATTAATAGAATTTCCACATTTAAGTCTTCACATAAATACAGATATTTCGATTGTGCATTTACCTTAATCCTTGCCCGGCAGCCACTGTGGTACAGCGAGAAAAGTGCTGGGCAAGCAAAAAGCATATGTGAAACCTAGAACTGGCTCTGCGGGAATTGATTTGTGACTTTGAGCACATTCTGGCCTTGTTTCTCTAAAATGAGGGGTTAGATTAGATGATACCACCTGTGTCTTTCAGTGCTTTCAACATTCAGTGATTCCGTGGTATTCAGTAAATAGCAGGAAGTGTGTCGAAGGACAGCCCTCACCGGGCGGGAGCTTTGGCACCTGGGATAGCCTTCATCTCAACATCTAAACACTCACAAGCACAGCATTCCTTGTGAGAAAGAGACATGAATTCTATTTCTTAATTATATTACTACTGTCTGTAATCAAAACATAAGGCAGCAGTAGAAGGCTGCAAACCCAGACACAAAATGCGTAGATTCACTTTATTTCTATAATAAGTTAGAACATATGCAAACATTTATTTATTGAAGTTAATTCTCAGGTAGTTACACAAATGGAAGGCACTTACAGGGACTATGCTATAGAAATAATTCACTAATTCTCTATTTCAGGATGAGGGACAGGGAAAAGGTCACAATTGAGGAGACAGTGAGACTCTGATGTTGGGAGCCTTACAGTTTAGCTGAGCAGCCCTCAGCTAGGTTGGGGCCTCAGTATTTCTGAAAGGATTGTGATTCTTAACATTCTAATTGGTTCAGGCTTCAAGAAATAGAGAAAAATTCTTGATCTTTTCTAGAGTGTAAATTAGTTGATTTTCCAATAAATTCAGTTACTGTATTCTTTTTTATCAAAATAATTTCATATTTAAGGAAAGCATATTATGCTATATTTGCATAGTTTGAAATAGTTTATGCTAAATTAAACACTTCTTTTCCAGGTGCAGTAGTGCTGCGTGTTGCAAAATCGTGGTTTAGAATCGGATCGTTAGAAATTTTGGCTCATGATAGTGAACTGGATTTACTAAGGTTAGAAAATGACATTTAGAACAATGATAGAATGCAATTAAAAAAAAACAAACTTATTTATCTGCTGGGAAGTTAAAATATTTTTGGTTTTCTTAACAAGTAAAACCAAAAATTTCAGTTAATAAATATTTTTAACACTTGCTATAAGGCCTAACATCATGTGGGTTTTTTAGGAGTCTAAAAAAGAGAGTAAGTATAAGACCCAGTAGACCCTTTTCTCAAGAAATTTTTTATCTAGTATGCAGTCCAGTTGCAGTTGATGGCCTCTATGCCACTCAGAGACCTGGGTGGAAGTGAATCAAACTCCCCAATTCTGTACACTCAAGAGGTCCACAGTTTCCTTCCAACTTCTGGGATTCCCAGTGTCTCTGTCTTGTGTCTCTTCATTCTTAGACTTCAGTTTTGACATCTGTGTGATGCCCATTTCACACCCAAAAACAGGATGAAAAAAACAACAGACTAAATTTACACAAAGCATTTAAGAACAGAGAGCATCTTACCAAAGATTTCTAGAGACAGAGGAAAAGCTTCAAAAGAGTGAGATCAATACATTCTCCCCCTTGCGTCGTGCAGGACCGTTCCCACCATCCTCTGATATCTTGGTGCATGAGGTATCTGCACAAAATTCCATCTTCGTCAAGCAGACTTAGCAAGACATTTCTTCAAACGAAACATTTCCTTCTTTAAGAAGAATTCTGTTTCCATTTGTTAAGATGACACAGTTTTAAAAAATCATTAGAAATATACATATAAGGAAAAAAATTCTCTTAGGTAAACTAGAATCATTTGGAATATGGATACAATATCCACAAAGAATACGGGGAGAAAAGAAATGAGAGAAATGAAAGAGCAGACCAGAGAAGTCCTCCCACTTGACGTAACTGTTCTCTGAGTCTCTCATTTTAGCAAATGTTTACTGAGCTCAGGGTCATCCCGATTTGTTGAGAGAGTTGTCTGTTCTCACTGGGTATTATTTCTAACGTCTCATTGGTTTTTTGGGTCACTTCTGTTTGGATTCACCATGTCACTGAAATCGTTCCATCTGGTAAAGTTATATTTCACTTCTCTCTCTGACCTTTGATGTACATTGGTGAACACTTCATCTTTAAAACACCCTACTGGCTAACGTGACTGTATATGTGTGTGTATATATATATATATATACACATATACATATACATATATATATATATATATTCATATATATATATACATATACATATACATATATATATGTGTATATATATATATATGAATGAGACTATATATGACTATATATGACTATGTATATATGTATATATACATATATATACACATATACATACATCACTTTTTGTTTCCCAAATGCCTGAAACAGTTCTTGACACATAGGCAGTTATTAAATGATTAAATTATTGAAAAAATATTAACAAGCTCTAATTCACTCCTATCGTTTTGACCGGGTTTTAACAATTCCTAAATCATATCTACAATCCGCAGTTTGTTTTCTGGATTCTCTCTTATCCAGTGCAATAAACACTAGTAGTTAGTCAAACAGCTAAAATAGTCTGTTAAAATTGGGAATAAAAAATATGATACATACACAACTCAAATAGTTTAACTTCAGACATTAGCCAGTTTTTTCTCATCTCATTAGTGAAAGCTGCGCGACCTCCATGCATACTTCGTCATTTTATCTTTATACTTTTTATATATTCCTATTATTGCATGTGTTATGTTGGAATGTCCTTATTTCTTCATGTGTTTTTCTCTCCTAACGGACTGTGTGCTCTGTGAGTGCGGGTCTGGGTCTCGTTGGTCTTTCTGGCACCTATTGTATCCAACAGGGCAGTAGGTACCCAGGGAGGTTTATTGAACTCATCTGAATCTGTAATATAATAAGATGGAATCTAATATGATCTCAGAAACACATTTCCAGTTTTGACTGGTATTGAGGAAATATTTCTCTGTGGCTTTTTTGGAAGTATAATCTTATTTTAATGAAGAAAATTTTAAGCATGAATCTAATGAACTCATGGATGACAAGGGCGGAATTAGATGACTGGAGATTCAATACTGTATTCTGAAGAACACCAATGCTCTCTCCTTTTTATCTCCAGGACATTATTAGACTTCATCATACAGGAACATTTTCCCTCAGTAAATGTCAAAGAACCTAATAGATATGTGGTAAGTTTTTAAAGAGAAAGAGCAATACTGTTTTCTCTCATCGTCCTTCTAACATTAGCAGCTATGACTTAGAACTTAAAAAACTACAGTTATGGAAAGGAAACGTAGAGAACTGTGAACATTTTGTTAGAGGAAGTTAAGATGAACCACTTCATAAACGAGACATGGATTAAAAAGTTGTTTTGTCTGAAAGATGAAAGAAAGAACAGGTGCTACTATATCCTGACTCTGCATTATTTTTTGAGCAGCTTTTGTAACTTGGTGACATATATTCTTTTCTCATATATTAGAGATACAGCTATTTCTATAGTTATAGTTCTAAAATAAACAATATATAATAGGATAATGTGATTTTCTATTCATTTTTTTTGTGATTTTCTTTTCTTGTGGAAATTTTTTGATCTTCATAACTCTTTTTCATTCTTTTAATGGTCACGCAGAAAGGAATTCCATTATTTTTCTTGGTGACTCATTTCAAAGTTTAATAGTTTATCTTGCCTACATTTAACTCCCTTGTGCTGAAATCTCATGCTTTTCCTTCTGTCATTGGACATGGAGAAACCTGATCATAATACTATGTTTGTACCTTTTACATATTATTTTTGGATGAATAATCCTACTCTCTTCCATTTTTTTTTTTTTACACATATAATTTCCATTCCTTTAGTCATCTTTTGGCCCACCTTTGAAACCTTTCTATGTTTTCCTTATGACTTCTCAGAAGATCCTAAAAGAGTGTATGTTACTGAAAATCTAAAAAGTTTCTAAATTTTATTTTTAGGATTTTTTTTCCATTGTGGTATCTGAGACGGCACAGCTTATTGCCTTGTGGATGTCTGTTGGTTTTGCTCATGGTAAGGTATCGTATTGATGTTTCGTTTTCCTGATGAGAAAGTAGAATTAGTTTGTTGAGGCAGATGACTTCTTTTTTGTGTATTTCAAAATACTCCTGCCAGGGAGCTTAACATTTTTAATATATGAATTTGTTTTTAGCAACAAGGAAACAATTTCCTCATGTTTAAAATGGTTTTGAATGGAACACAAAATAGAGTAAGGATCATCTTGTGAGTGTGTATTATATTTGGATCTCTCTAAAGCTATTTTAATAATCTTATATAAAGCACTACATTCCTATGATAAAGAATTAAAAATATACAGATGTGATTCTGGGTTCCATTCTCCAGGATAATCATTATTAACCACTTCATATCACTTCTAGACTTTTTTGGATGGTATTCATATGTCTCCTATGAAAACAGCAGGGCTGGCTTGTGGGTATTTGAAGCCATTCACTGTATCTGGTTGTATTGGAAGACATATCTGCCTGAACTTAGACTAACTGAAAAGCAAGTCACATATATGCTAAGGTCTTTAGATATATGTAAAAAGGGGAATCCTACATTGCAAAACTTCTTGAAATCTACTTTAATCATCACACACATACTCTCGGTAGCTCACTTGGCATGGGATGGGGAGCAAGGTAGGTGTTTCAGAGTTTTTCACTATTATAAACTGTGCTACAGTGACCACTATGCAGCTATTTCTTTGTATTCTCGAAGGTGAGATATTGAGTATAAACTCCTAAAAGAGGAATGGCTGGATTAGAGATTCTGTACATTCAACATCTTGATAATCCGGGCCATCTTGCTGTGAAAAAGGTTGAAATTCTTTGTGTTGGACACTGTGCCACCATGCCCAAATATATTTGGCTGGAGTATCCTACCCCACACTCTGCTCTATCCAGGAGCCCCCTCACCTAGGAGGTCACTCTCCCCCCAAAATTGCAAATGGGCTGTACCTCATGACTGTCCATGGGGGTATGTATCCATATTTTCACCTTTTCCTCTTATGACCTTTGAAAATTAATCTTATTTCTTCACTAATCTCAATTCCATTCCAAATAATATATATATTTTTAAATAAATGCTAGAAATTGAGAATGAATAAGAGGAAGTTTCATTTCTTAGAGCTTTTGTTCCTATAGCATTTGAAATTTTTGGGAAAGGTAATATAAAACAAAAGGCTAAATTTAATTTTAAAATATAGTTTTAATATATATTAAGCTATTTGACTGCCAGTTAAACTTTCAGTTGATAATCTAATTTTGTTTTATTCCTAAAACAAATGCATTTCCATATCCTTTTCTCTTCTGGATAATTTTATACTTTTAAAATATGCTTTACTATTTTATTATTGTGTTTTTGGAATTTTTTGTTATTTTAGGTGTTTGTAATACTGATAACTTCAGTTTGTTATCCATTACAATCGACTACGGTCCATTTGGTTTCATGGAGGCCTACAATCCAGGTATATATGATTTATGTATATATATGTATATAAATATGCCTTATTTCACTAAAAATCATCACAGATTTAGATACAGCTAATACAGTGATGGAGTAGTAGAAAGAATTGGGTTCATGCATAAAATGTTCATTTTATATGGTACTCAATCTTCCAGGTGCTATGGGGATACAATAATGAGTTCTTTGTGACCTCTGCCCTCAGGAATTACATAGCAGAGAAGAAGACACGAAGGATAGCAGGGAATATGTTTGTCAGACAGATGCGGGTTTGAGTTCTGGCATCTAATCCTTAATGGCTCTGTGCCCTTGCACAAGTTCCTTAACCTCTCACTTTACTAACCTATGAAATGGAGGTAACGATAATACAACATTTACCACGGGAGGGGCCAGAGCAGTAGACAACATGCTACTTAAGTTGGAGTTTGAAGTAAATGTGCGATGACCTGGAAATTCTTGTAGGTTAGAAATATATTCTTCTATTAGGCAAATATTTGCATTTTAGAAGATTTTCATTATGTATTTATATTACTTTTGAGTTAAATGTTTACTGTCAGAAAGATTTTTTTTCTAATAAATATAAATTTATTAAGTTTAAATACGAACTTAAAAATGAGGAAAGAAGCCATTTATTATAATTATCCTCACTGTGTAGTGATAGTATTTTTGTTTTAAACAGATTTTGTACCAAACACATCTGATGATGAAAGAAGATATAAAATAGGAAATCAGGCCAATATTGGGATGTTTAATTTAAATAAGTTGTTGCAAGCTCTAAACCCATTACTGGATCCAGGGCAAAAGCAGCTGTGAGTAAATCCTTAATCTACTAATTCTGTGTGAAAATATATTTGTATAATGATCATTTTTTGAAAAGGAAGAAAGTAAAATTTTAGAAACCATCTTATTATTTAGCTTTTAATAATGATGGCATTTCAAACTATATATTATTCTCTAGTGCAGTTTTGGCTTTTTTTCCAAAGCTAGCAGGATAAAGTATTTTCCTATTTATTGCTTTTTAGATATTGGAAGATTTCAGTTTATTTCTTCTTTGATCCAGGGGTTATTTATCACTACTTCTTTTTTTTTTAAGTTTTTTTTTTTTTTAAGTTTTCAATTACAGTTGACATTCAATATTATATTAGTTTTAAGTGTACAGCATAGTGGTTAACATTTATATAACTTACAAAGCGATCCCCCAATAAGTTTTGCCACCACCCGAAACTATATAGTTATTACAATATTATTGACTATGTTCCCTAAGCTGTACTTTACATCTCCATTACTATTTTGTAACTGCCAATTTCTACTGCTTATTCCCTTCACCTTTTTCACCCAGCCTCCCAACTCCCTCCCATCTGGCAACCATCAGTTTGTTCTCTGTATCTCTGAGTTTGTTTCTGTTTCGTTTGTTCATTTATTTTGTGTTTTTTAGATTCCACATATAAGTGAAATCATATGGTATTTGTCTTTCTCTGTTGGACTTATTTTACTTAACATAATATCCTCTAGGTCCTCCATATTGCTGCAAAGGGTCAGCTTTCATTCTTTTTTAGGGCTGGGTAATATTCCATTGTACATATGTACTACCTCTTTAGCCATTCGCCTTTTGTTGGAGCATTTAATCCATTTACATTTAAAGTAATTATTGATAGGTATGTAGTTAGTACCATTTTATTGTTTTCTGATTGTTTTTGTAGTTCTCTGTTCCTTATTCTCTTGTATGTTGATGACTTTCTGTAGTGTGTATTTGGATTCCTTTCTCTTTATTTCTCGTATGTCTCTTTACAGGTTTTTGCTTTATAGTTACCACATGCTTCCCATTTACCGAGTTATGTTTATAGCAGTCTATTTTAAGTTGATAGTCCCTTAAGTTTAAACACATTCTAAAATTACTGCCACTTTACTCACCCCTTCGACCTTTATGTTTTTGTCATTATTTTTTACTTCTTTTGAGTGCGTTTGTGTGTATCTCTTAATTTACTGTTTTAATTACACATGGTCTTCCTACTTTTGCCTTTTAACCTTTGTACCAGCTTTTGTGTTGATTGATTCATCGCTTTTAGTATGTTTGCCTTTGTCAGTGAGAATTTTTTTCTTTGCTATATTTTCTTATTCATATTTTTAATTATTTTCTTCTTCTACTTCAAGAAGTCCCTTTATCATTTCTTGTATTACTGGTTTGGTGGTGATGAGCTCCTTCAGCTTTTTTTTGTCTGTGAAGTTCATTATTTTTCTTTTGATTTTAAATGATAGCCTCATTGGGTAGAGTAATCTTGGTTGTAGGTCCTTGCTTTTTATCACAGTTTATCATACGGATCCTTTCTGACCTGCAAAGTTTCTGTTGAGAAATCAACTGACAGTCTTATGGGAGCTTCCTTATAGATAACTAATTGTTTTTCTCTTGCTGCTTTTAAGATTCTCTCTTTGTCTTTAACCTTTGGCATTTTAATTATGATACGTCTTGGTGTGGGCCCCTTCGGGTTCATCTTGTTTAAAACGCTCTGTACTTCCTTTGCCAGATTAGGGAAGTTTTCAATGATTATTTCTTCAAATTGTTTTTTAATTCCTTGCTCGCTCTCTTTTCCTTCTGGTACCCCTATGATGCAAATGTTGGTATGCTTGATGTTGTCTTGGAGGTCCCTAAACTTTTTTAAAAATTCTTTTTCTTGATGCTGTTCCTATTGAGAGTTTTCGCTATCTTGTCTACGTAATCTGCTTCATCTAATCTGTTGTTGATTCTATCTAATGTATTCTTCATTTCAGTTATTCTATTCTTCATTTCTGGCTGTTTCTTCTTCATGTTTTCTATCTCTATTTTTATGTTTCCTATCTCTTTGTTGAAGTTCTCACTAAGATCATCTGCTGTTCCCCTAAGTTCATTGAATATCCTTATAACCAGTGTTTTGAACTCTGTATCTGGTAGATTGCTTACCTCTATTTTTAGTTCTTTTAATTCTTTTTCTGGAGTTTTTTCCTGTTTTTTCATTTGGGACATGTTTCATTGTTTCCTCTTTTTGGCTGCCTCCATGTGTTTGTTTCTATGTATTCGGTAGATGTGCTATATCTCCCATTCTTGGCAGAGTGTCCTTTGGGGCCAATGCAGTAACCCTGTTCACCTAGGTGCTCCAGGATTGTTCCTCATGTGGGTTGTATGTGCACTTCTGTTGTAGTTGAGCCTTGATTACCTTTGGCACATCAGTGGATGGGATTGACCCTCAGGCTGACTGGCTGTGAGGACTGGCCATGACTGCAGACAAGCTGTTGTGCAAGGGCTGACCCCATGGAGTGAGATTCGCTTTAGTGGGGCTCTGGTGCCTGCTGAGTCCATGCTTTGGTATTGTTTGTGGTGTACATTGGGTGGTGCTCTGGTGTGTTCTGAAGCCGGCCATCAGGTGTGTTGGTTTGGGGGCCTCTTGGGAAGGGGCTCCCACACAGGTCAAGGTCAGCCACTCCTGTTTGGCCCAGGGCCACCTGGTAGGAGCTACAAAGCGGTCTGTGGTTGGTAGCTGCCCATGTTGGGCTTAGAGGCACCTGGGAGTGGTTATACTGTGAACTGAGGCCAGCTGCCACTAGCGCCTAGGCTTGGGGCTGCCTAGCAAGAGGCACAGGGGACGCTGAGGCCAAAAGCCACTTGTTTGGGGTTTGTGGACCTTTTAGATATTTTAGGAAAATCTGCAGGGTGGGCCTCAGCTGGCCACTTGTGCGGATTAGCCTCTGAAAGAGTTTTGGGCCAGACATGTGAATTAGGTAGGGCAGGGTCTCAGAGAATCACCAGGGTGGGACGAGAGCGGGGTCAGCCAGGTTGTTGGAGACTCAGAGTTGGTGCCCCCCTGCACCTGCTGGCTGTGTGGGGGAGGGCTCAAGAAAGGAACAGTGGTGCCTACCATCACTTTAGTCCCGGAGACCACTGCTCCTTCACCCCTCACCTTGAAGCCAGATAATTCAGTTCCTTCATGTATGTCCCTGGCACTCTTCAAGCCA
Organism: Pteropus medius; assembly: GCF_902729225.1. Taxonomy (NCBI): domain Eukaryota; kingdom Metazoa; phylum Chordata; class Mammalia; order Chiroptera; family Pteropodidae; genus Pteropus; species Pteropus medius. The sequence goes on along the minus strand of NW_024347790.1, from coordinate 10,344,524 downwards.
CTGTCCCCTCCCTGGAGTCCAGGTTGAGTGCTTGTGAGTGAGTAAATCTGTGCTCGGGCCCTTTAAGAGGATGGCTAGGTCTCCTACAGCAGCCCTCCATCTTACCTGATGGAAGCCCCACTGATTTTCACAGTCAGATGTTGTGGGGACTCTTCTTCCTGGTGCTGATATTCTGGGCTGGGGAGCCCAGTGTGGGTGTGGGACCTCTTACTCCTCAGGGGGACCTCTATAGCCAAGATATCCCTTTATGTTACACGTGGGTATGGAACCAGCCCGTTTTACATCTCTATCCCTCCTACCAGTCTCAGTGTGGCTTCTTTATATCCTTAGTTATAGGAGTTCTGTTTAGCTAGTTTTCAGATAGTTCTCAGGGTGGCTGTTCTATAATTTAGTTGTAATTTTGATGTGGTCTTAGGAGGAGGTGAGCACAGTGTACCTACTCTGCCATCTTGGCTAGAAGTCTGTCACTGTTTCTTAATTTCTAAGTAGTTGGACTTATTTTGTCCATATTTTTATGATCAAAGAATGTGTTTGGTAGAAAAAACGTGTTAATGTTTCTTTATGGTAGGGCCATGCTGTACTCAAGAGTGAGGGCCTGAGGCCTTGCTCCGACCCTGTTAGTTCTGCCTGCCTTCTCCAGGCCCCAGAAGCTCCTGGGCCCAGGATTATGTTAAGATATTTGTTAATCACTGGGCATTGAACTCCTTGAGAGAGTTCACATTTTATTCATCTCTTTGTCACCAATGTATTTGCTAAGAGATAAAACATATTTCTCTTCACACTCTGCATCTTCCCCACTGCCCCCCGCCCAATCCCTAATTGACCATTCTCAGTATACGAGCTCAAATGGAAGGCAAGGCATATAGTGATTTTATTAACCCCAGGTAGCAAAATATTACTATAATACGATAAAAGTTTTATATTCCATGTATGGTTTCCTTAATTTAATTTAAAACTATATTGATAAGACAGTCACATGGTTCAAAATCAAAGTGATATAAAATGATATTCTTAAGCAGTCTTCATCCCACCCTTGTCTCCATTAATTTTATATTCCTTTTGCCCTGCAAAGTTTATTCATTCAACAAATATTTGAGGTGATCAGTATGTGCCAGATACTGTTCTAAGTGGTAATGGGACAGCAGTGAATAAAACAGCACAATAATTGTGCTTTCATGGTGCTTACTTCTGGGGGGAAGAGAGAGTCAATAAACATAATAAATAAGTTGTATAGCATTTTAGAAGGAGATAAGTACTATGGAGAAAAATAAAGCAAGCAACGCAGTGGATGGGGGTATAAGGAGGGGGAAGTGTTTGCAGTTTTAAAAGGCTGATCAGTAAAGAACTTGAGCAAAAGCTTGAAGGAGTCACAGGAGCGAACCATGCAAATATCTGGGAGAAGAGTGCTACAGGCAAAGGAATGGCCTGTGCAAAGGGCCTGAGGTGGGAGTGTATGTGGGGCATTAAAGGAACAGCAAGGCCAGTGGGTCTGCAGTGGAACGAGCAAGGGAAAGAATTGTAGAAGGTGAGGTCAGGAAGGTAAACAGAGTGGATCTTCAAACTGTGTTAAGTTTTATATTATTTAAAATACATTTAAGAATACTAAGAAATAGAAACTTAATTTGTTTAAAGATGGGTTCAAGGTTAAAAGTTTATTTTATATGAAATATTTCACTTATTTTCATACTTTCAGGCAAGTAAAATATTATTGTATTGGGTGAGACATTTGAATTGCATTATTTTGGGTCTAAGATGATTTTAAAATCACACCAAAAAGCCCATTTATATAACTCTTTGGTATTACACAGACATATCAACATTTATCCTATAAGCTAATTATATATAGTAATGTTTCAGGAGTGACCTAATTTGATCCGTACTGTATACACATCTTTGAGACAGTAAATTTATATTGATAGTTTTCTAAGATATGATATATAATTAATCACTAAACCAGAATCAGTAGCATACAGTCTAATGTTATTTAATAGATAAGAAAGTTTACTTTGTTCTTGTAAAGTGTGATTCCAAACATTAATTTTAAATTAAGGCTTAACTGTCCTTCCTTTTTCTCTCCCTGTAGTGCTGCCCAGGTTCTTGAGGGGTATCCTGTTCTTTATTATAGAAGGTTTGTCCTTTTTGAATACAGATATTAAAGCATTCCAGGTGGTTTGAGGACAATTCTTAAAATAGTGAGGATTTAAATAACAAATCGAATTGACATTTCTCCTTTTAGATTTAGAGAATTGTTCAAAGCCAAATTAGGATTACTTGGAGAAAGGAAGGGTGATGACGATTTAATTGCATTTCTCTTACATGTGAGTTTAACATTTTTATCTTTTTCTTTCTGAATAACGTTTGAATTACTATTCATCATATTCTCAAAGATTTGAGATTGATAAATATACTTAATTTCATTAGCTCATGGAAAAGACAGAAGCTGATTTTACAATGACCTTTCGGCAGCTCAGTGAGATTACTCAAAGCCAATTACAGGAACTCAACATTCCGCAGGTATTAATTGTGACATTTGGCTTTTTTCTTAATTCAGTTTTCTTCAACAGGTTTACTGAGGTATGATTTTCATTCCATAAAATTCCACTCATCTGAAGTACACACTTCACTGATTTCTTAAATAATTTACGGATTTGTGCATTTATCATCACAGTTCAATTTGGGAAAAATCCCATCACACTTTAAGATCCTGTGTGCCCTTTTGCAGTCAATCCTTGTGTCCACTCCAGCCCTAAACTACTACTAATTTATTTTCTGTTTCTCAAGGTTTTCACTTTCTAGACATGTTCTGTAAACGAAATCATATGCTATATGGTCTTTTGCGTCAGGCTTCTTCACTTAACATATTGTTCACCCACGGTGTAACCTGTATCAGTAGTTCTTTCCTCTATATTTCCGAGTAGTTCTCCACTTTGTGGGTACCACGTTTTGCTGATTCCTTTACTAGTTGATGGACATTTGGGTAGTTTCTACTTTTTTGGCTATTGTGAATAAGTACTGCTGTGAACATTCATGTACCGGTTTTTGTGTGAAAAAGAAGTGGAATTGCTGGGTTATTTAGTACATTTATGTTTAATTTTTAAAGAAACTGCCAAACAGTCTCTAAAGTGTTTTAATTTTTAAAGAAACTGCCAGTTTAATTCACTTTTAAGAATATGCATTACCTTTTTATTTCAATTATAAAACATTGAATACATTATTTATGGAATAGTATGGTTATCACCAGAAGATTCCTACTTATTATAGATTTTTAGAAATATAGATCTATTTATAAGGTCTCAGTCTTTTATATTGTAATTATCGTTTTTATCATTTTTGACATTAAAACGTAGCCTTATTTTTTTCAATTTCAATTTCTTCACTTTCTTTCATGACATTCTCTGTATAGTTAATGTTATCTTCTCATAAATTAAAAAAAATTCAGCCTCATTTATGCATTTATTTAATAAGTACTTATTGGAAACCCACTATTATTGAGAGCTTATTCTTCTTGGACAGGCATGATAGTAAATGCTTTACAAAATAATGAAAAATTAATAAGAATATAATAACAATAATAGCTAACATTTATTGAGTGCTTATTATGTTCTAGGCACTATTCTAAACATCTTTTATGTATAATCTTTGCCATAACATATGAGGTGGGTACAGTCGTGATCTCTATTTACTGACAGAGAAACTGAGGTTACATAACTAGCACCAGGTCACACAGCTAGTAAATGTCTGGTTGGATTCGAACACTGGCAACTTTCTCCAGAGTCCATGCTCTTAACCCCTGGGCTCTATTGTAAGCGTAAGCCCTTCTGTAGCAATAGCTCAAAATGATAATAGTAAAATTTTATATGCTTTTAACTTATTTTCTGTCCATAGAAAACAGCAGGATCCGATTCTCATAACACAGGCCTGATGAGGCTCTTTCTAAAGCATTTTCATGATAATGGATCATTGGTCTGTAGTTCTGGTCATGGAATTTTAGTTACAAAATGCTTTGAGCAGTGAGTAAGCCCTTTCTGGGCCTCCTAATTCCCAGGCACAGGCAGCTCCTGTCCCACTGTAGTCGCACTGACTTGAGTAAAATATAGACATGGGGTCAAGGGAGAAAGCATAGGATGGACCACTCCTTCTCTCAGTCTTTGGATCCAGTCAGTCTCCAAATAAAAGTCAGCCTGTGCTAAATCATAAGGCTTGGAATTACAGTCCTGTGGAATTTGAGTCTGGATGTCATCATCCAGTAGCTGAATAAACTCAAGCATATGATTTAACTTCTCTGAGTCTCAGTTCTTTCATCAGTAACACAGGCAATCCCATGCTAGGCTCAACTTTTACTGTTTAAATACCGTCACATGGTTAAAAACTCCTGTCCCCATCCACTACATTCCCCACTTCCATTCCTAGAGGAGGCTATTTTTATTAATTTCTATTACTTAATACTACTTCTACTTAAAAGAGTATACTTTAAAAAAAATCTGAGTATTGTAAATTATTATTAAAGCACATAATTTAAATGCACGCAGAGTCAAAATTAACTGAATAAATATTAATATAACAAGGAGTCTATTACTGTATTTTCATTTAGCAATTCTGGGCACTGGAGACAATTTCAAAGCACAAACTCTTTCCTGCCTGGGTGTCCCAGTACCTTTTGAGACTGAAGAGGTAAGGTAATCTAATTTATAAAAAAGTATGTTATGTATTACTTTAGCACAGTCAAGTTGTCAGAGTGCTCTCTTCTTTTCCATTTTTCACCATTTCCTTTTTGCTTCTGGGTGCTTTGCCCTGGCCGGGGCATCTGTATTAGCACCTCACCCAAGCAAAGAGCACTCACCCATTCCCCTCAACTCCAATAACACAACTCCCCAAGTTCCCCAAGCACCTCAGACTCTCATCCAATGGCTACTTACTGGCACATCTTCTACAACACTAAGAAGTTACTTCGTTTCATGACTCAAAATTAATTAGAAGCAACAAACATGGAAAAGAAGCCATAGGTAGTGGCAGCTGAAGGGAGAGGCAAGAAAACCACGGGAACAAATAGCCCTTCACAGTTTAATAGCCTCTGAGGGCTATTTATAAAGAAGGAAAAAAAATGGAAGTTGGTTCTTTTTGCCATGTGGCTTCTAACAAGATCAAAGAAATTAAGACGGACCTATGTCTTGAGTGTTCTTGCCCTAGCACTTGTATGGAGAGCTGGCGTGTGTCATTAAGAAATTAAGAAAAAGGTAAATTATTTTCAGAAAACCATGTTTAAGAATAAGAAAAAGTATCAGTCAATTTAGACTTTTTTCTGAAAAAAATATTTTTTAAATTGGTAAAAATAAAAGAAGGTTTGATATTATCTAAAATAACTAAACAAGGCAATATTTTACATATTGTTTAATCAACTCAATATTTTCTATCTTCCATTCAGACACTAAATGAACATGATTGTTAAATGTTTTTTTTTTTCTCAATAATAGTCTTGTGAAATAATTCTCACACTTTTGAAAAAAATATATAATTTGGGGAGACAGTGGTTGATTTTGTCCTTTGTTTTATTCGTTTTTAGTAACATGAATGATTCAGATTCTGAAAGAAGAAAAAGAATGACAAGTAAGTAATCTTTTTGATTTCTTCAACTTTGATCACATAAAAGCAACATTTTTTACGTGGAAGTAATTACTTGAGGGAACTGGGCTTTTTTTTTTTTAACTAGAATAATTCTAGATGAGCGTATTTTAGTTGAGTCGCAGCATCATGTATGATCTTTTCTGATTTCTGCAGATGACTTTTCACCTAGAGTGTGATAGCTCTGCTTTAAACGAGTTTGCATCCTGATGTTAAAATAAAATAGTCTTAAAAGATGGTGGCAAGACAAGGAAGGGGCTTTGGTTATGGTGGACAGAACGTGAGTTTTGGAATCTGGCAGATGCATTTCATCTTGCCACTTTTTAGCTGTCTGATCTGAAAGATATTTAACCCTCCAAGTTTTAAGGCTAAAAGCCCTTAGAACTTTCCCTTTGCCTTCCTTAAAACTTGTAAGTGGGGGTGTTTTACAGGGATGTTGTAATGATGACCATATGTAAGGTATCTTGTTTTAGCACCTGGGCCATAATATACCAATAAATAATAGATATAAAAATAAATCATTTTTATATATTTTATATATTTATATATTTTTATATATTGATTTCAGTTTACTGTGTGTCACTTGGCTTGGGGAAGGAAAAAAAGGGAAGTTAGTTCTTTTTGCCATGTGGCTTCTAACAAGATCAAAGAAGTTAAGACGGACCTATGTCTTGAGTGTTCTTGCCCTAGCACTTGTATGGAGAGCTGGCATGTGTCATCATGGTGGCTAATTCACGTCGATGAAATAAGGACGATGCTAACATTCCATGCTAGGTTATAGAATGAGGTTGCTTCCCGAACTCAGGATATTATTGTAGAAATAAAAAACAAGTTTAGTTTTTATGGGGAAGTGAGTAATCTCTTTGAGGCTCAGCATGGATTTAGTTGACAGCCACTTATGTCCATTTGGGCGGTCATATAGAATTTATAGCCCAGCTCAGAATATGGACAACCTCAGCAGTTAAGAAAAAGAAGAAATTGAAAGAAGAAAATGTGGTGGCAGCTTTCAGTATTTGGACTTGTTTGGTTATGACAGGACGGTTGAGATGGTAAAATAAATTTAGTGAACTCAAGACTGCAACTCTGAGTTATTTTAGAGAAATAATAAATACTAAACAATTTGCTCTCAAGGAAGGGAAGAAAATAAGTTTCCACAAAGAGCAATGGCATAATTAAAGTTCATAATGATAGCTCATTTATTTTCTTTAAAGATATACTTCCATATATTATTATTATATATTTAGTTGATATGAAAATGCAAAAAAATAAAAAAAAATTGATTGCGTACATTTATGTAACAATATGTACCAGGGATATGGAATTAAAGAATGATACGAGCATAAAGAAATAAACGTCTGAGAAGCAGCATGCAGTGTGGTGATGTCTGCGTCTTCACTTCCCCTGAGGAGTCTTTGTCTCTGGCTGCTCCGGACCTGAGTTCATGTTTATTCTGGGTAGTGCAGCCGAGGCTCCGGAGTCGGACCACCTGAGTTTGAGTTCTGCTTTCTGCCATTTATTTCCTAGATGTTATTAAGCATGTTACTTGACTCCCTCCCCCGACCCCACCCCATCCCTCTTTTTCTCTTTCTGGTGTATATATATTTTTAAACAGCTTTATTGAGGTATAATTTATATTCCATAAAATTTACCCATTTTAAGTGTACAGAGATTTTTTTTTTTTATGCAATTAAAAAATTGCGCAATCATCATGACAATCAGTTTTAAAATGCTTCTATCCACTTGACCTCTCTTTTGGTTCCTCATTCAGAAAATACATTTACATCATGGGTTGTTGCACAAATTCATTATGATCATGGTTGGCACATAAAAAGTACTCAATAAATATCAACTACTGTATTATTATTATAGAGTACCTTAAATGTCCTTATCATAGGGATGTTGGGAAGACTGGCATGAATATAATGTTTTTTAGAAACAAAGCAACCAAAAATATATTGCCATTATATGTCATTTCAAAACATTTTAAAACTCAATAGTAGACGAGGAGAAGATTTGCTATTAACCATTTTTTGGAAATGCTTCAATTTTAAAGGAATGGGAACAGAAAAAATGAGTAAAGGTCTTAGAAATGTATATATTTTTAAATTCTCAATATTTGTTATTTTAGGTGTCCAAATAACTCTATGAGATTAGTTGAGCCTAATAATTTGAGTCTGCTGTATTTCTGATGCATTAATATTTTCCAATTGGATGGTAGCATTGGCATGCTTTATTTACGATTATGACGTACTCAGTAAGACATGGTCTTAAGTCTCTTTTTCCAGCACTAAATTTACTTATTCAACAAACATATATTAAGTGCCCTATTATGTGCCATTTTTTTTGCGGTCACATTGTTTAAAGCTGAAACTACAAAGATGAATTAGATACCTACCCTTAAGTAGCCTATGTTCTAGGAAATCACTGATTATCAAATTATATTGTTTGGACATGATCCTCCTTGCCCCACTGCTTAAAATTTTAATGCCAAAAGAAATAACCCACAAACAGAAAGTTCTAAACCAGGTAAAAATGTGCCGAATTAGATAATACCACAAAGAATCTTATAAACAGATCTATAATTTTCTGATTTTCCCTCTTCCATAGTTTTACTTGCATGTTAGTTTCCTTTTTGTTTAAATATTGAATATATTTTTTGTGTACATGAGTTTTAGTTTAAAAGATTTCTGTATGAATTCTTTAAAATTTACAAAATGCAAACTTGTAGAAAGAATAAAAAAGATCACCCACATTCCCAAACACAATTACTATTTACTTTTTGATACATTTACTCTAGTCTCTCTTTTTCTGTGTGTATAGGTTAGGAGAGAAAGTGTAGTTGTGATCATACTATAGTATAATTTTAGATCTTTTTTTTTCATTAAAAATAAATTAAGCATTTTTTTTACTAGTTCATTCTTTATAAAGTAACATTCTTAATGGCTGCATAATACTTCTTTGGAAGGATATATAAAGTTTTACTTAACCATTCCTCCATTATTAAGCTGTTTCTAGTTTTCCTTAATATAAATAATTCCCTTTTATGTTTAAATTTGTTTCTATAGACTATATTTTTAGAGAACTAGAATTAACTGAGTCACAGGACACTTATAGTTTTAGATTATCTCCTATGTCATGTCAGATCTTTAAAATCAAGTTAAAATGTATGTTCCCTCCATTCAAGTAACTCAGAAAACTGCTCTTAAGATTTACAAAATGGTGATTTCTGAGGCCTCTAGAACTTCTCTTATGCCACCCAGTTCATAAATTATTTTTAAAAAGTCTCATCTCAAATAAAGATATAGTTTCTGGAATTTTTCTAAATGTGCCATTGTTACAATATTTTTTAGTATGAAAAAATGCATGGTTACTACCAAAAATATAAGTTTATAAAGAGTTTCGCCTGCAGGTTACCTTTCCTGTTTGCTCTTGGCAGTGTTAGATTAAGGGTCCTCCTAAGACCTTACTCTGTGTGCGAAGATGTTAAAAGCATCTTTCCTCCCTCCACTTAGACTCCAGGGCCTAATTCAGATGAATTCAGGACTCTCTCCATGCTTTATTAAATGCTTCACTGACTGAACATAGTGAAAAAGACAAATTAATGATGAAACACTGAAAAGAAAAACAAAACATAATGTTACTCATAACGCTCAAACAAGTTTTTTCTGTACCATAAGGTAATAAATATGGTTCATTCTTTATGAACAATCAAAATTCACTGATGCTGATCATTTCTTCTCATTTGAGCCTTCTAGCAAAGTTCTTAAAGTTATCTAATTTCAACGGTAATTTCATACGGCCTGTGTTGTTAGTAATTTATGTTTCCAGCATGTGCTTTTCCCTCTTGTTTAAGCTGTTAATCCTAGATATGTGCTGAAGAACTGGATGGCAGAATCTGCAGTGCAAAAAGCAGAAAGGAATGATTTTTCAGAGGTGAGATGGTTGTTGCATTTATTTTTATGGATGTTAAATGTATCATATTTTATACACACTGATTTTGTTTGCAGACATTGCCAGGACTAGCTTTCCAGAATCCTCATTGCCTAGTCTGTCTTTTTATTGTGCATCCATGAATCATTTTCTCACATTTTCTAGTTTATTCTTTAATATATTTAAATTTTTGAATGTTAATTTTATATCATGGATCTACATTATTTGAACACCTGAGGGTCTGATTCTGCTAATTGTTGTTTATGTTTGGGAATTTTGGATTCATTCTCTGAAATGCAGTGAACCCTGATTTGAGTGTGCATCTCTCCAGCAGATATCCATTGCACTAGCAACCTGAGTCCGCTTAAATTAACTTTGACAGCAGTGAACTTGAGTGAACTAGGCCTACACACATCAGCATGGATGGATCCCACATATGATGCTAAGCAAAATAAGCAAGTGGCAAAGGAGTACATACAGCGTTGCCACTTAAATACAGTATAAAACATGCACAATCCTATTATATGTTACTTAGGGATACACACATATATAATAAAAGTAACAAAGTGAATAAAAATGATAAACATCAACTTTAGACAGGAGTGACTTTGCAGTAAGGAGGAAATTTGAATCAGAGGGATACTGGCTTCAACGATATTAGAAGTATTTTATTTTTGAAGTCAAATGGAGGATAGGCAGGAGTTCATTATATTATTCTGCATACCTTCTTCTTTGCTTCAAATATTTCATAGTTGTTTCAAAATGCATTACATGTAATATATTTTTAGAAGAGGAATGGCCCCGGCACTCATGCTGTCACTCTGTGTCCTGCACTGGAACAGACATTATTGGTGAGCATGGCCCTCTTTCTCTCTAAAACCGGTCACAGCCTCAGAGCCATTCTCATCATGCATGTCGTGTAGTTACTACCACGTGATCAGAGTTGGCATGAAAGAAAAACTATTTTTGCTTCTTCTAATTTGGAACTTGCATTCACTTTTTATTTCAGTGGTTTAATAGGCCTAACAACTCTAGGTTTTCATTTTAGAAAATACAATATTATTAAATGTAATCTTTTTATGGTATTAAGGGAAAACAAAGAGAAGGGAGATAACCAGCATTTATCTTTAGATAAATCGATCTAAGCTGAAGAAGCTAAACACTGTTTAATAAGTTGTTTTGTTGGCTTGTTTCTCCTTTTTCCTCCTCCCTTTTGTTCCTTTCCTGGTTTTTTTTTGCCTTCAAAATTATATTTGAGAAACGGTGCAGTACTCATCAGGGGTGGGGAGACATCTTCCTAGGTGAAGGTAAACATTACGGCTCTTAAGACAATAGCAGGCTCCTCATGGCCTCACCCACCTGAGAAAGACAGGACAGAAACATGTTATATGAACAGGGCAACGTCAGGCCCTGTGTTCGCCTGAATCCTGGCAGCTGTCCATGCAGGCAGGAAGGCGCAGCGTAAAGCTCAGGTGTGGGAAGACGTGATCCACGCTGGGAAGACACAGGGATAACCCTGGCTCAGAAGCTTCACGTCCTGCAGAAACCGCTCTCTCTCGTAACAAGGCCATGGGCGTAGTTTCCAATGTCCCTACGAGAGACCTGCCTTACACCAAGAGTCACCATACTAAAGAAAGTCCTAAGCGTTCCATCAGGTAATCACAGTGCTTCCATTCTAGGTGCTGTCAGTCATAAGCAGTGTCCTGTGGTGATAGTTGACATACCACCTCATCGGATTACAGACCCAGAAAGTTAACTAAGCGTTACTTTCTCAAAACCAAAGATTTTGTTAAACCTTTTTCACAAAACCCTTTACACACACAGCTTGTGTTTACCTTCTTGCTTCAAATGTTTCTTGAGAATTTACTCTATGTGAGGCGCTGTGGAGATGTGTAAAATTTGATTCAGGGAGCTTTTAAACTAGTAAAGGAGATTAGATAGGGATAAAACTGACTTCAGTAAAAGGATATGTACAGAAATTACCTGGGGAGAAGTTAAGAGAGGTTCTAAGAGCGCAATATTGATGATGATGCAGTCTTCCCATTTAAAATATTGGTAATATAGTAATATACTCTATTTGATTTCTTTATTATTAGTAATCATCACCTTTTTGTATCAGAACTAGGCATTTATCCTTAGTAATACCAAAGGAAGTGATAAAACCACTGGAAAAAAATATTTTTAATTGAGGTCTAGTTGACATATAACATTATATTAGTTTCAGGTGTACAACATAATGATTCGCTATCCATAGATTGTGAGATGATCACTACAATAAGTCTAGTTAATATCTTTGAAAATTTTGTGCCATTCCCTTCTGGCTTGCAAATTTTCTGTTGTGGACTTTTAAGATCTCTCTGAGCAATGTTCAAGTATGCAATATGGTATTATTAATTATTGTCATCATGCTGTACATTACATCCCCATGACATGTTTGATAATTGGATGAAAATATACATTTTGGCCCTAGAATTATTATTCAAAGAGCTGTGTTCTTTGATGCCTTAGTTTATTATCATGGGGCAAAGTTACAAATGAAGAGGCAGCACAAATTGGAATCCATGCCCTTGATTTGGGAAGATTGCAAATCATTGACATTGTTTTATTTTTGTTAAGTATTTTAGAAAATTATAATCTTACTGCTGTGAAGGAAGTTTTAAAATTACCAGATATATATGTAGTTTTGGACACTACATATTCACTCTCCTATTTTAGCACAAAACTAGCCCTGAAGGAACTTTCTATGTAACAATAGAAATTTAAATAACAACCATAGTGAAGATTTAATAAAACATAAAATGTTTAAACATCTTTAAACAAATTCAAAACTTATCTATTGTTTTAGAAATTTAGAAAATTAATAAGGGTCCTGAGAAAGAAAAGTCTATATTTATCTACTTAAATTGTTTACCAGGTCCATCTTCTCCAGCAAGTTCTTCAGCATCCTTTCCAGAAGCATTCTGCAGCTGAGAAAGCAGGCTACGCCTCACCTACTCCTTCTTGGGCTAAAGATCTCAGAGTTAGCTGCTCATCTTAATTTGGAGAAAATAAATTAAAGAATACTTCTACCATTGAAATCTACATAGAATAATCAATTTGATAAATTCTTAATGACCATCTACATTTTGATGACAATCCTAAATTTCATAATAATGATTATATATAAAAGTATTTTTTAACCTATTCTTCGGAACACCTTTGTGATCATTTTTGTTCTAATTAATAACTTTAATGGAATAATAAAGCATTTTTGGTAAATCATGTGAGTTATTCTCAATAGCTAAAAAGTCCTATGACAATCTTTTAATGAAATTTTAAGTATTCATCTAATACTTACTATGTGCCAAGCACTTTGGGGGCACATCACATAAGTATACAGTTTAATTGTACTCCTAGAGCTTTTTGTCTATTATGCTAATTTTCAGACATTTACCAAAGTAAAGAGAATAGTTCAGTGAACCTCATTTACTATTCAGCTAGCTTATTAATTATCAATATATGATCAATCTTGCTTCATCTACACCCCTATACACTTCCCACATGTTCCTACTTATTGCTTTAATTGAGGTATAATTTATATATTCCCAAGTATTTTACAGAAATTCCTAGACATTGTTTCATTTAATTTACAAATATTTCTGTATGTATCTTCAAACGTTAATGACTTAAAACACACACAGTGTTATCACCTTAAGACAAATGAACATTTCACTAATGCATGATTGAAATCAAATAACCAGTTTTCAAATCTTTCCTATTGTTTTATGAGTCGTTACCATCATTTTTTTAAACTCTTCAATCAAGTTTATTTTTTAATTTAAAAAGGAAACTCCAATATTCCCTCAAATTCCACACTCGCAGTTTTTCAGGGACACAGAGAGGTCTGCAGTGGTGACATGAACTCGACATCATCTGACCACTCCTGATGCTGCAGGACTAAGGCATTTCCCGGGGGTTCTGTGCTGGCAGAATTCTTCAGGTGTGGTCTAGCTCAAGGGTGGCTGGCCCAGGCTGGCAAAGGGGCTTGCTGGCAGTCTCACAAAGCAGGAAGCGCTGAACAGGTAGCCTGGGACTTCCAGGCCTTGCAAAGAGTTTCGTTAGCGCCCACCGGCTTGCACTGTTCTGTTCCTCAAACCCTAACGAAGCAAGCCCTCATCTTCCCGGCTGGTCTCTGCTCTCCACTAGCCCCTCGACACTCCTCTTAGACTACGCATCCACAAACCTGTCAATGTCAAAAGGTTCAGCTACCTGGGGTATGGTGGAGGTTATGGTCGGGGTACCTTTGAAAGCCCACCTTTCATTAGCATTGAGAAATGGGGGTGAGGGAGTGAGGTTCCCTGGAGACGAGACCACCCCCTCCCCCTAGCTCGACTCCTGGCACCTGCCTCGGGCAGTGCTGTCATGAGAGCTCACTAAGTAAGCTAAAGGTTGAAACCGCTGTGGACCCCTGTCTCTTTCTGGCCCGTGAGGAAAGCTTCCTCAAACTTTGTAAATGTGGCCACAAAATACTAGTGGGATAGCACCGTTCAACCTATTAAGTTTTAAAGCTGAGCTGACTGTACATTATATTTTGTAAGAAACTGGTGAGTGACAAAAGAGGGCGCCTCCTCCCACCGACCCCTCCCCAGCCCTGTGCAGGTGTCCAGTCCTGACACCTGTGTCTCGGTTTCTGTGAAGGCTGCAGCCTGTGGCACGTGGCACCCCGAAATGCACCTTTTGCCCACGCAGCCAGTGCTCCGTCAGCCTGGCTTTGAACCAAACACATCTCAACAGCAGAACACAGAACTACAAAACACAGCTTCTATGTAATAAACACCTATGGTCTAAGACCCTCCTTCAAAACGTGACTCTACTGGCTGTGGGTCCAGCTTCTTCCTCACAGATAGTCTGTCCCCAATCCATGAACACTCCTGGACCATCTATGGAATCTAAGAGGAAACTCAAGCCTTTTACATAGATGGAACCAAGCCGCCAACAAAAGACAACTGGAGAGAGAGCCCGAGGCTGCGGCAGACAGCCCTCGGCACCTGCTTCTGTTGGGCTGGAGAGCAGCCTCACTTCCCAGCCGGAGCTGGGTGCTCTCACCCACAATCCCTGACCAGTGATTCCACCTCTCTCATCTGTGGCCCGAACGGAAACTGCCAGGACACTCCGAGAGGTAGGGAGGAGAGGATCAGGTAGGGTTACTGACCAGAGACAGGATGCCAGTGTGTGGGTGGGCCAGGGGAACCCCATATTCTGAAGCCGAAATGGCTGCTGTCACTGCACACTCAGAGGACAGACCTCATGTGCAGCAACAGCACATGCAAGGTACCAAGGCCAAAGAAGGGGACCCCAAGTGTCTTTTCCATTGGAAGAAGGGGCTATGTACAGGGGGAAGAGGGGAAAGCCTGGCCAGATGCACCCCCATTTTATCTCATTCAACCAGGAGATCAAACTGCTCAGCAGCTTCAAACTCAGCATTCATGGCCGCGGCCCACTCATCCAGCTCTGATTTCAGGATCTCTGGCACCTTCTTCTTCCGTTTCTCCTTGATGACTGGTGGGGGAGATTCCGGGGAGAGTCGTGTCTAGGGCCCAGGGATTTGTGGGGACCCTGGGGACCTCAGTTAACTTTGAATATACTAAAGGCAGGATTCCGGCCAGGTCTTCTGCCCCCAGCAGTCCCTTGAAGCCAGAGCAGGATCTGCAACCTGGGGTGGAGGTGGAGAGGTACAGCCAAGGGGCTCCAGCCGGCTGTAGGAGTGCCTGACTTTCTTAGACATTTCCAAGTCTCTGGTGTCTAGGTCTCGTCCCCTGGAGTTAGACTCAACATCTAGGTCATATATCACAGGAGTGGTGGTGGGGGTGACAGGGACACTACATGTCTTGAAGAGGTCCTCCCCAGTAGGTTCCTGGCGAGGAGGCTCGTTTTCTTTCTCCAAGAAAAAGGCGATCCTAGGGCTCCTCGGAGGCGAGTGGACAGATGGGATCTTTACAGCATGGGCTACGATCTTCTTCAGGACGATGGGCTTTCTCAGTGGAGCTGCATGGGGTGCCTTTGGCCAGATTTCAGGGAAGGTGCTGGGGAGATCAGAGCCTGATTTCCACTGGGACATCCGCAGAGACTGAATAGAGGACGGGGCCCCTGGTTCAGGCGCTGGGCAGCCCCTCCGGACCGCGTTCGCCTCTTGGACATATCTAGCTTTGGCCTTGATCTCTGCTGCCGCCCAGCTGCCGCAGCCACTGGGGCTCACGCCAACCCGAGAACCTTTCTCACCATCATTATTTTATAGTTATTTGAATTGGGATCCAAATAAGGTCTATACATCAAAATTAGACGATAAAAATCTCTTGCGTCTTTTGATATCTTTGGGTATAATCACCTACGTTTTTTTTCCTCAATTTTTTGTTTTGTTTTGAAGAAACCAGATCATTGATCTTGTAACGTTTCCCATAGTCCGCATTTTGCTGATTGCATCTCTGTAGTGCTGTTTAACATGTTACTCTGTCCCCTGTATTTCTGTAAATCTAGACCTCGATTCAGATTCAGGTTTGATTTATTTGGCAGGGAAATTCTTGCTACCAGGGACAAGTGTTGTATACTAGGAAGTACATACTTGGTGATCTTTTTTTGCGGTACGAATAGCCATTGACAATCATCGTCTTGACCCATTAATGCAATAAGGTTGCAAAATGATGACAACCTAATCCTATCACTCTATTAGGAATCCTCCTATAAAGGAAAACTTCCTATCATTACTTGGACATCCTCAGATACAGAAAGGCAAAGTAACCAGTGGGTTCCCAAGGTTGCTTCAAAGACAAGCAGTGGAGTGGGCTTACTTGATTACGTTAGTATCAGAAAGAACTATTGAATCTAAGCATATTTTATGTGTTTCATACAATTGCAGTTATTATCCTTCCTGATGTATAAATTGTTCTGCAGTTGACCAGTGAAGTTTTGTTCATATTGGCTCCTTTGGACATAATCCTAGAGGTTTTCGATAACTCCCTTGTTTTCTGGTATGATAAGATGTTCCGGGTTCATTCTGCATAATTCTTGCCTCAGCCCTGGAATCAGTTACTAGCAAAGTGAAAGAAGTATAATCGATGTGCCAAAAGAGGAACAAAAATGCAATCAGATAAAATGCTCACTTAAAACCACAAAAGGCAGAAAAAGAGGAAGACAAAACTAGAAACAAAGAACAAGAAACTAACAAATGTGGCAGACGGTGATCCAACCATATCGATAATCGCTTCGAAGATCAGTGGTCTAAACACACCAATTAAAAGATGGACATTATCAGAGTGAATCAAAAGTAAAAAAAAAAAAGAACTTTTACAGTTTTTCCCCTGAGAAGGAAAGATATAGTGTGGGTGGGAGTTGGGAGACCTGGTGGGTTGTGACCCAGCTCTGTGGGATGGAGGTGAAGCATGTCCTTGGGCCTGATTTCTTGTCTAAGGAGAATGTTCGAAGTCACACTTTTGAGGTCTTCTTCGAAGCCCATGACGACCATATCTGTCCCTTTCCCCTCCCCGTGCCCCAGGCCTACTCTCTTGAGTCCTCTTGATCCACAGTGATGGGACCCAGAACCTCCTTTGTCATGGTCAGGTGAGGAACGACCTTTCACTCACCGGGGCCAATGAGATTTTCTTTTAGGGAATTTTCCTCTTTTGATTTTTCTAAAAATTCTGAAGGCCATGGAAGTGAAGATGGAAAATATAAAGATCAACAAGGCTTTGCAAGGCATGGGATTCTGAAAACATTTCAAAAGGTCAAGCATATTATAAAATAGTGTTGCTATGGCATTAGATTTATACACTGATATTTCTAGAATACCATCTTTGGGAAAATTTTAAATTTTTATTAATTTGATGCTTCTGAACATCATAAAATAAATGAACATAAAACATCACTTTGGTTAACTCCTTGGAAGGTAAGATAAATTTCATTGAAGTGGAAATACATAGGAAAGATTATGTACATTTAGGCAGATAAAGTCTGTTAGGTTAATGGTTATGAATATACGTTTGGCATCATTTCTAGTATGAATACTTTAATATTTTATCTAAAATGACCGAGATGTCATGAAAATAAAGTAGCAAAAATGCACTTGAGGTTAGAAGTGATTATACTTAGGACACAAAGATGTCTGTATGTCTCCCTTAGGACATGTTGCCTCTTTTCTTTTGCAAAGCTTTCATGAGATCTGACATGAAATCCTGCTCCCCGCCCCCTCCCCCACTAAGTGGTCCTGGGTTCTCTTGCCTCTTTGGGGGAACTGGAGGCCTTTTGGCGATAACGTGGGGCGGCCTCTCTGATTGTGGGACGACGGCGGGTGGGGGAGGGGGAGGAGGCGGTAATGAGCCCGCATCCCCCGCAAACGACAGCGGAGGCGGAGGCACGAAGTCTGGGGGCTCTTCATTAAAATCGGGAGGCGGCGGCGGGAGCTCGTCGTCCTCCAGGGGAGGTGGGGGTGGGGGCGGCGGCAGAAAGTCATCCGGCGGGGGCAAGCCCATGGCTTTGGCCTTAGGGGGTGTCACTGGGCTTCCGCTGGTGTTTGAGGACCCTCGCATGGGAGGGGGCGGCGGCAGGCTGGACTTCGCAGGGTGATGGACCCTGGGCGTTCCTGGGTCATGGTTACCAAGGGCTGGCTTCTTATCCTTCAACAAAGCAACAAGGGCATTATTCTCCATATATAGCAACCGTGGAGCTGACACCTCCATTGACTTATGAGATCTCCCTGAGTTAAGACAGCATCTCCCCTTGGGGAAGCCTCAGTCCCCTAGTCCCTGAGACTACGAGGTTGTTCATTAGGTTCTCTTTGCTCTGGGATCGGAGAAAGACTCCAAAAGGCCTGTAACATTATTACCCATGGGGTGCTGATCCACTGCCTCTTCTATAAATGAAAGGCTTGGCCCTGTTCAAGGAGTTGTGTTCTATTTAGATTATACAGGTATGTCCTCAGAACCTCTGCTGTCTTTAAGAGCTTTAGTGGTATAGCAGGGGTCCCCAACCCCTCGGCTGCAGACAGGTACTGGTGGTGGCCTGTTGGGAACTGGGCTGTACGCAGGAGGTGAGCAGTAGGCGAGCAGTAGGCTCCATCCATATTTGCAGCCTCTCCCCAGCGCTAGCATCACCGCCTCAGCTCCACCTCAGATCATCAAGGTTGGGGACTGCTGGGTAGAGCTTAGCTAGCTGAGAGGTTACTGAAGGAACTCAAACAGAAGCAAACTGGAACCCCTTGGAATTCCCAAAGACGCCTTGGTTCCCAAGAAAAGCCCACAGGGTCCCAGGCCTATGTAGCCATTACATTTTTCTTGGTCTGAGTTGAACTGGTTGTGAAGCTCAGGTGTCACCATTATTTTGCCCCTGCGCCATACCCCCTCAGTGGCAGAGAGGTGGTTAAGGTGCTTCCCCAAACCTTCCACAAGTCTCAAATGCCCTACTTTGATTTGCACCAAGAAGGTGGAAGGAAAAAGGAAAACCAGAATAGTTCTCTCTGGACTACAGGTAACATTTGTGCAAACCCCAGGGCAAAGGCTGTTCTGGCAAAAAACTGTTTTGGCCGCTCTTGTGTCAGTGTTTTCCTGCCCGTCCGCCCGCTGAGGGCACAGGTGCCTTGCCCCAGGACTGTGGGCTTCTAAGGAGGGGCCAGGTTTAGCTTGGCTCTCTCCTGCGTAACAGGAAGAGCAGGAACGTGCACACCTGGTCTGTAGTCTTAGATTTACCTTTGCTTAACTGTGAAAGCCAGCTGGCTAATCATAATCCCTATCATTATCTATGTCTCAAGGTTACAATGAGATTAGAGATAAATACGTGAGTGGTTCCAAAGAGAAAAAATCATGACGCATGTGTTATTGGTAGAAACCAGAACACCAAACTTGGCCAAAGGCTAAAAGCCACAGTCCTTTTGCCAAGTAGAATAGATAACAATAAATTATATGTATATAATGCAACTTCTCCAGGAATTTCTGGCAGGTGAATTGAATCCCTCTGTCTTAGTGATAATTATCATTACAATTTACATGTTAGCAGGCTTTCATTTTATTTCTATCTTTGCTTAATAACCTCCTACCACTGAAGATTTCATTTAGAAGTTTTTTCCCCCCTAACAAAATGTCTTATGATGGAGTTTCTATTTTACTTAATTTATTTGCTTAACACAATAAGCTAATTGACTGGCGATGTATTTAAAAATTTTTTCTGAACAGGCAGTTTTGGGAACTGGTATTCACACACATTCTGGGATCTATTTTTTAAATTGCTTTCAGCATTTTAAAATGTTCCTCTTCAGCTGGCATCAAAGACACCATGAAAATAATAATATCTGAAAGCACATTGCATGATGAGACTGTCACACTTGAGAAGCTAGCAAGAATATTTGAGAAGCACAATGTTTTACGGTCTACAGAGGTTTTCAAAAATTATAAGAAGTTCAATAAATGTAAGTTTGATAAATATTTAGTTGTTTCTATCACTGACCAATGGACAAAATAGGAGAAGGGAATGAAGTGAAAAACTATTGAAGGTACAATTATCTAAGGTTGTTTTGCATCACCCATGGGAAATATTCAAGGAAACTTGTATAGTCAACTGAGCTATCACCAATGGGACTAGTAACTAAATTACCACTTTTAGCTACAATTTTTAGATAGATTTAAATGAATCTTCCTTAATCTCCTCTACTGAAAAGAAAAAGTTACAGAGAATGTTATACCAATTCATAATATACTATTATTATAAATAATATACTATTATTTTAAAATGTGTTTTCTTTTCCATCAATGTAAGGATGTATGTAGAACACTAACAGGAAACTATAAAATGCATATTTTATAGTGCAACTTTTTAATAATAGTCTGGTTTTGGGGCCCTGTTCACATTTAGTACAGGGCTTATTACTTAACTGGTTGCTTAAATTTATACAGAAAAAAAATAAGAAAAAAATCCCAAGGGCTTAAAGCTTAACTGCTACTTTCGGGGTGTGCTAAAAACAATTGACTAAACCAAGAAAATAACTTCAGTCAAAATAAATGTAGCTAAATTAAAAATAGTTACCAATCCTCAGCCTAAAAAAAAAAAAACAAAAACTTACATTTTCCCAAAGCAGGGTGATAATAGCTGGTTTTAACTCTCCATTTTAGCCTATGTAAGTTTAAGACTAAAAAAAGTAAGGGAATTATCTAAACGAAGTTATAGTGAATTAGCTGGAGGTATGTTTTCTCTTTTTAGCGGACTGGTTATCAGAACACTGCTCATGGTTTAGATTACGAGCTCAGAGGTGACAGTCTGAGAGAACTGTGTGGGTGACTGTCTGGCCTTACCTTAGTTGTGCCAGCATGTGTCTGGGCTTCTTCGACAACAGCATGCACAGGGTGTGTGGCCTGGGGAATCTGCCCGTTGGCCTGGGTGGTGCCTGTTTTAAGTGCTGAGAGGGAGGAAGAGAGACAAGAAGAGTGGGCAAGGCATTTCAACATTCTTTAAAGTTCATCTGAAAATATAAAGCGGTTTCTATCTCCAAAGCAGAAGAAAGGGACTCATGGGCATAGTCGGGATTTATTGGGGGCCTTACGAGAAATCTGAGGTTCTATGGCAGAGATTCAACAAATGGTTCAGGAAAGAGAACACTTTTATACAGGCTACAAAATCTGGATTAGCTGGGGACTTAGAGAATAGTACCTCCTGCTTTTAAAAACTTTTTGGTCAATGGAGCATAAACCTTGAAAAGCTCTTTTAAAAAAATTTCCATGGGGGAAGACTTTTCTGAAATGTATCCGGTATCATACTCTGCTGTGTACAACTTTTGAACATGTTCCTCAACAAAAAGTACTTTGGGCACAAAAACAGTAGACAAAGGGGATTGAGCAAAATGCGCAGAATTAGATTTTTTTTCCCAGAAAGTTGTGCTATGCACTTACTTATTTATTTTCCTGCCTTTTAATTTACCCTTTCTCACAAAAGTGTAACTAACTAAGGTTTCACAGTTTGAGAGAATCAGAAAGAAGCTGTATGTTGATCTCTCTGGCTGCTTAGAAAACATCTCAGACGGGATGGCCAGCTCTGCACACACAGAGGCCACTTACCAAAGACTGACTGAGCACCTGTGCCACTGAGAGCTTCTCATCGAGTGAACTCAGAGACCGCCCTTACCCATGCTCACCACCGGCTGTTCTGTCAAATATTTATGAACTAATTGTTTGCTTGCTTCTTCAAAAAATTTTCTGATATTTTAGGAAACCCATTAATCTATATAACAACCCAAAGAAGGCTGTTGAGGACTTCAGGAGACTGGGGAGAAGGGATTATTTGATGAGGGATACCATATTTAAATAGTCTCAGAGAATCTCTCTAACAATTAAATTCAAAATGAAAAGTTCTATATAGAAGAGAAATTGGACATCTTAACTGAGTGGTCAAAATTAATGTTTCTAATGAGGGGCAAAATGCTTTTGACTGTAATACTCTGAAATGAATTATACCTGAGGTGAATTAAGAGGAAACATCAGACACGTCCAAACTGAGGGACATTCTATAAAACAAATGGCCCTTATTCTTAAAAAATGTTAATGTCTTGATAGGCAAAGAAAGGCTGAGGGAACGTTCTAGGTGAAATGGGACTAAAGAGACATGATGACAATCCTGGATGGAACCTGTGCCAGGAAAACACTGCTGTAATAAATCTAATTTAAGAAATGTTAAGATTTTGTTATTAAATTTTAAAAAAAGGCATTGAGATAATTGGCATAACTGGAAAATGGAAAGTGGTTTAGATAAAAATATTCTATCAATATTAATTATCAAATTTCCTGAATATGATAACTGTATTATGGTTGGTAAGAGAATAGCCTGGTTTTTTAGGAAATAACAAAGATTCACGGGCAAAGTTGCATTATGATATAGTCAATCTATTCTTAAATGATTCAGAAAAAGATATGTCAGTGGATAAACATATGAACGAGGGAGAGTTGGGAGAGAGAGAACGAGAAAGCAAATGTGTTAAATATTCAGTATTAGTGATCTGGGTAAAGGAAGTTCTTTGTATTATTCTTGTAACTTTTCTGTAAGTTCGAAATTATTCCAGAATAAAATAGATATTCGTGCCCACTTAGAGTTAAAAGACTGGAACAGGCTTGCCCTTAGCACCTCCATTCGGCACTGTCAGAACTTACATGATGTACATAAGTATGAAATTACTCTATCTCGAAGGCTCGTTAAATGTCTATTTAGCCAAATCTTTTTTTCTGGAGGTCGTTAAGTAACAGGTGTAAACATCTTAACATCCTAAGATGTTTCTATTTAAGATTTTTCACAAGGCCTATGAGATTCAAACATCTTAGATCCTAAGTGCTCCGTCTTCTCTTTTCCTTTGCCTCCTTCCTTTCTCCTTCTCCCTTGTCTTACATCTGATAGAATCATTTCTTTATACATAATACAAATACCTTTGCACAAAGTAGACAAAAGCGGAAGCTGAATATGGAAGACTATTGGGGGGAAATTCCTTTAATGGACACAGATTATATTTTCTTTCTGCTTCTTTTCCCCAAACACATACCCAGGCTGATTTCTCAGCAGCACAGCAGACATTTTTATGCGGCTAGGATGGCCTGGTCTGTACCAGTCTGTGCGAACAAATGAAGTCGCCTTTACAATGATGTCCCAAATGCTCCAAGCTGCCATCCTTCCATTTACCAGGAAGTCCAGTCTTTTCCATGGGTTCTCTGCCCCATCCTGAGACAAGCCATGGTACCCAAGTAACCCATATATTCTGTAGGTGCCACTGGCTTTACTGTATTAATAGTCCCAGTTGTCACGTAGCAATATGGCTCCTCTCAATGCCATGACTCTCCAGGAGTCCTCATAGGAATTAGGGGTTAGAAGTTTACCAAACCTACATGTTTTTTAGGACTCAAGTGAATTCCAAGGAGGGGACCAACTCTCCCTGCCCCCAGTCTTAACCTTCGTGGTTTGTGAAGGGCCGATCCCACCCCTTGACCTGACAGATCAAAAGATGGTGTCCTCTTGATGCGGAGAAAAAGAAACCTTTATACACTGCTGGTGGAATTGCAAATTGGTGCAGTCGCTATGGAAAACAGTATGGAGGTTCCTCAAAAAACTAAGAATTGATCTACCATATGATCCAGCAATCCCTCTATTGGGTATTTACCCCAAAGACTTGAAAACCCATCTCTGAAAAGATATTTGCACACCAATGTTCATAGCAGCATTATTCACAGTGGGCAGGACATGGAAGCAACCGAAGTGTCCTATGATAGATGACTGGCTAAAGAAGCTGTGGTACATATATACAATGGAATATTACTCAGCCATAAGAAGAGATGAAATACTGCCATTTGCAACAACACAGATGGACCTAGAGATAATCACGCTAAGTGAAATAAGCCAGACAGAAAAAGTTGAAAATCACATGATACACTTATATGTGGGATATAAACTTAAAAGCAACAAATGAACAGGACAAACAAACAGAGACTCATGGACATGGACTATAGACTAGTGGTTATCAGAGGGTAGGGGGAGAGGGGGGAGGAAGATGGGGTAAAGGGGGTCAAATATGTGAAGACAGAAAGAAATCTATCTATGGGAGGGGAACAAACAGTGTAATTATATATATGCCTTATGTTAAAGTGTACAACTGAAACTTAGTGGATTTCGTTAACCAATGTCACCATAAAAAAATAAATAAATAAAAAAAAAAGATGGCGTCCCCTTGGACCCCGCGAAGTGGTTTACGGATGGGCATGAAACAGAGCCCTCCCTAGGGCTTTTTCAGAGATGAGGCATTCTCTTTGTATTGAGATTTCTAGCTGTATGAAAAACACAAGCCCAGAGAGTTGGTGGCAATCCTTGCCACCTCATGGGGACAGTGCCTAAGAAAGAAACAGTGTCTTGATGACATCACTTCAGCCCCTGGGACTTCCTAGTTTTGGGCATTAATAAATCTGCCCCCTCACTTTTTGTTGCTTACACTAGATTGAGCTTGGTTTCTGTCAATTGCCATGTGAAGAGTCTCGACTAAAAACAGTTGCTAAACTCAGTTATAGAGTCATTTAATAATCACTAAAATAGCCTCCATGGCTTTTGCCTAATATGAAAGAAAACCTGGCATTTATCAAGAATAAGTGACTTTTTGTTAAGCACTTTGGATGTACATACAACGCCTACGTGTATTTTCAGTTGGGTAATCACAGCAGAAACACCCAGGTCTCATGGGGCTGATGCCTCCCAGCCAGTGACACGGCACCACGTGGGCACGTATCTCCAGGACTCTAGTTTGACTATGTAAAGACGGAGAGGACAGGGCAAGAGGCAGTGGAGGAGGTGGGCAGAAAGGGCTTCCAGGTTCTCAGAGAAAAGTTACCAATTAGCACTGAGGAAGCGTCAGACAGAATGGGACTGGGCTTGTTGCCTCCAGCTGCTATCAAGTGACTTCACAGCACGTCCTCCCTGGGGATGGCTAGTGCCAGCTCCACATTCACCTCAGCTACAGTTCTTGTTCTGATCTAGCGTGCATGGTTCCAAGGCCCCCTGTGAGGGACCCCAACTCTTCCGGCCAATGATTCAGGGAGGCAATTGTTGGGGTGAAGAGGAGGGCTCCATAAGTAGTGCCCCAAAGAGCCCAAGGTTCAAAGAAGTGTAACTCCTCTGACCCCAATTAATTTCTTTTTTGGGGGAGAAGGGTGCTGGAAGGAAGGAACTTATGGATTGATTTGTCTCGGGCCTTTAAATGGATGTGGGTTCCGTAAACACTTTCCCAGGGCTCTGCTGATTTTGTGCAATGAGTTCAGGCAAAGAGAGAGGCTTTGTAATATCTGGCAAGAACTGAATTTTTAAAAAAGTGGAGTCATTTCAAGAAGGCCTTTTTGCTAAGATGTGATCGTGCTCACTGTGTATGTATATGTGTCTGTATGACTGAGAAGAAATCTATTTGAAAGTGGCTTCTCTTCCTTCTAAGCTCATATACAGTTCCTTCCGGGCTAGTCACCTATGTGGCTATTTAGAGCTTAAAATCCCACACAGCAAGTGCTCATGGCAATAAATTCTAAGGCATAAACTGAAAGAAAGTTTAAATTGAGACGATTTTTTCTCTTTAGATGCCCAATGAAGCCTTTTATCAATAAGCAGGAATAGCTCCCAATATGTTCATTTTAAAAAATTTCTACAGGTCTGTGCTCTGTAGGGCTGGTGTCGATGACAGAATCTAAGAGTCTTACTTTTGTAAATAAGATTCTACACATGTGGTAGCTGAAAGAAACTGAACTTTGGGTGGTAAACACACAATAGAATATATAGATGTCAAATTATAATATACACTTGAAAATTATATAATTGTATTAACCGATATTACCCCAATAAACTTAATTTTTAAAAAAGTAAAAAAAAAAAAAGACTCTATAGCAGCACCAACGTGTCTACTAAGGAACATTCCATCATGTGCAAGATCCCCCTTTTTTATCAATGGA
>NW_024347790.1:10243206-10318484 GCF_902729225.1 Pteropus medius | reverse complement strand
GCTCTTCAAAAACTGGTTTGAGCGACTCATTTAGGAGAAATGGAATTAACATTTATTGAGCACTTAGTATTAGGGACATTAACATGCTTTATTTTATTTCATCATCAGAGAAACCCTACAGGATATTAATTCATTTTTTCATTTCCTGCTCCAAACATCTTCGAATTCTAGCTGAGCATCTATTATCTGTCAGGCATTGAGCTCAGTGCTGTGGAAACTACAAGACAAATGGTCCCTGATCTCACAATCAGAGTCTAGAGAAAGGAACAGTACTAACCTAAGAATCATGCACATTATTAATTATGACTAACCTACAAAGGACAATTCATTTGAGACCCGAGGACAGGTAGGAATTAATCACATGCAAGAAAGAACATCATAAACAGGGGGAACAGCATCTTTGAAGTCCCTGAGAATGGATGGTGCTGGGGCTTTGAAGAACTGTGAAAAAGCAAATTGCCTGTGTGGCAGGAACTGGAAAGCAGGAGAGGTGGGCATTATACAGCTTTCTGGGCCTTGCTACTAATTTGGGACTTTATCTGAGAGCGGTGGGAAGCTTCTGAAGGGCTTTAGATAGGGGAGAAGCAGGGTTACATTCAAAAAGGTGACTCACAGATGGACAGAGCCTTGCAAAAGAAGGGTGTCAAGCTGGAGCATCAGCACATAAGGCCCAGTGAAAGATCATGGTGGCTTGGACTTCATGGCAATGGAGATGGACAGACAAGGACAGATTTGACCAATATTTAGAAGGTTGAATCAACAAGATTTAGAAATGTTTAGATTTGGGGGTGAATGAGCTTTTCTTGCATGTTTCCTGCGTGAGCAATTGGACAGATGATGATATTATTTACAGAAACAGAGAACAACAATAGGGGAGCAAGTTTGGAGAGTTAAGATGATGAGTTCAGTTTTGCAGACATCGAGTTTGAGGTGTCTATGATGTATCCAAGAGAAGCCACTGAGCCGACAGTTGGATGCATGGGTTTGGAGGTCAACAGCGAAGCCTGGATTGGATTTGTATTTTTTCTAGGTGGTCAGCACATAGATGATGCTGGGAGTGGATTAGGTCACTTAGGGAGATTGTGTAAAATGAGAAAAGGGTTAGGCTCAACTGGGTCTTGGGTAACTTAAAACGAAGTAGGAGGAGTTAGAAAGGAGTGGCCGAGTGGGGGGGGCAGGTGGAGGACTTGGAGTGTGCGTTATCTTGAAAGCCCGTAGAGGAGGTTGCTTCAAGGACGCGTGGTCCATTGTGTCAGACGCTGCCGAAAGGTCAGGAAAGGAGCGGGGTTTGCAATAGTTGGGTTTAGCAACACAGAGGCCACAGATGAGATTAGCAGGAGAGAAACTAGGAGAGAAAAGTACAATAAAGCATCTGTCTGGTCTTTGTTCTGGGTTCCCGGCACAGAACTTCTAAACCCCCTGGTATGTCCCAAGTGACCTGAGTGTCTTTGTGATTCACGAGCCCCCAGGATCACATCTGAGTTTATGCTGACAACATGGATCCAGGAGGGGGCTGGTTACCAGAAAGACTCTGACTTCTGAGGATTGAGTTCAGTCACGTGGCCAGTGATTCAGTCAATCACACCTATGAAATGAAACCCCAATGACAACTCTGGACAGTGAACTTAGTGGAGCTCCCTGGTTGTGAACACATCGAAGAACTGGGAGGGTGATGCACCCTAATTCCACAGGGAGAGGACACAGAAGCTCTGCATCCAGGACTCTCCTGGACCTCATCCTATGTGTCTCTTCATTTGGCTGGTCCTGATTTATATCTTTTATAATGAAACTATAATCTAAGAATAGCACTTACCTGAGTTCCGTGAGTCATTTTAGCAAACTGCGGAACCTGAGAAGGTCAAGGGGACTCCCTAATTTGTAGCCAATAGGTCCGATGTGTGGGTGGCCTGGGGACCCTGGAAGTGTGGCTGGCATCTGAAGAAAGGGTGGCTGTGTTGGGGACTGTGTCCCTGGCTTGTGAGGTCTGAGCTGACTCCACTGGTCAGCATCAGAGCTGTGCTGCAGTCCACCAGCTGATGTCAGAATAGGGGACCAGAACGTGGATGGAAGAATTGCTCACGTGAGAAGGTAGCATAAGGGATGGAGGCTAGGATGGGTACAGATGCAGGTAAGTTGTTGGGTTTGGTGGTGGGAAGTTTAAAAAGTTCCCCTTTGATGGTTCCATTTTCTCTGCTGAGAGGAAAGGGGTTGGAGGTTGGAAGTCTGAGGAGAGTAAAGAACATCTGAAACTGGGAGAGAACATTGACTGCAACGGTTTTCTCGATATGACTGACATTTGGAAAATTCTTTGGGTGGGCTGCCCTGTGCATTGCAGGAGAGGCAGCATCCATCGTCTCTATCCATTAGATGACACCAGCTCCTCCCACGGGGTGACAACCAGAAGTGTTTGCGGACATTGCCAAATGCTCTCTGGGGGTCACAGTCGCCCTTGGTTGAGAACCATTGAGCTGGAGAAATACGGTAAGATCAACAGGCAGTCTTAAGGGCCCATTCGTGGCTGATGGCCACAGATGGGTGGACATCTGTCCACAGATGTCCACAATGTGTCTCTTGAAGGTAGATCCCTCTAGAGGAAAGGACGTCCTAACCTCGTCCACATCCTGGAGAAGCCTCGCCCTTCCCACCTTCTCCTTTTCCCGCCCTCCAGACTTACTAAATTAACAGTGGGCAGAGCCACTGTGGGTTAACGGCAGGCCCAGCCAATTCGTTCTCGTCCTTTCTCCCTTCATCCCATCCTCCTCCCTCCTCCCTCCTCCCTTCTTCTCTTCCTCTTTTCTTTAAGTCATTAGTACCATAGGTGCCTTTGGCTGGGGTTGGTGTTAAGACTGAGGCTTGGGGAAGAGGCTTTCCTTTAATCTCAAAGCCACTTTAGGCTTTGAGTTTAAACCACATGTTCCAGCTTGTTCTACCAGAAAGCCCTGAATCAGGAGTTAATGGACACCAGGCCAGTTCATCCAAATGTAGAATTCTATTTGCCATGTTTCCTTGTGTGTATAACTCTTTCTCTTGGGAACTCCCCAGGAGGGATGCTATGGCTGGATATGGGATCCATGGGTGCTCTCGCAACACCCCCAAACCTCCAATGAACCCGGACATATATACATAATTGGTAGGCCTAAGGCCCTGGCAGGTGGAACGTGGGTGCAATTCAAAAGTGGACTGCAGTCAGTTCTTACATAAACCACCCATTGTTAGCATCAGACCCCACAGGTTAGCTCAACCTCGACAAGACTGCTCTCGCTTCAGATGCCAGCCACCCAAACTTCTAACCAGCCTGCTACAAGTTCAGGGGTTCCCACGACCTCTCAGTTTCCATAATTCACTAGAATGACTCGTAAAATTCAAGAACATGCTATACTTACAATTACAGTACTGTTATAAAGGAATGTACACAGGGCAAGGTTCAGAAGGGGCCTGGACATGGACCTTCCAAGCCCTCTCCCTACGGAGTCAGGATGTCACCCTCCTGGCACCTCGATTTACTCACCAATCGGGAAGCTCTCCCAAGCCTCGGTGTCTAGAGTTTCCATTGGGGCTTCATTACATCCCCATGACAGATTGGATCACCGGCCATGTGATCGCGCTCCAGTCCGCTTCCCTTCCCCTCCCTGAAGGCCAGACAGCTGACGGGTCTAGCCTTCCATTCACGTGCTTGGTCTTTTTGGTGACTCGCCCTCATCCTGAAGCCACCTTGGGGCCCACCAGAAGACACCTCACTAGCATAACTAAGACGCTCCTATCACGCAGAGAATTCCATGGTCTGTGGAAGCTAAAGTTGGAAACTGAGGCCAAAATGCAGACATATTTTTTACTGAACCACAGAGTGGGTTTGTGATTGGAATGATCTGGATGCTGAAGGTGGATCCCCTGAGAGCCTGACCAGATGTGGCTCTTCCTAGCTGCTCAACCCACTTCCTGACAGATACACCCAGAGCCAGGCTGGGAAACTGGCCTGGGCAACAGACAGTCTGGTTTTCTGTGCAAAACACTAGTAGCTTCATCCCGGGAAACGGCTAATACCCTCAAGGTATCCCGATTGTTCTAAAAACAGTTCAGCTCATAATTAAATAGCTGATGTATCAGCTTGGTAAGAGGTAGAATGATGCTTGTCAAAGATAATTAGAAAAATCTCAAGACTTGGTAAGAAACAGAACTATTTGCTAAAGCAAGTGATCCTAATTTCCGAGAAAAAGACTCAGAAGGAAAAATTCTTCGGCTGGTCTGGAAAGGGAAAGGATCTTAAGAGTTCCTCCAAATCAAAGAATTTGGGACCTACAGCTCACTCTCAGTGAGTGAGACTTGAGGCTACATCGTCTGACCCAGAAAGAGCCCAGGGGTCTGTACTGGAAAAGGGACCAATGGGGACGCCTCGGAGGGTTTCAGGACATCTCCTCCTAAAGATGACGCCATCTTGGGGGGGGGACTTGACAATCCAGGAACTCTAAGATGTGTTTCACTCCCAGGCTGAAGACTGATAAAATTAGGATTCCTTCCAGGGTCACTGAGACCTGGCTTTCGGTCAGTCTCAGCAAGCTTTCATTTATCAACTCAACAGATATTTACTGTATGCCAGGCTTGTAAAGCCTGGGAAAGCTACGTGGAACACGCAGGAACGGTCCTTGTCCTTCCGAGACTTAGGGTCTAGTGGAGAACACAGGCAACAAACGAATGGATACATAAAACAATTACAAATTGTAATAAGGACTCTGCAGAAAACAACTCAGCATAAACACTTCCAGGAAACTCATCGTTCACAGCCGGACTGAACACACCTAGTGGAAGTATCTTTCCACGTTGGATCCAATCTACCTCACTGTAATGTCCATACGTTCAAGCTGGTTTCACCCTTTGAAGCAGCAAAGAATCTATATACTGGCCTTTGACGTGACCATGTTTTTAACACTGGAAAACAATGACTAGAACTTTCCTGCCATAAATGGTTCCAGTTCTTTCGAGCATTATTTATCATAAAGATAAATGCATTTGAGTTCCAGCTCAGCCACTGGGAAGGTAATAGCTTCTCCAAGCTTCAGTTTCCTCATCTGTGACACAGGGATAATAATTTATACTTTGTAGGGCCGTTGTAAGAACCAGAAACCACATATGTATCACGTGGCACGAACTATCTACTACACCCCTCAATGTCCTGTCTTCCTTTCTAGAGATACAAATGAGTAGCTGTTACACTACCCTGAAAACGTGATGTCCAGGATTGGGTACAAGGCTCCAGCCATGCTGGCACTTAGACGAAATATCAAGGAACGATCTTGTCCTTGGTGTGGGCAGTCTGCTGGGGACTCACGGAGCCTTTGACAAACACAAACTTTGAACTCTGTTGAGACATAGCTCCCTATCAGCTCACCCTAAACTGGTGATCACCCTCTGATGCACAAGCAAACCATGAAAAAAAAGGTCAAAGCTTTGCTAAAAGTCACTTAAAATAAACAGATAGAGCTCTTGAGCCCGACCATCGGAGGGAAAATGTATTCTGTAGTGTCCACAAAGTTCTGTGTTTATAAAATGTGTAGGATGCATCTGAACATGAGCTCCGAGCCTTGAACAGGGGTCAGAATCCTGCCCTGCTCGGTACCTGTGGAAGGTGAAGATGGTGCAGCTGCACTGACGGTGCCCAGGTTTGTCCACCGAGACACCAGCCCGGCCCTGGCCACGGCCCGCTGATAGTTGTCATAGAGAGTCTTTCCATACTAGGGAGGAAAACACAAAAGAAGCAAGAAAGTCATCCATTTGTCCCAAATAGTCTGCACGCAGTTGCACATACACATTTAGGAAAAAAAGTACTTCATGATCACTTTTTTCACTCCTTTCCTGATTTTTTTTTTTGGTAGTAAAGTTGACCCTTGAACAAGACTGGTTTGAACTGGGCGTATCCACTTATATACGTTTTTTTTCAATAAATAGTGTAAATGTATTTCTCTCCCTTATTTTCTTAATACCATTTTCTTTTCTCTAGCTATATATATATATATCTATACACACATATATGTGTGTGTGTATATAACAATCAAAATATGTTAATTGACTGATTATGTTATAGGTAATTCCAGTCCACAGTAGGCTATTAGTAGTTAAGTTTTTGGGGAGTCAGAAGTTATACTTGGATTTTTTGACTGCGCTGGGGGTTGGCGCCCTTAACCCCTGTGTTGTTCAAGGCTCAACTGTATCAGCATTTCAGTAAATTCACAAATTGTTTTTTCATGTGTTAACTAATTTTCCAGATTAACAGAATCAGTTAATACTTTTACCTAGATATCAGAGAGAGCTTTAGCCACACAATTCTGATTACATATGTCTTTATGTAATTCTACACTTTGTGTATGTAATTGTACCTTGTGTTTCTTAATTACACACTAAACCTGCAATGCTCTCCGTGAGTAAACAAAGATCTGAAAAGTCTCATGTGAAAGTAAACCCATGATTCTCAGGTTGTTGGAGAGGTCCATATTTCTATCCCTCTCACCTATTTAAAAAACTCAATGGGCAAATAAATAAGCTAATATCGGTGGCGTCGACCCATTAAGAATGTGTCAGCTGTTTCTCAGAAGCACAAAGACTGGACCGAGGTCTGGAAGCCGGGTGGAAAATTCAAGGGAGGGTGGAGTCCAAATGCTCGCTCACCTTGGCGATCCTTATTCCCGTGACCCACTGGTTTAGAGTTCTTTCGTCGTCACAGCAGAGATACTTGATATACTGGGACTCCTTCTGAATTTGAGGATGCTGGAAAAAAGTCATTTCAAGCACTGTTTATAAACTCTTTATTTGTTAGTGTCTTTCAAAAAAAATTTGAAACTCTAACAAAGTATGTGATTTCCTGAGAAGGTGGCAAAAATTACTGGGAGTGATTTTAGGATTAGGAAGAGGGGTACTTTTAAAATGGGCTACATTTGGAAAGGGTTTAAAAAATTTGGGACATAGTTTAGCATAAGTATCTCTTACTATTTATCAATAGTAATGTTCATTTCTGCTTTTTTAACCTTTGAAAGCTTTCACACCTATCACGTCTCTATTCTATAAGAAATTGGAGTCATTTCTCTGTTTATCAGATAAAGGAACTTACCTGATGTAATTCTTATGTCACAGAAACAGTAACATTTTTGTGACTCCCAGTCAACCCTAGGGTAATTTCTGCTACCAGGAATTATCCTTTCTTAATCGTCTACTACCTAAATGGGCCATTTTGGCCTCTGGATGGTTGGCCGGGAGAAGGAATATTTCTGTCTATTCTCAAGAGGCAGTGACTTTGGGTGCTGCACCAGGGGTCATCAGGCCTTTTGGGAGCTCACAGTGACCTGGGCAAGCATGAAGGGACAGAGAGACACAGGTGCCTGGTCACACAGCTCACCCTGAACACCTCTTTCTTAATCATCATCGCCTTTGTAATTTCTGTTTGATGTCCCTAGTCCGACAGGCTGTGTGCTCCATGAGGGTGGCAACCACGCCTGTCAGTCACTGCCCAAGACCCCCCAGTGCTCAGCACATGGCCTGCAGCATGGTCATGAGGTGGAAGTAATTGTTGAAGGAAATAAACAAGATTTCTGCTCAGCCAGAAGTCACGTGGTCAGAAGGTGAAAGGCAGGCAAACAAATCTAGGTTCTAAGATGAGCACCAGGTGAATTTTCATTAAAATTTTTAATAGAAAAAAAATTACCAACATAACCACTGTCCGTGTGCGTACACGTACGTGCATGTGTGCTACTTCTTTCTTCTTCTTCCATGTCTCAGGAGTTTGTTAATCCTTCTAGGATAGGCGTACATTGCTGGTGGTGCCGAAAGTGTAATGGAAAGCCAAGAGAGCTAGAAGCCATCTTCCGTGTGCGGGAAAGAAGCCAAGCTGTCCACTTCCTCTTAGGGTGTCGAACAGACCTCTCTACTTCGCTTTTGCTTTCAGCTTAATCACCAAGCCTCAAGGAAACTATTTTCAAAGTTGATCTAAGACAAGGGCACTGTGCCTTGAACTTCAGTTTGAATCTGAGACACAACATTTGGATGAGTCACCTCGCTGGTCTCTCTAATGACCTGGCCGGCAAGAACCAGCGGTCTGTGCTCAGAAAGGATAACAAGACCCATGCAGACTCTGAGAGCTCGATGAGAAGTTAGTCATTTTTGGTTCCAGAAATGAGAAAACTGAGGCTCAGAGAAGTTACTCTGTAGTTTACCCCATGGTCCACTGGAACTTTAGAATCTCTTGTCTTAAACTCTAGAATTTATGCATTTATTAAGCCAAAATTTCAGACTCTAAAGATACCTCAGAAAATTCAGAAATTAAAGAATTCTTTTCTTTGGTCTTTTGAGTCAGTTGAGGAAAGTATGCCTTTATACTTTTATATCGATATGGACTGTTCCTTTTATTGAGCTTTTTCAGCCCTCAGAATTTGTGTTAGCATCACTCGAAAAATGGTCAATTCCTATTTACTTAGGTGCCACAGGCTCCCCTCTCTCCCAAGGGCGGCAGCTCCACATGGGCTCCTGAAAGTTGCCTGTAGTTTTCCACCGTGGCCGGAAGATGGCAGCAAACGCTTTTGAAAGGCTGCTGCACATTTCCTTCTCATCAGGTTCAACGCTTCCTCATTATTCTGAATGTTAGATCTTGTTTTTGCAGATATTTTCCCAATAATCAATCTCTTTGGAGTCCCTTAAAATTAAAACTATCACCTCAGACAATGTGTCTCAGTTGCAGAAAAGGACTAATTAACTCGAAGGTCATATTGATGAAAAGTACACTTCAACTAAGGACTTATTCCCTGGATGGAATGTGACACCCTCAGATGCCTGCAGTGGTCCCTTCAACAGTAAAATTCGCAAAGCAAATTTTACCAAACGCCCGTCTTTCAGCACCAGAAACGCAACTCCCTAACTTAGAACAGCGCTCTCGCTCTGTCACCTATGACAGGCGAACTTGGGGCTTCAGCAATCGAATGCTTGTAATCGTCCTGACAAAGCAGCTATTTTTTTTTTTTTTTAAAGAAATTAAAAAAGTTGATGTTGTTACCTTGGCCTCGTTCTATTAAAATTTTTTTGTTTTGTTTTGTTTTGGGGGCACGTCACGTGAGGACCAGGTTCCCAGGAACAGACTGTCACTCGCATTGAACTTGTCATGCAACACACAAAGCAACCATGTAGAGCTATCCGCTCACACAGCGCAATGAACCATTGGCAGAGTAGAATGCGGGCCTCCCTTAGACAATATGGCTTTTGAGCATGAAACAGAGTCAAGAACTCTTGAACCTGCGTTCCAACAACGGCTCCTCCTATGATGAAGAAGCAAAGGTATAGACCGTGGTTCATGTTTCCCAACACGAGCGATATGAGCCTCACTGATTTCTTTACACTGCGTAGGTATTACGAACATATACGGCATCAGATGACCTCGCAGGTCTCTTGTAATTCTCAGACTTTGTGGTTCTGAGATGGGCTACCTAGTGGGCACGAGACTCCTCCCTGGCTCCCTTGTTCATGCAGAAACACTCTCGGCTCCCGGGACATCATATAGCAAGTCGCTGTGCTGTTTCTCCTGTCACGTCTCAGGACCTTGCTAAGGGGTTTACTGCCTAACTGAGCCTTTTGTGAAAAAACTATTTGCAAAGGGGTTTCGGGAAAAACGCTGGTTCAGTGCTACCGGCCAGACTCTTCCTCAGTTGGTTTGATTGTTCCTGACCATAGAAAGAGAGACGCTCTTGTAGGACGTGCAGCACAACACGCAGAGTTTGGGGCAATCGCAGAATGTTACTGTTAAAAGGGAACTTCCAGATCCTCTAAACTTACAAATGAGGAAACTGAGTGCCAGATGGGGTAACCCATTTGTCCAAGGCCAAGGGCGGTGGCAGAACCATAATTAGAACCAAAGCCCCACACATTCAACAAATATCTCTGGATGCGAAGAAATATACTAATGCTGAGGTAAAGAAAGATGAGTAAGACAGGCTCACATCATAATTAGCAAGGGGTACTGCTGGGGAGACACACGCAAACGTAAGATCGCTGGTAAATTTCATAGTAAAAGACTAAAAACAGAGGCGGAGAAAGACTCTTTGGAAGAAGCGATAGAATGCTGTAACACATTTGAAGAATATCTAGAAAGTCTACGTGGCTAAGGCCTGGGAGCCATGGAATGAAGAGGCGGAAAATAAGATAGGAGTTCTAGGGCTGTGTCAACCTAGCATCTAGACTTCTCTCCTAGGCAGTGGACCCATGAGACATGCTGAAACAGCAGAGTAATACAGGCAGGAACCGGCAGCTATGAGGAAGGTGGACCTGGACCGAGGGTGAACAGAGAGAGGCTGGATGAGAGATGTCTCTGATGGATAATCAGAAGAACCTGATGGGCTGGATGAGAAAGGGAAGATAAGGGACTTCGAGGATGATTTCCCCGTTTCTAGCTTGGAAAAAGGGTCTTATGGGTTTATTTGTGTTTCCTCCGAAGGCGTTGACATCCAAATTCCTGGTATCCGTGGATATGACTTGATTTGGAAATGGAATCTTTGTAGATGTAATCAAGCTAAGATGAAGTCATATTTGATAAGGGTGAACTTTAATCCAGCATGATTAGTGTCCTAATCACACGGAGAGAAGATGGCCATGTGATGATGGAGGCAGAGCTTACCACAACGTGGCTATAAGCCACAGAATGCCAAGGATTGCTGGAAATCACCAGGAGCTATGAGAGAGGCATGGAACAGAGTTTCCCTCCCAGCCTTCCAGAAAGAAGCAACACCGCCGACCCCTCGACTCTGCACTTCTGGCTTCCTGAACTGTGAGAGAGCACATTTCTGTGCTTTAAAGTCACTCAGTTTGTGGTACTTTGCTGTGGCAGCCTCTAACTGACACAATGGATGATGGTACCATTCACTCTGAGGAGTTTGTGAGGGTCAGAGAGGAGTGAAATCGCCATCTCCCAGGTTATGGTCACAAGGTCATGGCTCAAATTCCAGTCTTTTCGACAGCAGCCGCCATGCACCATGATAATCAGGAAGCTCATACCAAATATGAAACTTGTGGGCTGGACTTAGTGTGTGTCCATGGAATTGTGTGATCTCTTAACATGATTTTTCATATCCTGAATTCCTTTTGCAATGTATGTTCGCATTCTCTGAATTCTGAAAATCTGCTCATCCTAATGAAGTATTTCAATGTCGAGATTTTTTTTCACAGTACATAGAAAGGGAAACAAGTGATCAAAATGTTCATAAACAAATTGAGTTCTCCAAACCATGATTTTATTAATTTACGTAGCAAATTAATAAAAATTTCCAATATTTTGGGAAAGAACCGATAAGTATGCTCAAGAGTGAAATGAATGGGTACTGCACATGAAGAAACTGGCTTGAGGACAGAACTGGTCACTGTTCTGAGAAAAAGAGAAATGCACGTTCTGCTGGGTTTGTTCACGACCCTTGTCGGTTCCTGCATCCATCAGGCCTGCTGGCTTCTCCACCTCTGAGCCTTTTTCCCCATGGGGGAGCGGGGGGCGGGGAGGGCAACTCTCTCCTGAGACCTAGGCCTTGGATATGGGGGTTTTAGAAGTTCTAGTCCAACACCCTGGGTCTTAGCAATGCAGCCCAGGATAACCTGTGACCCGGCCTGATAACGCCACTCAAGCTACGATTCTAGGACTTAGGCCTAAAAGTGTGAGTCAGCTCCAGAAACCAAGTCCTGCTCACGTGTCTAAGTCCACATCCTGGACACCTCTAGGTCTGAGGTCTCATCTTTTCCCCGCCAGACATCCCTGCGCCGGCCTCCGAACCTGGCCCTGCGGTGTGGGCCCTTGCTCCCTTGGACAACTTGCATCCTATCTGTCCACGCCGAAGGGGATTTCATCACCAGCTAAGTGCCAACTGTTGATGTTCAGTTGGGGCACTTTCTAATGCTCTGAGTGCAAACCTTGACTGTGCCTAGGGAAAACAAAGATTCCCAGGCCCAAAGCCTGGATTTCCAACAAGCTTCCTCTGAAGAGTCAGGTTACTGACCAGCATTTCAGAACCTGTCTCCAAAACCTTCTCCCTACTTAAGAGATGAGCCACGCCTCAGAGAAGAAGTGCTTTGGAACGCCCCAGGCGAAAGTGAGGGCTTCCATCTTGGTAATTTCTCAGAGTCTCAGGATTCCAAACAAGGTCATGAGGTCAGATAAGAACACAACAAAGACATAGTTTAAGGGCGGCTGGAGGTGTGTGCAGGTTGGGGCTGGACAAGAAAAATATTTTGTGTCCTAGGAAACTGTCTGAGAGAGCGGCCTCTGAGCCACCACCTGGCTTTTCATCCTGGCTCAGGTTCCACATCTATAAACTAGTAAGAATTATGGCTCTCGCCTCATAGGGTTGATAAAAGGATTAAATGAGTTAATATACGAAGTGCTTAAAACATTACAATCTAGAGGCTATGTAAGAGGTTGTCACTATTCTCATGACCTTTCTTATGCCAGAGACAGAGAAGTAGGTGCAGGAGCCTGAAGCAGGCAGGACATTCTCCTCATCCAGCTCTGCCTTCTGACCCAACGGGCTCCACCTCAGGGCCTTCGCACTTACTGTTTTTGTTCTTAGACTTCTCTTCCCCCAAGTAATTCTTGTTCCCTCATTTAACCGACATCTTTCGTTAAAGGTCACACCCTCGGAGAGCCTTTCCCTGACCACCCCACTCATAGAAGCCCTGGCTGCAATCTTGGCATATCTGTTCTTTACCCTGTTCATATCTACCCACAGCCTTATCATTCCCTGACATCACAGTACATATATATATATTTTTGTTTGTGTATCGACAGTTCCCTCACACTGAACATAAACTCTGTGACAGGGACAGGGATTATTGTGTGTTTGGCTCACATCCCTGCACCCGGGACGGTGCCTAGCGGATAGTTGGCATTCAATCAATATTGCATAAACGAATGAATAAATCAGTCCAGCTCTCTCCCTTCCGCTGGTCCCTTCCCAGACATCATCCTGGGGCTATTCTGTTTAGGGAAGATTTCTCAACAGCAGCACTGCTGACATTTATGGGCAGATAATCCTCTGTGGTGGGGTTTGCCCCATGCTTTGCAAGATGTTTAGCAGTATCCTTGGCCTCTACCCACTAGATGCAAATTGTAACAGCCTCCCACCCCAAGTCATGACAAACAAAGATGTCTCTAGATATTGCTAACAGTCCCCTGGGGGGCACAAATGCCCCTGGCTGAGAAATCACCAAGTGAGCGTCCGGCTGATTGAGTTAGTATAGTGGTTATTATCATTATTTGCTATGAAAGTGCATGCTCAGTAATGACTCAAAGAGGCCTGTGAACGTCTAAATGAAAACCACACATTATCCTGAGTCCTCAGTGAAGGCAATCGTTTCAATCAAGTGTTGTTTGATAACTATAATAATAAGTCATAGTGTATGTGCAAGGAGGGGTCACCTGGAAGTTAAAATGGTAAATAAGATTGAGGTCAATTATTGTATTTGACTAAGAGAAAAAAAAAAACAACTGACCATAGACCTAAACTCGGCATTCTGTAAACATATAAATAGACCCTCAGCACATTATATTTATAATTACCCGTCTACTTCTCTGAAAAAAACAAAGTAACAATTTTGTATATATAAATTCTTCCTCAGTGAGTTTTGAGGTCTATATTAAACGTTTCTCATGTGCCTTTTGTTCTTAAGAAAAGTCACTTCCTGACAAAATGATAGGAATGTAGAAGATTCGTGGTTGCCAGGGGTTAAGGGTTGGGTTGGGGAAGGGCAGGGGGGTAGGGCAGTGGATGTGGCTATAGGAGTGGCAGGATCCTTGCGGGACGTTTTGAATCTAGACAGTACCGATGTTGATATCCTGGTTATGATACGGTACTAGAGTTTTGTTAAATGTTAGCATTGGAAGAAGCTGGGGAAATGACCTCTGTATTATTTCTTACAACTGCCTGTATAACTACAAAACTAAAACGTTTAATTAAAGAAGAAAAGTCATCGCTTTTGGACTGCTGCATTTTTTAAAAGACAAACGGGAACAATACAGGGGAATGGGCCGGTCGCCTGTGCTCAGTCAGGGTTTAGGGAATGTGTGGACGCAGGGGACATGCGACTCCTGGATTAAGAGGTGTGTGGCAATAGCACCCTGGTGTGGGCGCCTCTGAAATGACAGCGGGGTTCATGATCATCTCCAGTAATGTGGTCCTTCACAAGGACCATTTGTTACTGTAACTGTATGTTTGTTACAAACGTAAATGTAAGTGTCGTCTCTTATTTGTGAAAATATACTATAGACTTTGAACCACTTAATCAGAAGTGACGGCTTCGGCACGGAGCTCACGCATGCGCACACAGAGCCCAGCAGCATACATCTCTAGAAACATTGTGTTGGTGACTGACCTACAAAGGGACCTCTCCAGGAACTTAGCTCGTTAACCTGCTCTACAACTTCCATCCCGGATGGAAAATGAGGCAGCCTGATGCCCAGAAAGGAGAAATTCTGCACACAGCCTTGCGCTGTGTCTCGTGGAATTAGATCATCTACGCTCTAGTGTAAGACGTGGGGGGCGGTGGGGGGAGGAATTTATGGTGTTTGAAGCCATGGCATGGCCAGAACAGCTGCAAAAATTCCTTCAAGCCATTTCTAGGAGTCAGTTGTTATACTCGGCAGATAAAATTTTGTTACTTCTGCCCAAATTTCCAAAATACGGAACTAAAGGAAACCTTAGCAAACATTTAATAGCACTAGTCCCCTTTGATGATACATACATTGAAAAGTTTCAAGACCCAGTAATGCTATTTTTAGAAAAATATATATTTTTTGTATTTTCTGTATTTTTCTAGGGAATCTTGTCAAGTTCTAATTTGTAAAAAAATCCTTAATGTAATAAGAGTTCAATAAATAAAGAACCGAAAAATGTATTCTGTTTTATCAGTAGACTTGTAAATGACATTTGTTCAACACATGAGGCTTTCATTTTCCTAAGTGATGAGGAAGCCCTGATTAAAGTTTTAGACTCAGAAAAGAAGTACTAGGGGAAATGATCCAAATGAGTAGAAATGTTTTCCCCTTTCCTATTTTGGTTTAAAATAAAAAGTTTATTACATTATACCTGTGGTTAACTATATAACATTTAACATTTTTTTCCTTAAAAGGAAATATTAACTCAAATTGCTTCCAGATATAAAGTAAGGACTTCTCATAACATACCTTTAAAACAAAGCAGAAGTCAGTGGGTGCTTTATATTTCATTTTACACTGAATCCCATAGTAAATGTTGACATTTTCAAACTGTATAAAACAGGCCAGATCTCGGGATGTCTGAAAGAGAAGGAAAAAAATAACCTTAACTGAGTTGACAGTTAATATTTTTCCAAGGTTGTTCTTGATGGCACAATTACAGATGGCATTTTAGTAGAAAAATACTGAATTTTAGGTAATTTATTGAAGCATCTACCATGTGTAATTTTATAAAAGCCAAGCTTGCGTTTGAAGACGTAAAAGGGTACATTCAAGGCAAAGCTGTGTGCCCCAGGCCCAGACGCGCTGTGGGAGATGATACTGCTGACTTAGCACCTGCACGTGGACTCACAGCGTCAGAGGGGACTGGTTGACCTTGAGACATCATTATCGATGCTGTCGAGACAAGGTACCGACCTCTTTGTCAGAAATTTCATTGTGGCTTTTGCCATTTTAAGTCAGTGATGGATTTCATAAGTGAGCCTTAAAAAAAAAAAAAGTCCCTCTTAGGAGGAATGACGAGAGGTAAATTTGATGCTCAGTAAATTAGCACACACTTCATTCGCTTCTTCCTGATGAAAAAAGGTCCCTTTCATGCTTTCTCCTTAGGGCTGGAGGTGTTGCTATGGAAACCGAAACCTCTCCTCCATGTATAATATGTTTGTGAAGACTGCAACCTCTAATCTACATATTTGGTTACACTTCAATTACAAATTTGTTCTAGTACTTTTTTTCCTCCATTGCATTCAATAATTCTTTACCTAGTTAGTGAATAAAGAATGAAGGGCAGAATCGCTACATCTCCGCACACAGTTATTCCTTTATATATGGTTGTACATTTTTTTCCTTGTACAATATTTTCTTCTGTATTTTCATACTTGATTAGACATGCTGCAAATGTATTCTCTGGCTCTGTAGCTAGTCTTTAACTTCTTGTTTGGCTCTTGGGGCATGAGGAATTAAGAATAACTTTATACAATCAAATCTGTTGATTTTCTCCATAACTTTGAGTTTTTTGTCTTGCTTAAGAAAGAAGGCTTTCCCCACTCCCAAATTATGAAAATAGTAATCCATATTTTCTTCTAAGATTTTTGTATTCCTTTTCCCCTAAATATATTTAATCCATATAGAATTTAATCTGGAACATGGTATGAGGTATGAAACTATATTTTCTAAGTGAATATACAATTATTTCAATGCTATTTATTGAATACCACCTTCTTTCCCCACTGCTGTAAAATCCTCGCTTTAATTTCCTTCATATTAGATGGCTCTCTGTTCATCTGTTTGTCTCTACCTGTCCTGCTTTTATCTAATATTTTGACATCTTGGAGAAAGAGTTCTTTTTCAGTGTTCTTCGCAATTTGGGGGGCGGTGTATTTTGGAACAGTGTCTCTTTCTGATGAATTTTAGAATCAGTCTGTGAACTTCAAGTAAAGATAATCTTATTGAAATTTTTTCTTGGGCTTGAATATATCAAAAAATTTTGGGGAAAATTAACATCTTTCTCAGCTAGTAACATGGTATATATTTTTTAATTCAATTCTATTTCACTTTCTTTATTAAATTTTATATTTCATGCCATATAAGTCTTGGAAGTTTCTTGTTAAGTTTAATGTTATGTATTTCATATTTTTTGTTCCTATGCATGGAAATTTGGTATTATGCATATTGTTTGTATATATTGTTTAAGTTGTCCTATACTATTTGTTAAATAATCATGTCACCCATGAATAAAGAGAGTTTTGCCTCTTTTCCAATAACTGTACTTATTCTTTCTTTTGACTGGTTCCTCCATTCAAATGTTAAAGGCAGCAGTGAGATAAAGCACCATAGCCCAGCTCCAATGAGAACATTTTAAATTTTACCACTAAGTGTGTTGTTTGTGATAGGTTTACTTATATGTCTCGTTTATAAGTAAGACACAACATTTCTAAAATAAAACAAATTATTTGTGAGTCAACTCTTATGTCCCCAACGTGGGACTGGCCCGAAGATGGCACCGATGGGAAAGTATCAGCTCTAAGATTAAGACTAAGTAGGAGCAGTCGCTGGCCTGGACCAAGCATTACCCATAATGCCTCTCCTGCATCCCCACAGAGAAAACAGAGTCTCCTAATGGACTCTGGGAGAAAACCTGGATACTCACCATGACTTTGCCTGCGTGGGATTCAAGGTCAAGCCTTATTAGAAGGCTGCAACCTGTAAATATGCCATTTAATGGTAGCCTGGATTGGGCAGTGAAGGCAAAATGCTTCAGCTTATCTCAGGTATAGATGAGAGAGATATTCTAAAGTTTTTAAAGGGTAAGCGAAAGATGGAAATGCTCCAGGCCTCTAAGAAAGGTCTTTGAAAAAACTAATGGTTGGAATGAAAGTTGAAATTACATTTCAGAGAAGAATTTACTATACGCTTGTAGATTTGAGGCAATAATCCTAAATCACTAAGTAGAAGTTAAATGATGTCTAAGACACACTGCTAAATTAGGCAGGAAAATGCATATGGTACAACTTAAATGTTCAGCGTGTAAGAGCTAAATCTAAATGAAGTTCTGTCAAGACTTCTAATGCCTCTGATTCCAGGTAAAAAAAGTTTTACTACAATGACTGTAGAACTAGAGAGTAAATATAGGGGAAAAAAGTCCTCAGGAATAGATATGTAAAGAAACAAATTAATCTCTAGAAGAAAAATGCTTAGGCTATCGTTTTTGAAACCTGGCTTTAAAATAGGTGAAATTCTTCGCCTTCAAGAGAGAGCTATGGGAAACATTACAAAAGGATTTTTTTGTAATTCTGTCTGAATAGGACATATATGTGTATAAACATTTTAATAACATGATTCTTACAGCAAAAGAGAGTATATTTGAAATGCTACTTGAATTTCTTTAGTTTCACTTTCATGAAATGCCTTTTTGCTAGTTTTTTTTTTTTTCTTTCTGACCTTAGTCTTTCCTTTGGGTACGTAATAAATTCCAGAAGCTCGTAAAAGAAAATAACGCCTTTTCCAGGATTTCTTTCCATCTTCTTTCAAATTAAGAGCTCCTTCAAGTTCTGGTACGATGACAGATGTTCCGCAGAAACTTTCCTGAAATCGGGATTCCGATTATATAAACACATGAGAGAGAAAACACATTTTGTTCACATTTAAACCAACTGTAGCTAAAAGCAACAACAACAAATTAGGGCTAATTAGGCTTTAAGGTAAATGTCATTTCTGTCTACAACCCTGATTGAATGCATGTTTCCACTGCATGCTGTTTGCCAAAAAAAGAGTGAAAATTCCACGGTACCTAAGTGTCTTGGCTCCTGAGTTAGACTTAAAGGCTTCTCGACCACTTAGCTCTGTGATCATGGGCAACTCACTACACCTGTTTCTTTACTTGCAAAAATGAATTAATAATAGTCCCAATGTCATAAGGAAGGTTGTGAGTATGATTTTGGTATA
This sequence comes from Pteropus medius, assembly GCF_902729225.1. Lineage (NCBI taxonomy): Eukaryota > Metazoa > Chordata > Mammalia > Chiroptera > Pteropodidae > Pteropus > Pteropus medius. The sequence continues at coordinate 10,299,826 of NW_024347790.1, read as the reverse complement.
TTGTAAAATTAAGCATTACAGAGAGGCTATTACTGTTATGATAATGGTAAATAGCAAAGTTATTAGTTTTCCTATAAGCAAAAGAAAGTTATTACTATTTCACTGCTAGGAAATAGAAAAATTACAATACATAATTCTATCTATAAAATATGTGTAAGTTAATTTATTCTCAGGATGGTTGTTTTATTAATATGTCTCATTTATAGGTTATACTATGGTATCAGAAAAGAATAGTGCCAAAGTAACATTTTTTAGGTGTAGATTTTCAAATGTCAAGACTTCTGTAGATTTACAATTCTTGGTAAATTTCTTTTAAAAAGCAATGCGGTAAAATTGCATATTATTCCATCTTCCAGTTCAAATACTCAAACTTAGTTTTTGCTTTTTTTTTTAATAACTCTCAACCTCCTTTAATTCAGTCTCATAAAGGCAGAATAACTTTTAACTTTGCATCCTTCAAGTAAATTCATATGTAGTGGAGGTGGCATACATTTTTTATTTACATTTCCCCCAGTTTCTTCCAAATTTAGCTAATATCATCTAATCAATAAACGCTTAAATTTAATTAGATTTTTGCACCGAAGTAGAAAGCAGGTTAGTGCTGATTTTTCATAGCATACCACGAAATATCTGTGTTTACGTGCAGCTTTTAAAACACTGCTGAAGTCCTATAACGAGAAACTCTTCAGGCAATTGTCTGAATTGAGGCATAATCGGTCTCTGACTTACAGACTGCTGGTGGATAAGCACGGATTGAAAACAAATGCCTGTTGGGAAACTGTTCACTCCCCATCCATGTCTGCTGGTCTCCATCACTGCTAGAAATGCTCAGCATTTGAATCTCCCCGCTGCTGGGGATGTGATGTCTTATCTTCCTGACTCGATCTATAGTCCGTTTGGCAATGCAGAAGGTATGTCCCCATTCCCACTGTTGGGCCTTCTTGGAAATGCCCTCTGTGCTCTTGGCACCAAGAACTGGAACTTGTAACGTGTTTTCAGGATCTGGGGCACCGCGGCAAGGTTCTGGTGCCTGCTCCAGTGGAGCAGGGGTGGGTGGGCCTGTGTTGGGGACTGGGTGGGACCCTGGAGAATGGGAGCAGGCGCTCTTTGGCATCAGTGAAATGGCCTCAGGTGGGAATGGAGCCCAGGCATCACCAGATCTTCTGCATTTTCAAGGGAAGCCCCAAATCTACTAACTCAAGAATTAAGGCCCACACATTGTCAGGGGCAAAAAAAACCTTTCTGGGATTCCAGCATGCCCATTTGTGACCTGTGATCTAGCATGCATCTGCTAGATGTATCTACTTTTAGCATAGTTATTATGTGAAAACTCGTTAGGAGTTTTAAAAAATCAGTCATCAAAAGATCTTCCGGAACAGTGATAATCACAGATGTCTGTATAGTAATTGACACATTGCTTCCGTTACCTCCCTGGATCTCTGTAATAATTCAATACGAGTCAGGAAACCAAGGTTTTTGGACTTGCCCAATAACACACAAACCTCAGCGGGCAGAGCCAACCTTGTATCAGGTCCCTAACTCCAAATCTCTCACTTCCTACAACACCTGGCTGCTGGAAGAACATCTTAGAATTTGACGAAAAGAAGATTTAGAAATTCTTACATCCGACTTCTGTGGAGCTCTTAAGTAATGAAAGATATGAAATGTTAGGAAATGAGTTTTATGTGGATTCATAAGCCTTTTAGTCAAAAATTACTAATCCAACTTCACGAAGAACAAAGTATACAAAGACATACTTTTTAACAATTGTTAAAGAACCAGTTTAATTATCTAAATAGCTATAATTTAGTAATAATTTGATTTTAAAACCCCAAGTTGAAATTTCAGTGTGTCTCAGAATCTCCCATTGTTCTGAGAAGCAAATAATTTAAAAATAGATACAGTTAACATCCTTCTCTTTTCTTCTACTCCACAAAATTAAACTTACCTCAAGTAAGCATTCCTTGTTCTTAGCATTCATCTTCTCATTTGTTTCCTTGCTTTCTTTTTTTCCTTTGTTATCCAAGTAAAAATTCTAAACAAAATATTAAAAGATCGGATCAGTCAGTCTTCATCTCTACGCTAGCCACCGCAAAGAACTCCTGGTCTTGCTGGAAACAGAAGACGTATCTGTGGGAAATAAACTGAGAACCACAGCGAATGCTGTCTGTCAACCAAGTGCTTATCAAAGGCCTCACCAAGTGCTGACGCCGGCATTGCTGGGCAGAAGTAAAACCTTCCTTTTCTCCCCTAGCACACAATCAATGAGGAGACAAACATAAGATTGAAAACACTAGCAAAGAATACGATGTCATTTGATTATTAAATTTCGTGGTCTAGAACATGGTGGCAAATGATGGAAACTGGGAGATCTCAATGCACTGATAAGAATCTGGGGCTGGAGTGAAGGTGGAGCCCATGTCCCATGTCCAGGAGTGGATCTGCTCTGGCTGCTGTATGCCTCGTAGGAACACAAGGCAGCTATGGACTAGAGGTACTGGCTTATTAAGAGAAGCTTGACATCTGGCTTTTTTAAATGTTGGTAATTAATTTTAATTTTTAAAAAACTGTGTGAGTCAATCACAACGCAGAATGTGCTACTTGGAAACTTCTAAGGACAGAAAGAAGTAGAAAGAGCATTTCTCAAAAGAGAGCCAGCAAAACAAAGGCAGGGAAGACCATGGTTTCAGAGCACTCATAAATGGGTCCATGATCTCTAAGTAGGATTTGTATTAAACTATGTATCATATCTTGTCAATACCGAGTATCATGAGAGCTAAAACTACATGTTAAATTCATAAGTTTCCCCTCAAATCAGAGGATCCAAAGGCTACATTTTATATCATTAGTACAGCTGAAGTATCAATCTACAAAGTGATTATTCTAAGAGATCAATGTCATAAAGTATTGAGGTCTTTTATGTGAAAATGAAGGGTTTTGTAAAACAATGTACGAAAAAATATATTAAAACTAGAACATATTATATACTTCTTTTTCTTTCTTTCTTTCCTTCCTTTCTTCCTTCCTTCCTTCCTTTCTTCCTATTATTTATGCCTACAGCACCTGGTCTTTCTCAGCGGTCTCCCATCCAAGTACTAACCAGGCCCGACCCTGCTTAGCTTCTGAGATCAGACATTGGGCTTGTTCAGGGTGGCATGGCCTTAGACCATGGACTGTGTGGCTCCACTGGGACATGAACGCAGGACCTTCTGCATGAAAAGCAGACATGCTAACCACTACACTATGGAACCACGTCCTTAGACAATGTTTAATTGTACAGCTTAGGAGTATTTCTCCAAGCATGATTTCCAGACTATCTTGATGCTCAACTAAATGCATGGTCTTGGCCTCCCAACCTACTGATCTGGGATCTTCAGGGTGGTGCCTATTAATTTGCATTCCAACATGCTTCCCGGATGATTTTTATTCATACTGAAGTTTAAGAACAGAGCGTATCGGACAGAAAGTTAGGAAGCAAACTGTAGGCAAAGAAAATTTGCAAAATTAGGATATCTCCTAGAAACAGAAGGTATAAAAATGGTGATTTGCTAACTTAAATAGTGGAAATAAGTACAATTCCTTTGATAGTTCTTATTGAATTATCTTTTAACATGTTTTCAAGACTTCTAACTTTTACTTGTTCTTTGAAAAGACAGTGTGTTGTGACTTAGTGTGATTGTCATTTGGGTTCAGAAACTATTTTAATTCTACATGTGTGGCTTGAAGACTATGACTAATCATAATAGATAATATATACTACCTGCCAGAACTCTATGCTAAGGCCTTACGGGTATGATTTTCATTTCATTCTTCAAAGAACGCCATAACATAGCATTCTGGGAGATATTCTAATTTTGCAAATTTTATTTTATAGATCAGGAAACAGAAAGATTAAGTAATGTGCTCAAGGCCAGTGAGTGCCAGAGCTCTGAGTCTTTCATAACTTTCTCAGCTCTAAGTGCCATAGCAGAGAACCCAGCATGATAGTGTAGATATACTTAATGCCACTAAACTATATGGTTTAAAATGATTAAAATGGTAAATTCTATGTTATGTATATTTTACCACAATAAAAATATGAGATGGCCTGGTCATAAGTGTGACTGCAGACCCTGAGTGCTGCTGGAGAGTGCTTGAGAATCCTAGAAATTTGAATCCTGTATGAGTTGCAAGAATGAATGGAAAACACAAAGAAGACTCTATGGTACATGCTTTTCATCATCATCTGGGAAAAGGAGAGCACGTGTCATCCTCTGTAGGGACAGACAAGGGATGGGCCTTTCTAAACCGTGAAGGGCCCATTTTATGAGGTTATCCTAAAGTGTCAGCATCTGCAGCTGTGTCTTTCTCTGAGACTTTTCTCTGAAACCCCTCTCATTTTTTCAGCTTCTAAATAACTTTTCTTTCCTTCCAAGTGACAGTGCTACGCTGTGATTTTATTTTAGGGAAAACTCAAAAAAAACAAAATACATGTGAACTGGCGACCGGGGCGGGCGGTCCTGAGAAAGGGCTGATTGTGGCTGGGCCGGGACTGTGGTTTGCCTGTCATGTGGTCAGCTAACTCGATTTGGGCTGCTCTGTAGCCAGCAGCACTCAAAAAGTTAATTCATCATCTGTTCCAAAAGGAAACTGTGGACATCTGAGTTGAATAATAAGAGAACTTTAAAATGGGAAATGAGACTTTCATTCACAGCTTGCTCCCTTTAGTAAGAGCTTCTGAAAATGCAAGATTTGGGGACAGCTGGATAGGAAAGAAACAGAGCAAATACATTGCTTTTTAAAAATACTACCTTCTTGGAATAAAGAGTAAATCAAGCAAATAGTTATCAGTCTATAAATAAATATTTGTGAGTACCTGTTACATTTTAAATATCTTTGTTCTTAAGAAGATTTCTATCACATCGAGAAGATAAGTGGACAGATAAATATACATGTATTTATAGATGAGGCTATACAAGATACTGCATACATTCAAAATAAGCCAAGCTCTATAGGTTTTCCAAGAGGAAGAAGTCACTGTGGACCAAGATGGTAAAGGAAGGCTTTACATAGGAGGTCAAAGTTTGAATTAGACCTTGAAAGATGTTCAATGTTCAGATAGGGAAAGGGAATAAGGATAGCATTTGAGGCAGAAGGGAAAGCATGTACAAAGGCCCAGAAATAGTTAAATACTGGGTATCTTTGTACCACCACGGATCAACCAGTCTGGGTAGAGGTGAGGATTAATAAAGCACACCTGATGAAGACCAGACCACCGCTCCCAATTCTCCTCTTCATCCCTGTATCAGAATACACCCAATGCACATGGTCAGGTGACTGTGCAGTGCCTCCACTAGAATGGGCAGAGCTTATTTCCCTGCCCCACTTGTGACATGCGTGGGCCAACAGAATGTGTGTAGAAGGGTCAGTGCATCAGTTCTGAGCAGAAGATTTGAGATGCTGTGTCGTTTCTTCTCATTCTCCTGTACTCTCGCCATCGCCATGAGAATGTGTCACAGGTGGCTATTGGCCTGAGAACAATAAAAGCCATGTAGATCTACCTGAATTCGACTCACATTCCAGAGCCAAGGACAGATGATCTGCAGACCCAGGAGAGATGAAATGTCTGTTGCTGTAAGCCACTGGGATTCTGAGGTTGTTTTTATGCATCAAACCCTACTGCATACGTCCACACTGGCTGATGAAAGGATCTAGGACACTGAAACCAAGGGCAGACTTTCCTTTAAAATAGTAGTCCACACTAGGAACCATAAATGTGATTACTGTATACTTTTCTTCCAGATAGGCCTGGTCCTGGGTGGTGAAAGATAAACCTTGGTGAGAGAGGGAGGCTGGGAAGGAATGGAGGAACAAAGCCATGAGGTTATTTTCTCCCACAGTGGCTGTCTACACCTGAGAGGAAGAATGAAGTTGTGTTTCTTTCACTGCTCTTCACTCGAGCAGCCAACTGGTAAACCACAACTACCACCAAATTTCAGTTAAGAAACAGAACAAATGATGGAATGAAAATTGCCTAAAATATCAATAGTGATTACTCTTGAAGTATGGGATCATGGGTGATTTAAATATTCTCTCTTACATTTTTTAACTTTTTAAAAACAATCAATTAATATAAGCAGAAATAAATGAAATATAGTTTTAAAAAATACAAAAGATCAATGAAACCAAGAGCTGGTTCTTTGAAAAGATAAACAAAGTTGAAAAAACCTTTAACCAGTCTCATCAAGAAAAAAAGAGAGGACCTAAATAAATAAAATCAGAAACGAAAGAGGAGGAGTGACAACTGAACCCTCAGAAACATAAAGGATTATAAGAAAATACTATGAGCAATTATATGCCAACAAATTGTACAATCTGGAAGAAATGGATAAGTTCCTAGAAACATACAATATTCCAAGACTAAATCAAGAAGAAACAGAAAATCTGGACAGATTGATTACTACTAATGAAGTTGAATCAAAAACTCCCGACGAACAAAAGTCCTGGACTAGATGGCTTCACAGGTGAATTTTACTGAACGTTCAAAGAAGAATTAACATCTATCCTTCTCAAACTATTCCAAAAAATTTAAGAGGAGGGAAGCCTCCCAAGCTTATTTTACGAGGCCACCATTACCCTGATTCTGAAACCACACAAAGACATTACCAAAAAAGAAAATTATAGGCCAATATCTCCAATGAACACAGATGCAAAAATACTCAACAAAATATTAGCAAACTGAATTCAGTAATACATTAAAAAGATCATACACCATAGTCAAGTGGGATTTATTTCTGGGATGTAAGGTTGGTTCAATATCCACATATCAATTAACACAATATCTCGCATAAACAAAATGAAGGATAAAAATCATGCGATCTTATCAACAGATGCAGAAAAAGTGTTTGACAAAATCCAGCATCCATTTATGATAAAAACTTCCAGCAAAGTGGGAACAGAGGAAAACAGCCTCAACATAATAAAGCCATATATGACAAACCCACAGCTAACGTCATACTCAATGCGAAAAAACTAAATGTGTTTTCCTTGAGATCAAGAACAAGACAAGGAGCCCACTTTCACCACTTCTATTCAACATAGTATTGGAAGTCCTAGTCCAGCAACCAGACAAGGAAAATAAATAAAGAGCATCCAAATTGTAAAAGAAGTAAAACTGTCATTATTTGCAGGTGACATAATACTATATACAGAGAACCCTAAGGATTCCACCAAAAACCTATTAGAACTAATAAATGAATTTAGTAAAGTATCAAGACATAAAATTAATATACAGAAATCAGTTACATTTTTATGCACAAATAATGAACTGTCAAAAAGCGAAATTAAGAAAACAATCTCATTTACGATTGCATGAAAAATACCTAGAAATAACTAACCCAGGAGGTAAAAGACCTGTACTTGGAAAATTATAAGACACTGAAGAAGATACAAATAAATGAAAGCATATACCGTCCTCATGGATAGGAAGAATTAACACCGTTAAAATGTCCATACTACCCAAAACAATCTATAGATTCAATGCAATCCTTATCAAAATACCAACGGCATTTTTCTCAGAACTAGAACAAATAATCCTAAAATTTACACTTTTTCTGCATCTGTTGATAAGATCGCATGATTTTTATCCTTCATTTTGTTTATGCGAGATATTGTGTTAATTGATATGTGGATATTGAACCAACCTTACATCCCAGAAATAAATCCCACAAAAGCCCTCAAATAGCCACAGCAATCTTGAGAAAGAAGAACAAAGTTGGCGGCGATATCATGCTTATATCAAACTATACTACAAGGTTACAGTAATCAAAACAGAATGGTACTGGCATAAAAACAGACACAGATCAATGGAACAGAACAGAGAGCCCAGAAATAAACCCATGCCTATAAAATCAATTAATCTATGACAAAGGAGGCTAGAATATACAATGGAGGTAAAGGCAGTCTATTCAATAAATGGTGTTGGGAAAACTGAACGGATACATGGGAAAAAAAAAATGAAACATGACCATCATTCAAGAATAAACTCAAAATTGAGTAAAGGCTTAAATATAAAGACCCCAAACCATAAAACTCTTAGAAGGCAGTAAACTCTCTGACATTGTTCTTAGTAATATTTTTTCCTGATATATCCCCTTAGGCAATGGAAAGAAAAAAAAATAAATGGGACTATATCAAATTTAAAAGTTTTTGTACAACAAGGGAAACAATCAACAAAACGAAAAGACAACCTACTGAATGGGAGAAGATATTCACCAATGATACATCTGATAAGGGGATAACATCCAAAATTTATAAAGAACTCATACAACTTAACACCAAAACAAACAAACAATCCAATTAAAAAGTGGTCAGAGGACCTGAGTAGATGTTTCTCCAAAGAGGACATACAGAGGGCCAATAGACATAAAAAGATGCTCAATGTCAATAATCATCAGAGAAATGCAAATGAAAACCACAATGAGATATCTCCTCACACCTGATAGAATGGCTATCATCAATAAATCAACAAACAACAAATGGTGGAGAAGATGTGGAGAAAAGAGAACCCTCATGCACTGTTGGCAGGACTGCAAATTGGTGCAACCACTATGGAAAACAATATGGAGGGTCCTTAAAAAACTAAAAATAGAAGTACCTACGACCCAGCAATTCCATTTGGATCCAAAGAAATCCAAAACACTAATTCAAAAAGATATATGTATCCCTACATTCACTGTGGAGCTATTTACAATAGCCAAGATATGGAAGCATCCTAAGTGCCTTTCGATACACAATTGGATGAAGAAAAGATGGTACATATATATACAATGGAATATTACTTGGCTATAGAAAAAGATGAAATCTTACCATTTGCAATGACATGGATGGACCTAAAGGGTATTATGCTAAGTGAAATAAGACAGAGGAATATAAATGTCACATGATTTCACTTACATGTGGACTCTAACGAACAAAATAAATGAACAAAGAAAACAGAAACAGACTCATAGATACAGAACACAAAATTGTCAGATGGGAGGGGTATTAGGGAATTGGATGAAAAAGGAGAAGGGATTAAGAAGCACAAATTAGTAGTTAAAAAATAGTTATGAGAATATCAAGTATAGTATAGGGAATATAGTCAATAATATTGTAGTAACTATGTATGGTACCAGTCGGGTACTAGACTCATTGGGGGCGGGGATCACTTTGTAAATTATATAAATGTCTAATCGCTACACTGTACACCTGAAACTAATATAATATTAAATGTCAACTGTAATTGAAAAAAACTATAAATTGATATTATTTTCGAAGTCAGAAAAATAAAACCTTTTATTAAAAAAATAAAAAAGCAACCCAGTAAGCTGGCAACCTTATGTTAATTGATTTTACCAATATCTTCTCTGAAAAATAGATTCTCAAGCTCCTAGCAAGGAGAACGGCTAATATTAACACTGACAGGTGTGTGTCTCCCTCTGCGGACATAGTCCTCAGCCCTTAGCAATCTCTTTTGGTTCCAGGCAGCGTCATCGGTCTTTGCACTATACTTAGTAGGGCTACATGTCAGCATAACTGGGAAAACAAAATCCATTGGGTCACAGTCATGGCTGACATCCACGTGAACACCTGGCACGAATCTGGGGGGAACAGACCACCTACGACTGTGATCGGCCTGGAAGAGGAACCTTCCCAGTAACAACCAGACTGAGCACCTAGGCTGCTTCTCGAATAAGGCTGCTTTTACTAGGATGGTGAAGTTCTACTGCCCCAACCCACTTTCTCCAGAAGAGGCAGTACCGCCTGGGCAAGAGGGTTCCTCTTCTGACTCTCACGCAGCCACTCCCTTCCTCACTGTGAACCTAAAACTGCTCTAAAAAAGAAAATTTAAAGAAGCTTACTCATGTGCTTCTATAGTAGATGCTGATGGTAATGGCATTGCCATGGAATGGTAGATTTCATCGGATGGCTTTTTAAAACGTTGAAAGGTGTCATGCTGCACATTGCATTATTTGCATTTACTTAAACTTTTGTTAAAAAACCGAGGATGTCAACATACAAATGTGTGAGGTGGTACATAGTTTTTCGAAGTTCTTTTAGGGGTTTGCAAGCACGGAAGTTCGATGTCCATTCACAGACGCAGCCACCATTTGAAGTTGGCCATAAGGGGCTGTGTGGGAAGAGGCGAGTGAACACAGGCAGGAAGGCTGCCGAGAGGGAGAGGAAGGACACAGTCTGTCGAGGGACAGAGTGATACAGAGAGACAGAGGCCTGAGGGAGGGCTGGGACCAAGACGCTCCTGGCCGTGGTCCCCACAATGTTCTATTTTTAGCACAAGCCCCTGAAAGCCCCAGACATGTGTCCCATCCTTCACTCCTCTGTATCCTTTCAATAACCATGCTGAAAAATTCTAGTTAGAGCAGTTTCTGTTGTCACGACCAAGCGATCCCCAATGACAGATGATGGCAGTATCTATGCACTCAGATTTCAGCATTGGCTTTAAAGAACCACAAATCACCTAAGATCTCCACCAAGATTCGTAGTTAGGCTCACACATGGTTCTTGCCTCTTGGGAGTGAAGCTAAAACAGCGACTGTCCCAAAGAGCTGACAAGTCTCTTAAATTGAACAGGGCACAATAACAACCAGTAGGGGAACTCATTGCTTTGTATTTCTTTATTTAAAAACGAGATGATCTGTTATTACCTCCCAAAGTATAGACCAGTGGAATTCCTTTGTCATTAGGAATCTCTGGGTCCAAAACTTTGCAGAATCTGGTTTCTCTCCATACGTATTTATTATAGATAACTTTATTAGAGATGACTGCTGAATTTCAGGTGAGGTCAAACCACTCAACTTTTACACATCACAATGTAGCAAGTGGTTTCAGGCCGGATTTGATCCTTTGAGGTGGGAAGTGCAGGGGGACCACCACTGTGCAAATGAAGAAGCTGAATTTAAACATCGGAAAGCATGCCAAGGCCACATAGTCAGCAGGTGACACTTGAGACTGGTGAGTAACATCACTTTTGCAGTCATCAGTGGAAACGGGTGCCTTGTATTTATGCCTGCATAAGCACACCACTGATGTCCCCAAATCTTCACCAACTCTTGTTTCCGATATTTGAGCTGAAAGCCTCTCTTTGCATTAATTTTACTACCTTCCTCCCTAGACTTATCCCAGAGATAAATCATTTGTAGAAGACATTTTATTAAAGATTCAGTATTGGGATCTTAAACATGAAATTTTGCATAGTTTTGTATAGTTGAGTAATTTTCCAGAAGAACTGATATTCTGGGCCAGATAAACTCTCTCTCAGTCAAGATGAAAATGCTATTCCATCTTTTGTATATCATGGGTAGGCCAAGAACCGACTGACCTTGAAGTCTTGAATGCAGATTCCAAGGAGAAAGACAGAATCTGAACTTTCAAGCCCTCTAGGGATCTACATGTACAGACCTATGAGAATACCCACCTTGTTTCCTCAGGGCACAGAGATGTCATTTGCCATGCAGAACAATGTGACTGTCAGACAGCACATTGTTCTCCAGGAATGGTGGCCTGGGCCAGGCCTTTGCATGCACTTCTATACAGAGAGAGGAATAATAAATGTGGGCTTCTTCTGATCTGGGCCTCCTGGGATCAGTTTCTTTTCATCGTGGGAAACTGAGGCAGTTTAGTAACTTCTGAGTCAACCAATTCCATTCGTGGCATTGTCCTCACAGCTTCTACTCATTTTATCTTGTCTGAGGACTTCTACAGTCACTAAGTCTACCAATTTCATTCTGGGTTTCCCACAGTCTGGGAAGGTTCTGAGTAGAACGGTCAATGAAATTGCTCTTATTTTACACATGGCCTAAGAGTTGAGTTTGTGTTTCTTTGAAAGGAATATATTTGTGATATTTTATGAAATAATGAATGATGCGGTTAGCACACAGGTGACATTAAAAACGTCTTCCACACTCTACATGGTTTAAGAATATACAAGTTATCTTACCTGGGGATTTTTAAATACAGCATATTTTTCCTCTTTCTTCAAAAATATCATTTTATTTTCTGTGTCTCTTGTCCAGTCTGATAAGACTTCAACAACATTTTCGTGGTCTTCAAAAAACCTTTCTGATGAAACAAGAAAAAGCATTCTTTCAGACCCAATACATCAAGGTTTCCAGCAGAGAGATAAGTTAATACTAAGTTAAGCACAATGCCTCATACTTCTCACTGGTTTTTAGAAATTCCTAAGTCTTACACGATCTCACATTGTAACATGCCTGTTATATTCATTCTTCAATGTCAGGTCTTCAACTTAGTTCCATAAAAAAAAAAAAAAAGGCAGATGAACCTACAATATAGTGATAACAGTAAGCCATTGGACTTTTTTCCATATTAGCATTTTTGACTATAGCTAGTTCCAGGTGGAGGTAAACATCCTATCTGTAAAGAGGACACTAAGGCAATAATTGTTTTAAACACCTTTGAATGAAATTGTCAGCTATTCAACAAGTACTCTAAAACGTCATTCCTTAAACTCTAAAAACAATATATGAATAGTGGAACCAAACCTAAACATAAAGGAAGGCTTTCATTTTTCTGTTTGACTCAGAGAGTTGAAGAAAACTTAAAGAGGTTATTTCAGTATAGGCCATTTCCTCCAGAAAAAAATTTCACTGAAATCTTCCAAAACAGGCAATTCTACATACCACCAAGCTCTTCTTGAAGACAATCATTCTGTGAGTGACATTAAGAATGAGAAATAACAAAGTATTTCTTTAATTGCTTTTTTTCCTTTTTTTTTTTTTTTTACTCCAGCAATTTCTATCAAGTGTCCTTTGCTCTTTGGGGCCAAACCTCTTCAACTAGACAAACTGTCAGACATGAGGCAAGTAGGATGGAGAAATGGGAAATGGACAGTGATATGAGCCAGAGTTACAGTATAGTTTTAAAAAGCGAGCTCCAAAGGACATTAGCTGACAGATACCCAGATCCTCCCACAACCTGCTCAACTAGCTAAGTGCGCACTAAGAAATATAATCCTGTCACTCTCTTTCCCTTAGAAACCATTCCAGAAGTGGTAATAATAATGCTTACATCGTCCAAGGTCTGGCCACCTGTTATAATGTGAATCTCTCCCCTACAAAGAAATGAAGAGGCAAGAACTGAATCTGACAGAAGGGAAGTAAGGTATGGGAAGTCTTGATAGTCTTGAACCAAACTCTTCTTAATAACAGACCAAAACCCATAAAAAAGCAAACCCACAGGTTTTTGAACTCCAGCCTATAGCTGGGGACGGGACTTACCAATCTGTAGTTCTGGGTATGTTTCATAAAGACACCAGTCTACACTGCAGTCACAATGGGTTTTCTCGAAAAGGTTGTCTAGCACGTCTCGGGCCAATTGCCGCTCATCCACCATCAGCGACTTCGTGCTGTTATCATTCATGTGCACCTTGACAACCAGCTGAGGATAAAGTCACAGAGCAGCCACTAAATTTCAGAAACCGAAGAAGGCCACCAAGATTAAGGTTTCAACATTATTGCTTCAGTGTTGCTATGGCTTCTGCGAATTTGAGTAAGGATATGTCCCACCAACTAACTCCATATGAACTCACTCACGTGCTGAGCACTTGTTTAAGGTGTTAGGAATATAGAAGTGGAGAAGCCATTTCACAAAAATAGAAAAACATACACTAAACAAAGTCTTTGCTCAGGCCTCAGAGACTCTGCACTCTGGTGAGGGAGAAGGAAGACAAACAGAACCAAAGAAGTGCTGACTTCCTGTTTTCCTGACATCTTTCTGTTACTCATTCGGGTTCATTCTGGAGCCCAGAAGCACTTCTTGATTGAAAGCCAAGCCTGCATCTGTATAATAAATTCTTCTCTTTTGCTTGGATGGAGTTGGGTCTCATTTCATGCAACCCAAGAGTTCTAAGACCAGGTAAGACCAAGTTGGTTAGTCCACAATTCTTTGAAGGTCAGGAGTACACAGAGACATGGTGTCACTGAGGGGTCTTACTGAGAGGAAGGTTGTGTCACAGCAGAACACGTTTGCGATTAGTGATGGATCCAGCAAAATGACTGTAGACTGAGAAACAAGCTATTAAGGAGGCCTGCAGGCAATTGACTTTTCACTCTATTTGTACAAATTCTACTGGACAGAGTTCACGGTCAAATTGGTAGTTATCTCATTCCAAATCTGAAGGGTTTAGGGAAAGTGACATTTACTCATCTTCGATAAGGACATAGGATTTCACTGGCTTTTCCCAGACAACGTGTCAAAGCTATTAAACCTCTGATCTGCAAGATAGATCACAATTCTGGTGCAATATAACAGAATTAATTCATGAAGTAAGGCGGCTAGGATTTGGGTTTTCTTCAATGTGTGTGTATTTACAGCACATTTTAACTTACGGTAGTTTGCTATTTATGAGTGCTATAGGTTACACTAGTGCTATACATCTGCTCTTCAAAGGGAACAGTGGAAATGTGTCCATGAGGCCCTAAGTTATTACACACTGATCTTACCTAAATAAGAGGGGATTTGTCTAATTAGAGTCAATCAAGTTAGATCTATCTTTGAACAAAATGGTGGGAGGAGGTGCCGCCTTTCTCCTTCCAGACCATCACTGCCCCACCTCCAGCTTGTGGTGCCCCAAACTATTACACACAGAGCCAGCAGAGAAATCCTAGAAACAACATCGCCAACCAGAACCAACATCATCAAACAGAACCACCTGATACTCTTGCTTAAATTTCTATTTTAACTTGAAAAGAGAAGTGTGTAACAACTAAAAAGAAGTTCTGCCTATCCTGTTTGCCCAGAGTTGGTCCCGGTAACTCACAAATAAATCTTGACATTATTTAAATAGTGATCAGATTGACTGGAGAGAGAGGACATACAAGTGGTAACAGTTCTTCCTCCTCAAAAGTCTGGGTCAGGTTCTGAACAGCTGGGAAACTGCCCCTCCTGTCCCGTTTCCCCCTAATCTGATCTAGAAAACATTCTGTAGTTAACAGAGTGAAGGTTCAGTTCCTGTGGATTGTTATGCAGAGTTGCCGATAGCAACCAACGGTGTGTGTGGGTGGTGATAAAAATCTGGGTGAGCAGCAGGCAAGGACCACAAGTTCAAGCTTAATGTGGTGCTCCTCTACCCAGTCAAAATGTAGAAATGGGGGCAGTAAAAGTGCATTTCCTCCTCCTGGGACCAGTGAAATTCAGCCTTGTCTGAAAAACACTTTTTTCCCCTCGAAAACCAGTAGCCTAGAAACTTCTAGTTGGAGAGTTGTTATTTTTTCATATGTTTGTCTTTCGATGTATTTAAAATGATAGGCCCAAGCATCTGAGTGTCAACGATGCATTCATCTCACCTGAGAAATGAGGCATGGAGGGCTGCATGGGAAAACAGAAATTCCTCAAATAGCGGTCTTTACTATGATTTAGTTTCTGTAGAAGGTACACCCGTTGCTGTCTGCTAAGAACCAGTGCTATGAAGTAGCTACACGTCCTAAGAAACTCTGCCAACGTTAGTACTTAATCTTCCTGATGGAAAAATTGTTTGACCACATTTCATCCTTGCTCAGGAATTCTTGAGAAAATAAAACACGTTGATGCCTTCTTTTGTTTTTATACATAGAGGAAAAAAAACTAGACCACATAATTTGACAACGATGAAAGGGTTTTTGTTTTGTTTTGTTTTTTGGCTGAAATAGCAAACTAAATTTAATCCACATGTGGTTATGAATGTCCACAATTATAAAACTTAGGCAATAAAAAAAAAAACTAGAGAAGGCTGGTGACTTTTTGCAAGAAGAAATCATATTTACGATTCTTCACAGCTTCCATCACATTTGCAAGCTGAAGAGTATCTCCATCAACACATAACACCGCTAAATGAGTCATGTGATTTAGCAAACTAAGTATTTTTTACATTCATGCTATGTGATATAGGATAGAATGATTCAAGAACGAAGAAACTTCCCCATCATGGTAAAGATTTTATAGTTTTTAGGATGTCTTGTTCTTTTGCAAGCTGTTAAATATAAGAATATCCTAGCCTCAAATCATTTACAGTATTTTCTTCTTCTACAATCAAATTTACAAATGAAATGGTTCTCCTTTGTCACAGTGCTTTGAAACTAACGAACACACAAACAAACAAAATTAACAAGTGAATCTGGTTGTGTTTCTACTTCCGAAAGCTTTGTCTCGCCAGATGTGTACATTTATAATCCAAAATGATGTCAACAAACCACAGAGCACTGGAGGGCAAGGCACTTCAGACAGACTTGATTTCTCTCTTTGAAAAGCACATCGTAGATTCTGTGTGACTATATCTCTCAGTAACCCGATTAGTTACTTCACTGATGTATGAATATGTCACAATTATTGTCTTAAAGTTCTGTGCCACACACAGGCTTTTGTTTTAAGAAATACTTTTGGAGCATCCGAAATCATAACAGATATACAAACTGGCTTCATTTTCCTTTCCCACTGATGGGAGCGGCTTTTCTTTGTCACATCTTTGTTGAATGAAGGCAGGTTTTGCTTTGTGTTTACTGCTACAATTCACCTCGACTAAATCATGGCCACGTCGTCTCCTTTTCTGAGATATAGGAGGAAACAGCTGCTCTTCCTTGTTCTCTTAACCTCTAGTCGAAGCAAACAGACTGAATACGCCAGCTGTTCTACCTTTTTATCTAAGAATCAACTTCTCTTTCATTTCCCTTCTGAAAAAATATCCATTGTGGGCCTCATTTTATAAACAACCAGTGGCTTGCTTGGGCACTATCACCCCTTCTTGCTTTATTTTCTTTGAAGCTCTTTTCTCGCCCAACTAGAATTTAACTGCCCACGAGCAGGGACTTCGTCCGACTGGTTCACCTCTTTATCTCCCTAGCATCTGTTCTAAGATGGAGATGCGTCAGTGAGGAAAACACAAAATCCCTGGAGGAATTTCTATAGGTGTGTGGAGGGGATGTAGGCAGTAAATGTGATAAACGTGAAAGGTAGATAGTGTGTTGGAAGGTGATAGGTGCTGAGGAGAAAAAAGGAAGCTGGGAAGGGCAGAGTATTGGGGGTGCATGTATGTCACGTCAGATGGGGAGGGCCTCCCTGGGCAGGTGACTGAAAGGACCTAAAGGAGGGACAGAGAAGACACACTGGAATCTGGGGGAGAGCTTTCCAGGCAGAGGGACCGCAAAGAGCAAAGGTCCCAAGGCGAGGGTGTGCCCACAGCATTTGAGGACCAGGTAGTAGAAGAGGTCGAGTGAGGGAGAGAGCGGTGGAGATGGGCAGCCGGATCGTAGAGGAATTTAGGATTGTGTGAGGATTTGGGCTTTACTGTGTGAGACAGATGCCACTGGAGGCTTCTGAGCCGGGAAGGGACAAGAAGAAGAGAGGATGGAAACTGAAGCACACAAGGCCAGGCTGGCCTCAGAAACGTGACGACGGGAAAGACTGTGGGTTCTGTGTCACAGGTGAAGGCAGGCAGGCAGGTAAGTGTGTTGGGAGCTTGTGGCGCCTTTCCGTTGATATCTTCTACTTTTTCAGGGCACAAGCAGCGACTTCCCTCATTAGATGAGGGAATGTGGATGAGGAGATCGGTATTAGCGGTTTTAAAAGAGAGGACAAGGTAGAAGCAGTTTTCCAGATTAGTGGGAGAGAGATGGGACCGGAGAGGCTCAGGCAGCACAGGAGAGCTGGACTGACCCAGGGCTTCACAGAGTGGGTGCAAGGGGAAGAAGGGCCAGGCAGCCGAGGATGCAAACGGCCACGATTGATCACGGAGTTTGATCACATACAGAGAACAGCAAAGAATGATGGAGAAGAAGTTCGCGTGTGTTCAGAATGAATGGAACCAGAATGCTCCGGAAAGACACACAGATGAACCTTGAAAGTCTGGGTCCAGGGGCAGTCAAGGAATGTTTATTGAATATTAATCAACATGTATTGAACATCTTCATCCAAGGGGCCGTGGACATAAAGTCTAAAGCCCTATATGGAAAGAACGGTTCACCCAACTATCTGTGTCTCAGAGATGGTATACGCTTCAGAAGTTGAAATAAGACAAAACCTGTTTCATCTTTTCCTTATTTACCACTTAACGACTAGTAACACTTAACTATAATCAGGTATATGCTTCCACTAAAGTTAAATGCGAGTGTTTCTGTTATAACACAGTGTATGTGTTTTTGAAAAACCTATGCTCTACGAAAAATGCACAATAAAATTACAGGCTTATTGGGAAAGTAGGTTAAGGGACAATAACTCAAACCTAACTGACTTTGAAACCAGAGCACTAGCTAAATAACATTTGGGACTTTGGAGGATAACTTGGACATCCAGGGCAGGCGGCAGGGCTGAAGCCTGCCTCAGGGGATATCAAAAATGCACAAAAGCAATCACAGAAATGCTGGGATGCAGGCGAAGCCAGTAGAAGCTGAGCTCTGACCCAGTAAAGGTGGGCCCAGAAGGTGGTGCCACCTGCTAATAACTAATTGCTGAGCAGAACCAGAGAGGGCATCTTGGGTGGGAGGGAGCTCTGGATATAGAGACTTGAACTCTTCTACATTTATACTAATATAGGTCCCCTATTTATTAATGACAAATGAGCTAACTGATGTCATAGAAAGAATAACTATATAATTTATCTTTCTTCTGAAAAATTACAACTATTTGGAAAGCAGCACTTGCAATTTTAATGTTTTAATCATTAAGCACACTAAAACGTCATTCATTCAGCTTTGTTGTGCAAAACGATTCATATTTTACCTTCTTGACCTTGGCCTCCTTTAGTTTTTCCAATGCCATCTTAATTTTATCAGCCTTCGCTTGGGCTTCTTCTTCTTCCTGTAAAATGGCAAGATATTCGATACAGTCAATTAAAGAATACCAGCAAGTAAAAAAAAAAAGGATACTACCATGTCATCACTAGTGTCTTAGTTACTTTGCTGTAGCAAAACACGGTGTTATAGGACACCAGATTCCACATGACCGATTTTGAGAATTTAAGTGACTATAACAAAAATCTTCAACCCAGAGATGCAGAAGGCAGTCACCCTTTATATCTTAAGATTAGTAACTTAAAAGATGAAACGATAATGCTAACAGCACTTCACATATTGAGTCTACAAAAATCTCTGTCTCAAAACTGGAGTCTGACATGAGGAATCCATAGGCAGATCTCAACAAATTTGAGCACTTCCTGAAATTCTATGCATTTTTTGGATCAGTAGGCATTTTCTGGGACTCCTACTTATTAGATTCCTAAAGGGGACCATAACTCTCCAAAAATTGAGACCCTCAAACTTGAACTTGTAATCCATCAAGAAACACCAACGAACACACACGAGCAGGCAGAGAAAAGAGTTAAATTTTTTATGAGCCCTACACTTTTTGATTTTCTTATTCTGAGAATAGGATTATCAAGGCTCTCCTACCTATATTTATAAGGATGAGGAAACGAGCTGTTCTGGTTATGTTCTAATTACTTAAAAGTAGACACGCATCTTCATATGCCAGTGGTTCTTAAATTTTTTTTGAGCCACAAAGAAATCATGCCCTCTCTGAAATCTTCACAAATCCTACATTAAGAGCTTCTGCTCATTAGAATGGCTGTTACCAAAAACAAAAACCAAAACCAAAAACCAAAAAACAAAACACGAGATAATTAGTGTTGGCAAGGAAGTGAAGTAAAGGGGACCCTTGTGCACTGTTGGTGGGAATGTAAATTGTTGCAGCCACTATGGAAAACAATATGGAAGTTCCTCGAAAAAATTAAAGCCAGAACTACCAAAAGATCCAGCAATCCGACTGCTGGGTATATATCCAAAGGAAATAACATCGCTATTTTGATGCGATCTGCACCCCCGTATTCATTGTGGCATTAGGCACAACAGCCAAGACATGGAAACAATCTAAGTGTCCACTGATGGATGAATGGATAGAGAAAATGTGGTACATATATATCCAATGGAACATTACTCAGTCACGAGAAAGGAGGAAATCTTGCCATTTGTGACAACAGGGATAAACCCTGAGGGCATTATGTTACGTGAAATAAGTCAGACAGAGAAAGACAAATACTGTATGATCTCACTTATATATAAAATCTAAAAAAGCTAAATTCATAGAAACAGAGAGTAGAATAGTGGTTGCCAGGGCTTGTGGGGTGAGGGAAGTGGGGAGATGTTGGTCGATGGGTACAAACTTTCAGTTATATGGAGAATAAGTTCTGAGGACCTAATGTATAGCAGGGTGACTCTAGCTAGCAATACTGTATCATATGCATGAAAGTTGCTAAAAGAGTGGATCTTTGATGTTTTCACCAAATGCACATTAAAAAGGATAATTATGTGAGGTGATGGGGTTGTTAACCAGCCTTATCGCGATAATCATTTCACAATATATGTGTATCAAATCATCATGCTGTACACTTTAAACTTACACAATATTATATGGCAATTATAGCTCAGTCAGGCCGGAAAATAAAGACCCTCTTCTCTATATGGGTCACCAATTTTCAAATAACCTTTTGAAAATAAATACACAATAGAGCAATGAGTACGATTTAATATTTGATTTATATTTAATACCTGTTCATTCAACAGGCATTGTGGGAACTTCCAGGGTTGCTAAGGGCATGTTTGTGGATAATGACCATCATCATACAGTACAACAAACGTGGAGGCCACAGGAAATGAAGCTAGGTTCTTATTCTAAAATATTTTAAAGTGGCTTACTCTAAGAAAAATCTGAAAGTTCTCTTTTTCCTTTTATGAGATACATCCTGTAAGTTAACATCCCAAATAATGACCTGCCCTGCAACACCCCGGTCCAACTATGATGTTACGAGTGATATATTTTTGCCTTATTGAACAAGGCTGCCAAATTCAGCAAAATTCCACTTAGTTCAACTCAGAAATATGTAAGGAATGCCTTCTACTCTTCATGTACTGGGCTAGGACCACGGACACAGACATGTATAAATCAGTTCCACAGTTCATATTGAGTTGATAAAACATTACCCTCCTAAAGCTGAGTATTATCAGGGTGTGCTGCATACAAATATAGATTTTAGCTAAGCAATAATATTTCCCCGATATGGCCCTAATATATTCTTTATATACACTTATGCATCTTGTTTTTGGAGGACTCTGCCTTTGCAATGAACATACTCAGTATCCTTGGTTTTTAATATCTCAGAGCTTTGGGAGTCCACACTTATGAATGTAACTCTCACTCTGAAGAAAGTCAAAGATGATGAGCAACAGAGGTCAAGGGTCCTGCCATCTCTGGCCCCACCCACTTACCTGAGAGAGAGGTTCAGGAGGTGGCGGTGGCAGAGGAAGGTCTAACACAGGATCAGCTGGTGGAGGTGGTAAATCATCCTCATACGGGCTAATATTAGTTTCAGCAGCATTTGCTCCATAACCAAGAGAGGCTGCACCACTGAAATCTGATCCTTCCAGAGGTGCTGGAAGATGTTGATCCTGAGAAGACTTTTTCTGTGCCTGGATTGTCCTCTGCTCAGCCTCACTTATGTCGGCTACCAGATCTGCCATGAGCGCATCTAAATCTTGGTCTTCCAGGGCATTTAAGGATTCTGATAGGGAAAATCACATTAACGATCAAAACAGATTTGTAACAGGAAAAAATGAAAGAAGGTTATTTTTAAGAGTCGTATTTGAATATTGGTTGCCAGGAACTGGGAATGGGGGGCGGGGCAGTAAGATAAAGGAGTAATTGGGAGAGATTGGTAAAAGGGTACAAACTTTCAGTTGTAAAATGAATAAATTCTGAGGCTCTAATGTATAATTGGTGACTACAGTTGATAACGCTCTATTGTACAATTGAAATTTTCTAAAGAAGTAGAACTTAAATGTTCTCACACACACACAAAAAGATACAAATGTGAGATGACAGATGTGTTAATGAACTCATGTTGTACACTTCAAATATATTACAATTTGATTTGTCAAATATACCTCAATAGAGCTGAAAAAAAAAAAATTCATCCTCCCCAAAAAAAGAAAAGGAGAAAAATGTGTTCCTTACATTGAGGGACCTCACAGAATAGCTGTAAAGTTAAATCCAAGATTAGCTGCCTAAATAGGGAATTCTTGAATATTTTGGTGGAAGATCTTAGCGTTTTAGAAAAGTAGGGGAGGGGAGATATTGGAAACGAATAGAAAATTCTTTCCTGGCCTTTGGAGGGCAGAGTCTGCTGATAAATACATTTGGAAGAAAGTAGGTGCCAACTAACTGGGCTTAATATGCTTTGAGATTTGGGGGTGAGGATAGAGCTTCTGTAGGCAGACCACCCAACTATAGGAACTCTCACACACACACACACAAAAGGAATGGAAAATAGGAGGAAATAAAGCACTAAGAGAATTGAGGAGTAAAAAATAATTTTTGTGTGTGTGATTAAAGAGTAAAGACTTCATAAGACAGTGAGCTGCAAGTTAACTTTTAAAAGAAAGGATGGACACAAATTTTCAGAGTGAGGAGAGTAAAGGGGGGATAGTTCTCATTAGAGTTTACTTCATGTGTGAGAGGACGTGGAAATGAGGCGTGTGGTCTTGAAAGCTGATTAGGCTGCATGGTGTAGGAGTGGTGTTGGTGAGAGTGTTTTGATGATCAAGCAGACAGTGGATGGCAAATTAATGAACAAAGGGTGGGCAGATTGGAAGGGAAGAGAATTCTGGCTACTATGTGTAGGATGAACTGGAATTAGAAAATGGGAGGGTGGAAATGAAGCCTATTCAGTCATAAAGAAGCATAAAGCTTTGTGAAATAATTTATTGCCAAACATGATCATAATAAAAAACCATGTCACATATTATATTACTGATAACAATTCTAGAGCACAGTGCTAGGATTAAAGTTTAGATCTCCTAACTGTGTAAAAAGGGTTTATTTTCTTCTAAGCCATTTTTACATATAACTTCTTTATAAAATTAAGTTAATTTAAAATGTTTTCAGAGAAAATATATGTAGAACGAAGGAAGCATATTCATTGTTTCCTAATGTTATCAATTACATTGTGACTATTGATATATAAGCAAATGATTTTAATCCTTTATAAACATTTTAGGGATAAAATTCCCATAATAATATTTACATTAACAATTCCCAAAGCAAATTATAATGCTAAATTTATCAATATAGAATCGATTAGTAAGGAATTAGGGAACAAAATAGAAATGAATTCTGTTCTGAAGTTTGTCACTAACTCTATGAATGATTTTGAGTGTAATTCATTGTAATTGTATTTAAGCGAGGGTGGTAAAAAAATCTATTCCCAATCTAATTCGTAACAAATTTAATTTTGGTACACATCAGTACTTTTCTATGGTTTCGTTCTGTGCCTGAATTGTGCCATCTGTGCACTTCTTGTCTCCTTAATGACAAGTTTCTTGGTACTGTACTTTAGCATCACTATGTTTATATATTGTTGGGTTTCTTTGTTCCTATCATCTTCAGTACTCTCGATATCAGGCACTGAGTAAGTGCTTCGAAAGCATTAGTTGAAGTGACTATAATCGAACTGAAGTAAAGATTAAATTTAAATTTTAATTGAATCGATTTCAGCTGTTATGAACATGATGAGGCAAATCTGCCTCGTTCAGATGTGCAAGGATATGGTATCTATTAATGTCATAAGTTTACGGAAGTGTATTGCTCTTTTGAAACTTCGTGAATGTTCCCATCATTCAATGTTATGATGGAAATGATGGAACAGAATAATAAATTTACATAGCACATAGAAAAGAGAATGGGTAAAAGAGAAAATTGGAAGCCTTATAATTTGTCAAGATACAGGCATTGGCATTTAGATGTTTATCAAAAAATTACCGCAAATGACAGAAACAAAGAAACCCAGTGAGTGACGGAAATAAAACTTGGGACTCTGGATTTCTGTCATTGGGTTTCTCTATTATTTTGCCTTTCATTCTGTTGGCAAGCACTGCCAGTCTTTGGAAAATCTTTTTCAAGAGTTACAATGAATTCTCATTAATTTGGAAGCGATGACTTCGAGATTCATTGTAATCTTAATAGCACATAGCTAAAGATTGTCTCTGCACTAAATAAGAAGAGAGATTTTTGGTAATAAAATAACATGATGATCTCCGGAAGAAGAATACTATCGAATAGAACAAATATATCATATTACATATTAATTATATATAAACGAAAATATATTATATTAGGAAGCATTTGGTCATATGTTAGCAATCATTATGAAATGGACCGTTGACCATTATCCTTGAAGAAACATTTCCTATTAATATTTTCTTATACTACTATTTCTTATTATTCTAAGGGCTTAGAAATAAGACACTCTCTTTATTTCTTAAAAAAAAAATAGATTGTTTCGAGACTTTACACAAATGCAAGATAGTATTCCCTTTCATTATAGGCACGGCTGTCTCCTTGGCCTCTCAATTTGGTCCACACACACAAAAATGCAATCTGAGATCCAGTACTATAAAAATTGCACTTATCATCATGTCCAGGTTTCTGATATTTTGTTTTGAAATTGTAGTTCCATACAGGTGTTGGTTATCGTTATGATTTCAAATTACTTAAGGAAAGAAATGATCGTTCTTACCATTTAAATCCTTAAAACCCACACTGAAGTTAAATTCAGCTCTGGGAGGCTTGGGGTCCTGGGGAGGGAGAGTGTCGACTCCTAAACTCTGTGGAG
Organism: Pteropus medius; assembly: GCF_902729225.1. NCBI lineage: Eukaryota > Metazoa > Chordata > Mammalia > Chiroptera > Pteropodidae > Pteropus > Pteropus medius. The sequence continues at coordinate 10,275,138 of NW_024347790.1, read as the reverse complement.
ACAGAGCCCCGCCCCAAACGTTAATCGTGATACATACATTTTTGCAGCACATTTAATCATTAAGTCAAAAGTCGTTTATTGCTTATACATTTTCACTCTTAATATGTTCTTTAAAAACAATATTCCTTCCCACTTGAAAATATTTTTGTGATTTTTCTTCCCCTACGGATTACAACTTAAGATACATCTTGAAACAAAACAGGTGAATTGATGAGAATGGGATAATTTTCATAAACAGAAAAAATTTCATGGGCTCCAGTCAGCCTGACAGTGAGTGACTTCTGAGTTAACTTGGTCTTGGTGGCAGTGGCTTTTTCTTAGACCTGGAGCCTATGGCTGAGTGGCTTACACACTACTTTGAGGGGTCTATGTTCTTACAGTGTCATCAAGAGGCCACAGAAACTCCCATTTAGTCCTTTAAAATGTAGCATTTCCTCAAAAATTGGTGGAGAATCTTTACTAAAGATTACGTAACTTTTTTTAGCTCATCTTTATGTAAAGGTGACTACAGGGGAAATTGTTCAGTGGCGATGGTTGTGGGAGGGAATTACTTAGGGAAAATTTCTCTATTGGCTAAAATTTGACAATGATGAGCATGAGAATTGGCATAACAGGATGCATGTGTGACCAATTTATTCAATTAACTGAACTTGAAAGAGTATAATCAGAAAGAAAGTTTTATTTTTTCCCCCACCACTGTCACACATCAGGAATATACAATATTGCCAATCTCTAAGTTTTTTTTTTTTAAAGAGAGCTCTTCTCATTATATTAAAATCAAATTCTGTAACCCCAGTTTTTTTCCTAATTTGAAACTTGAAAAGAGGAATTTACCTGGGTCAAAAGATCCATCTCTCCCAGCAAATTGCTGAACATTTGGTCTATGTCATCATTTGACTCCCCCATCTGAAAAAGAAAGAAACCCAGATATAAACAGCCTAATAAAAGCCTGACCCCTGAATAACTGTCCCATGTCTTTTATTCTCCAAGAGCCCTATCCATGGGTAAGTCGAAAAGAGAAGACTACGGAGAGGAAGGCTCATTTCAGCCTGAAATTCCATGCTTGGCCTCTCTCCAATATGCTCGGTTCTAGATCGAACCAAACCCTGGAGACTGCCTCAGAGTGACAATCGGACTAAACTAGTCTCTTTGAGGTAACTGGGCAAAGTGGACATTGCTCAGGAACTCACCTCACCACAGGACACCCTTATTAGAAAGGAGAAAGCCTCGTGCCACAGGCGATTGTGTCAGAGAAATGTAGAACTTCACCTCCACTTAAAACCTTAGAAATGATATGTCAGGAGTGAGCAAGCATCTTTACCGAATGACGCCCTGCTTTACAAAGATTTCTCTGAAATAGCAGCTTTTGGTACATTCGTTTGGAATGTAGCATTCGGGCGATAAACACTTAGAACTAAAATGGCCACACAATCAAGTGATAAGAGATGGGAAAAAACACTGTATTTTACATCACACCATTTCTTTGACTCAGGTAAGCAAAGCAATTGTCCAAGAGAGGAAAAGCGTTTCCATACATTGGGGCGGAAAGACCCTGCGAGATATAGAACTAGCTGCATTCTTCCTGAAATTTTTGGCAAGGCTGGATTAGGAAATTAGGAGACATCATTACTAGCTCTCCTGCAGCGGCTATTTAGTAGTGTGTTATTTGTCAAAGGGAATCAACTAGTTCATCTGTAAGATGAAGAGTTAGCTGCAGATAATGTCTAAGGCTCCCAAATGTTCTAAAACATTAGAAGATTAATGCTAATTATAGTTCAAGCGAAGAAGTCAGGTGAGAGTAGAGGATCAGCATGCATTATTTAAGCCAAACAATACTTTTGAGTGTGTATGTGTGTGTTTGTGTTTGAATCATTTTATATGGAAACTTTTAAACACATACAAAAGTAGAATACTATCACAATTTTCATGTACTCAACATCCAGCTTGAACAATTATCAACTCATGACTGATCTTTTAAATTTAAATATCATATCTGTATCTTCCTCCAATAACTATTTTAGAGCAAATATATTTTTCCATAAACATTTCAGTATATAGCTCTAAAAGATTTTTTTTTTTTTTTACTATAACCATACTACTATCATCTCTGTGATGATTGTTTGTTTTCCAGAACACTCTATCTGGCTTCTAATGGTTGAGGTATCTTGCAGGAGTATGGGTGGCTACAAAACTAGATTGGCCAGGAAGGGGACTTCAGTTAAAATGAGAGAGATCTCTGATAAAATGGGACAGCACGTTCCTAAGGAACAGACACACCTGAGTGAATCAGGTGTGCATATACACGGGACAGGGAGGCATGCGTTTGAATCCAAGGAAGCCATTCGGTAAATGCTCAGGGTCAGACCACACAAATTAGGCAGGAGAGCATTCAGGTATGGAAGTGACAGGTAAGGCAGACACTGCAGGTATGGGTCTATATGTGCGGGTCTAAGAGGTCCAGGGGGACTAAACACAGCATCAGTGAAGAAACATGGAAGATGTTCATCCTATATTACATGGATTGTCAGGCTTAGTGTTCCTCTCAGTCAGAAGGAAAGAGAGCTGTGGGTGGGCCCTGCCTCTGTTTGGGCAGGGGAGTCAAAGCTGGGAGCAATTCGCATGTGGTTTTAACCCCTCCCAGTTGCTTACAAAGTATCTGAAACACACAAAATGGAGGAAAGAAAGTATTTGCGCCAAAAAGTACCTATAGTTTTACAAACTGTCCCCTCAAAAAATCCAGTGTTCAAAATTTTATAATGGATGATTCATTCATTATTTTAATAACAGGAAATAAACAGCAAAAAAAAACAAATCCCCAGAACTGCCCATGTGACTTTATTTTTACTAGAATATTATATAATACAATCATGTGCCAAAATGAAGGAATCTTTCAGATGAATTATTATTAACAGGAAAAGTTAAGACATGAGAGTTAACATATTTCTAATCTCTCATAAGAGAAAAGTAGTCCATTCAAAGTGGAAAAAATAGATTCATGTGCTGACCTCAGAACTGCCAGCCAGGGTTACAATGAACTCATAGGAACCAAATCATTAAATTTGGAAAAGTGCTATAATGATGAAGAATAAGGTCTCGAAAGGAAACATGGCAACCACAAGTCAGAAAAAACCATTGAGCCCAAAGACCTTAGTTTTTCAGCCCATGCACACCACTGATGTACAAGGGGTTAAGGACGTGCCACAGTGAATCACACACCTACGATGGAAATAACTCACAACGGCAAGTCCTCATGACCTCTGCTGGAACCCTCCCTAGGGTCACCTGGTAAAAATCTTTCCCCCTGCCCTTTCAGTCCTTTCCCCGAGAGTCTGTTGATATGTTATTTAAAAGGAGCCAACATCAAAATTGTGCTGTAAATCTAAAGTCTTAAGTAGATCTGCTACCGAATGAACCACGGTTTCAGAAAGTTGCATCTTTGCTCAAAAAAAAAAAGAGACATTTATTTGTGTTAAGGGCTATTACTAACATAAATTTGTATTAATCTGTAAATTCAATCATTTTACATACTTATTCCCTCCACTCCATAAGAAAACTTTATATTTGGAATGGCTAGAACAAAAGAGTCACACGGGTATGTGTATGTGTGAGAAAATAGAGTTTTGTCCATTTGTGCGTGTGGTATTTTCCAGAGGTCATAATCAGGATTAAAGAGAGAGGGAGGGAGGGCGGAAGGGAGGGGGAAAGAGAGAGAGAGAGAACACCCACTCTGGGAGCTCAGTGTTATTTGGGTTGACAGCCTGAGAGAGCAGGGCGGAGCAGCCTTAGTGAAGCAACTGATTGCAAAACAAGCCATATGCACATCATTTTGGGTGGAATTAACCTCATTTGCGAGTATGTCATTTCTGAGTTCCTTTTGTGTCCTGGGAAGAATAACAAACTATTGAGTGAAAGAAAACTTTGTCAGATAGATCTTTTTGGGGGTGGGGGGGTGGGGTGGTTGAGGCTGCAGATCGAGGCTGATATCCTGCCTTAGATTCCCTAAATGATAAGGAAATTTTTACCAATACTAGATATTTCCCCAAGGCTCAAATTTCTAAGCCTTAGTCTTCACCCTCAAATAGTTTCTCTTTTCCACATATATAAATTTTATATGTAGACTTCACATATACATATTTTAAAAACCTATCCATACCAAAAAATGGTAACTATGTGAGGTGATGGATGTGTCATCTAAACTTATTGTGGTCATTTTCGCAATATATGCGTATATCACATCATTACGTTGTTCGCCTCAAATGTATACAGTGTTATATGTCACTTTTATCTCAAGAAAGCTAGAAGAAAATGTCTTCTAAATACATGTGTTGAACAGGACATATATATGTATCTATGGCAAAGTTAACTTCACGTATTTAATTCAGTTTGGATCCAGGTTTCACTGCCACGAGGCTTAGCAATTCCAGCCATGATTTTGAACTGGATCAGAGAAGACCTCATTTCTCTGTCAGAATAACCTGCCTAACTTTGGGTGGTAAACACACAATAGAATATACAGATGTCAAATGATAATGTAAACCTGAAAATTATATAACTGTATTAACCAATGTTACCCCAATAAACTTAATTAAAAAAAAATTCCAATGTTACAGCATGAACAGGGATGATTAGTCACCTTCAAAGCCATCCTTCTGTTTAAACATAAGATTGACCCCAACTTTATTTCAAAATACCAACTTCTCTGGCAGACAAAACCTGATTTGATTATAAGTAAATAAATCACTCATAAATCTCACACAGAGCAGTATTTTACACAATTTACAGGATCCAGAGCCAGGGGAGGAAGAACTTCTCATTCTCAACCCTCAAAAAAAAAAAAAAAAAAAAAAAAAAGAATAACCTGCCTAAAAACAGCCCATTCAATACCCCACAGGCATTTCCGTCAACATACCCTCTCTGGTGTGTTCTTCTACGTGCCCTAACTTGGCTAATGGTTATTATTCACTTATTAGTCCAATTTGGAAACCTCGGCATAATCCTTGGCTCCTGTTTTTCTATCCATTGGTCCAAACTCCTGCTGGTTTTTCCTGTGGAGTGCTCTCCTGTCCATTCTCACTGTCGAGCTATAGCTGAGACCTTCGTCAGCACACCCAGCTCCCTAGACCTGTCCCTCGTCAGTCCTCACCACCATCACTGGGAATTTGAATTACAAATTTGAACGTTGTCGCCCTCTTGCTTAAAAACCTTCCATGGCTGATCAAGAAGGAATGGAGAGAGTTCGGGTGTTAGTTAGCATGTCTTTCATAATTTACCCCACCTTACTTTTCAGGGTTCAACTCTTGTCATTCAGGGCCACTGACATTGTCTAAACAGGCTTTAAAAAACTCTCTCTGTCTTTGTATATGCTATTCCCTTTGAACTATACCCTCCTCTGTCCACTTCTCCCTCATAAAATCCTATTTATCATTTAAAATCCAGCTCTCGTGTTGTCATGGAAATGGGCAGGAAAGGTTATTAAATATCCAGATTTGTATGCCCTTCTGGATAATCTGCACTTTTCATTGTTTTTAACTATTTTACAACTCTGCAAGCTATAGGAAACTGATACGAATGTAAATTATTCTTGTCTACAGAAATGCAAATAAATTTTTGTCCAGAGAAGAAACGATTATCGCCCTTGTGTATATTACCAAATTTTGTATCTATTTATAATTCATCCTAGCCTTCGTGACTGTCGATATGTGTGTTTTTTGAATTTTTCTTTGAACTGATCGTAACAGCTTACTGTTCCCTCATTAATTAATTAGTTAAATAAAATCTTTGACAAAGAAAAAAAAATCCATCTCTCATATCAGCACTTCAATGGTGTCTTCATATCCAGTAGTGAGACTTGCTGCCCATTGCACCTTGTAACCGTATCAGTAAATCCTGGCTCCCAAAACTTTGATAACGTATTGGACCTCCCTGGGTTTGTTTCCTTGTCTGTAACATGAAGAGAATAATACATAATTCATAGGATTGTTATGACCTTTCAACGGAATAGAATACGGTCCTTGGCATAAACACTCAATAATAGCACATACTGAATCATGTTCTTTTTGTTACCGTGTTAGAACCTCTTTCCAGACTGTGAGCTGTTATTAACTAACGATCAGATCTTATTCACCCTTGTGTTAAAAAATGCTTTGTTGAAAGCTCAGAGAGATTAAGTCACCTCCCAGACTAATGAGAAGGAGGAAGGAGCCAGGCAGAGCGCAAGCCTCAGGCTGCATATAAAGCTATCCTTCTACCTCCTACACCCTAGACATGTGGACCCTGCTCAGTGGACCCTACTCAGATGTGACATTCCAGGTCTGGGCAGGCCTTAGAGGTCTCTGAATTCTATGTCTCCTGTAAGTATTAAACAGAAAGTCTGTTTCTAAGCTGTTGTTGCTGCTCTAGGTTTGTAGAAACTCAAGACAGCACTAGTTTTCTTTTTTTAAAGCGCTTTCCAGGTGATTAAATGCTGATATTGATACAGATACATTTTGTTGGTAAACACAAAGGTTTCATTGGGGCTCACATATATTTAGGTTTGAATCAGTTTTCAAATCCAAATTTTTTTGAGCAAAATTTCATAGTTACTATGTGACTTGACTGACGTTATCCATGGCTTTCTTTCTTATCTAATTTAATCTAAAGTCAGTTAATATTTCAAATAGTATGTTAATTAATCATTATTTAATAAATTAAAGCAAGTTATGTCTTCTACCTTATTTCTTTATTCACAGTATATCTCTAATTAATTTCACTCCATAAACAGATTAATACCTCAATTTAGAACAAAATTACAATGGCTTAATTATATAGTAACGTATCAGGTTATCTGTATCACTTTAATATATAATTTATAATATATTTACGTATTCTGCTATATACTTAGAATTATACGCCTCTGTCTTGCATTGGGTTTCAAAATAGAGAATAAATGATACATGCATGTCTGTACTTGCCAATGTCACATTTTGGTTTTTCATGTCTTTATATTTAAATTTGCTAATTTGTAAGAACAAAAATGAACACACATACACACACGAACATGTTCAAATACTTCTCTCTTATATATGTTATACTTTCTTGCTGTGAACTGAATTTTGAGCATGACGGTATTAGATTAAGAGGCTATTTGATGCATTCATTTAAAATGAAAAGATTCATAAAAATACACAAGTTTATATATTAAATAAAACAAGTAAAAATAAACTTACTTATAAGGATTTTTCATAATACAGAAAACAATTAAAAAGACTACATTTCATATAGCTTTTTAAGAGGTGCACCTAACAACTTCTGCATCAAATCAAAAGGTTAGGATTTTTCTCTAGTGATGATCAATTCTTGGATTTACAGAAATGATATATTTAGTGGCAGCCAGCATCAATACAATGAAGAACCTCATGTTATTATAATTTTTATAAGGAGCTTATTTGGCAGAAGTCTGCTTTCTTGTAGCGCCGAATTTGGATACTATGAACTCCTGGATCGTCTAATTTGAATGGTTGCCAAGCTTATCTTTTCAGCTGTGCTCTTAGTTATGAATAATCTTTACTTGGATGGTGATACTCATACCAAGAAGAGAATTAAAATTTTAGAGCTGTAGGAATTAAGGGAAAAAATAGAATACTTATTAGTAAAAAAAAAAAAATTAAAGGAAGCAGCAAGATATATTAAAATGATCGATTAGCCAAATAGTTTTAGACAAGTTAGAATTGGTCTTCAAAATTCCACCAGAACAGTTGCTACTAATCTACTAAGAAGAAAACTCCCCTCTCTGTTTCTTCTGAGCCTGGCCGTGGGTCAAGAGAGAGGGCATTCCCTATTCCCTCTACCTGCCCGGTAATGAAAATAATAGCTAATAACTATTGGGTGTTCTCACTGTGTGCCAGGCCTTGTCCTTGTGCTTTACATGTATCTACTGATTAAATCCATCCTCATAACCACCTTAGACAGGACACTTTTATTTTCCCCGTTTTGCAGATGAGAAAACTAAAGCACCCAGAGATTAAGTAACTTGCCTGAAGTCATACAATTTAAGTTAGTCAACAAATATCTATTGATCCCAGACACTGGGGAGGCCTAAACAAACCTCAAGATTTTCCTCTGTGGATTTTCCACAACCGTGTTTCTCTTCATCAATGTGCCAAGGATTAACTATCTAGACTTTATCTGCATACTGTATGTCTTTCCATTTTAAAGATGATTAAATAAAAATGTTGGCGTCCTTGCATTGAGACTATTTTTTTAACCCTATATCCTAGCATGTATTTCTTAGTGCAGGTGAACAGTGTTTTCAATCTATAACTAGATCGACAGAACTAAAATAGAACAAGAAGGAGAAAAAAAGGTTGAAAAATCTGAGGTTCTGTCAGTATCAATTTGCTTTGGTATTTTAATTATTTTTAAATTAAAAGAAATATCTGGTCATGTCTATTTTTTCAAGGAAAAAAAATCAGCCCACATATTATAAGTACAAAACCACACATCACAGATACAAAAGGAGAGAAAATTTTTAAAAATTTGTTCATGATAGGGATCACACTTAGTGTGATATACGCTGTGCAGAATCCAGTCCACAAATGCTAGTTAAAGCTATGAAGCAGCTAGAGCACAATATGATTGGGAAATAACTGAAAGTATTGGAATTCATCTGATTCCTTCAGTATATTTTTTTTTTTCAAAATGCAGTGAAGGTTCCTATCAAGAGGAAGTGGTTCACGGAACAACATAGCACATGGTTAAATGTTCTTGCGATGTTTGGGGGAGGGAGGAAGCTAAAGCTTCTGTGTAACATAAAACAGGAAACAGAAGCATCTCTGAAATTACACATAATATCAAATAATACTCAACAAAGAACTAAGATGAAGAAATCTCTTGGGCCAGCTTAACCAGCTTTGTACAGTACAGCCGAGATCAGTGAAAATTTGAAGAAATAGACTAACAAACAGTTATCAGGTTAAGAGGATAATTACTATGGTCAAGTGAACAGGAATGGCCAAGACAACAGGATTCATTGGTAAGCAATATTGTGATGGCAAAAGTTAGAAGGAAAAACATTTTTAAATGAAAAAGTAATCATGCAATGACATGATTTATTTCAAGAGTTTAAAAACCACTAAGCGGGGCGGGAGAGTAGCTTTGAAAAGCCTAAGTCTTAGAAATTGTATGCAATAACAGAACTACACACACACACACACACACACACACACACACACACACACACAACATGAGATCGGCTACCATATTTTTTAAAGTATGATTTGATTGTTAAAATTACTTATTTTCAAATTGGCGTTGCTTTCGAGTGAATGCAGGGTGGAGTGAGGCAGAGTAATGCACTCTGCTAAGTCAAGCTCCAGGGTAGGTAAAAAGTGAGATGACCCAAAAATATGCAATAGGACTCAGAAGTACAATGGCAAGTGACACCGAGAAACTAAGGTCAACTGATCTGTCCAAATGGCTTTTCCGTGTCTCTGGGAGACGAACTTCATTTGGATGTGCTACATGGGCTGAAAAGAGACAAGATTTTCTTACGTTCTCTTTTTATTCTGTTTTCAGCATCTATGTAAGGAATGGGGAACCGCTTTTGTATTTAGAATCTACTGTGACATCAAACCAAAGTGACAAGATAATTCAGGATTTTTTTTTTGCAGAGATGTAAATAGAAAATATATTATTCACTCATTTGTAAATAAAAACTACGGACATTAGTTTTCATACGCAAAACTCCTGTGAATAGTTATCTGTATTCACTGTTTCCTACTCGTCTTGTTTTTCTCTTGACTTTACCCTGCTGTGGCTGAATGTTTGTGTCCCCCGCAAATTCATTCATTGAAACCCTAATCTCCAATGTGATAGTATTTGCAGATTGAGCCTCTGGGAGCTAGCCTTCATGTTGAGATTTAGTGTTCTTATAAGAGACATTAGAGAGCTAGTCTCTCTGTCTCTGTCTCTGTCTCTGTCTCTCTCTCTCTCTCTCCTCTCTCTCTCTCTCTCTCTCTCTCTCTCTCATGTGAAGATACAAGAAGACAGCCTCTGCAAACCAGGATCCGCCTGCACCTTGATCTTGGACTTCGCAGAATCCAGAACCACAAGAAATAAATGTTGTTTAAGCCACTTAGTTTACGGTATTTCGGTAATAGCAGCACAACCCAAACTGACTAAGACAGACCCCAGTGGACTCTTGTTCTCACCATGTCACCAAACTGTCAAGATTACCAATGACCTTCATGCTGCTAATCCAATGATCTATTCTTAGCATCTTAAACATCATTTAACACCATTCATTGGTCACTCTCTGTTGGAAATACTTTCTTCCCTTGGCTTCCACGAATGCTTTATTTCCTGCTTTTCCTTTTAACAGAGGCCAACTGACCTTGAAGTTCAGGGGTCCTCACCCGCAGGCCTCCTTAAGACCGCATTGCTCTTCTGGCAACCCAGCAGCAGCATGAACTACTTACTGTTCTCCTCTTGGCAGGTCACCCTGGTAGGAGTCCCAACGCTTCAAGTGTGACTGTGGGCTGCCAGTCCTACCTCCACTTCACCTGGACCCCAGCAAGAGCTGGATCCATGATACATCTCACAAACTATGGACCCCATCTTTTATTCCAAGAAGATCTGAAGAAGACACTGTTCTGCTCTGCTGCTTGTATGGGGTCACCCTGACCCAGGCTTAATTCTGGCCAACTTACACAGCCCCCAGGACCAGCCTAGCAGTTGGGAGATGGCGAGAACTGATGGCTGGGTGGTCCTGGATGAGCTGGGCCACTGGGAGCCACAGGGTGCCATGTCATATATAGTGAGAGCAAAAGCTTAAGTTTTCTGAGGACTCGTCCCTGGGCAAGCAAGAAGCATCGCCAGAGTAAGAAACCACAGGAAGTCACAGATGAGGTCTTACCATATAGAATTGTAAGCTTTTCTGAACTATCGATAATAAAATTAATTTTAGGCAACCCTGCCACTATACTGGAGTGATTCCATCTCAAAGGACACCCAGAGCTACATCTGGTATCTGCCAGTTTTTCCAACTGACCTGTACCCTACCCAGTACCCGCCTTCCCATAATTCATGACATCAAAACACTGGCTTTTCCCCTTTTTCCTTGAGACTCAGAAGAGCCAAAGCAACAGCTTTTACTTTTTTTTCTCTGTCCCCTACCAAGGGTTGAAGGAAGGGATCCATCCGTTTTGTTCAGAGGCACCAACTCCCTCCCCTAAATCAGGTTGAGAAGGAACCAGCCAGCTCTTACCTCCTCCTGGTTGTTTTTCTTTCCCATCCCAGTTTATTTTTTGTTTTCCCTCTACACCGACCTCTGAAGCCATTTTATGAACTGTCGTGCCACCTGAGCCTCCAGTAAAGAAAAAAAAGGCAAAAAAAAAAAAAAAAAGGTCTGCCAGAGGAAAGACTAAATGATTTATTTATTTTTTCATAGAAAATTGTATTTCAAATTCATCCTCAAGTGCAGAAGTGATCAAAGAATAGGTAGCCAAAAATGTAGGAGAAAATGTATCAGGCAGTTAAGTAGTAATAATAAGTGTTACTTTTTGGATTTTGTGATGTTTGTAGTATGTGTTTTAAAGAATTAGTACTTTGTTATGATTTCCTTTCTCACTCTAATATCTACTTTTGTTCTTAATTTTTAATTCATAATTTTGTAGTTTTTCAAAAGAGAGTCTCCCCAAATTGTATAAGAGTTAGACCCCAGGGATCCTGAATCTGTCCCTGCCTACCTCACCGGCTCTCTTTTTAGCCTCCTCCAAGGGTTCCTCACCTCCCTGATCTAGTTTTCCTCCTGGCCACTATTTACACTGACTTCTTAGATGATTTCGGGCTTTAAATCGTATACATGCTGCCAACTCTCAAAGTGTGTCTCTAACCCACACTTCTCTCTTATTTCACATATCTGACCGCTAGTTAACACTGCCCCACCCCTGCCTCTTGGATTTTCTCTCCTTTAACCCTCAGCGCACACTGGCCTCCTAGCTGTTTCTTGAACACTGTCAACATGCATTTTACACGTTTTTCTTTCTTTTTGGAACACCAGTTCCCCACTTCCCTGAATGGCATGCTCTCTCACTGCCTTCAGGTCTTTGCTTACATGTTCCCTCATTACTGAGGCCTTCCCGCGCCTATTTCAGAATCAGCTCTTTCTCACGACCCTGGTTTTCCCTGTTTATATTCTCTCCTCACTTACCAGCTAGAATGTCAGCCCTGTGAGGGCAGAGGTCTGACCGTTTTGTTAATTGCTGGATTCCTAGCAAGCAGAGTAATGTGGATACATTATAGACACTGGGTGAATATTTGTTAAATGAATGGATGAATAAAAAATGCAACATATTCATCGACGCTTCACAGGGGCAGAGGACATCTTTGTGTTCCTAGTGCCAGGTATGATACCTGCCTTGGTCATGGAAGACATTCAAAAGTACTTGTGAATAGATGCCTGAAGGGAGAACAGTGGAGCTAAAATGAAGCCAGGGGATAGATAAATAAGGAAACGGTTCCACAACTGCCATGGTGGGTGGCAAGAATAAACAAAGGATGTTGACACAATGGGTAAAAAATGGTTGGGAAATGATATTCACTCAAAGTAACACCCCACTCTGCTAAATCAAGCTCCAGGGTAGGTGAGAGGTGAGATGGCTGAATATGACCCTGAAATGCTCAAGACAACTCAGTAAGTGACAAAGAAAAACATATTACTTAACATTTTCAAAAAGAATGCTTTAAATGGAAAAATCTGATGAGTACCTTTTAACCAAATGTCCCACTGATGGGACATTCTGACACGACGAGCCCCTGATGTGATGAACTGAGGACCTGGCATCACCCTTACAACACCACTGCCAAGATGTGTAACCTGAGTCTAGTCAAGAGAAATCAAACAGGCAAATCCAAATTCAGGGACGTTCAGCAAAACAAAGTAACTCATCTGGACTCTTCCAATAAAATATGATATTTTGAGGATAATTTGGAAAATTTGAATATAGACTATATATTGGAAAATGTATTAAATACATTAAATTTCCCGAGTCTGATAATTGTATTGTGATTGTGTAAGAGAGTGTCTTTGTTCTAAAGAGATAGTGAAAAAATAAAGCAAATGTGATAAAATGCAAATAATTAGTAAATCTGGGTAAAGGCCATAGGAGTGCCCATTGAGTGCCAATGAGTGCACTATTCTGACTTTTTTCGTTGTTGAAGTTTTGAGACTTTTCAAAATAAAAAGTCGAGGAAAGAAAAGAACCAATCTTTTAAGTCAGACAGAGCTGAGTTTTAAAAAGCAAAGCAAAACAAAAAAGAAAGAGGAAGAGGGGGAGAATGAAAAGTAGAAGCAGGCAAAAACAATGTAAAAAAAAAAAATCTATCCTGTGGACTGATGATGTTATCTCATCTAATTCTCATAACAACCACATAAGGTCTGTATCTGGCCATGGCCTTGAGTCTCACCCCTCGTCTAGGTGGAAAAGGAGAGACAAACATATGCCCGGGTCTAGACGTCTTGCTTAACAAGTTGAAGTGGAAATTATCTGGTAATCACAAGATTTTGATTGTTGATTTTAAAGAAATTAGTCTTCTCCATCTCTTCCTCCAAAGTCCAAATTTCAAGTGGAAAAGGATGAAGGGGTGTTGGCTAAAACACTTTGGCTTCGATTTTTCATTTTGCTTTGGCAGTGAAGACTAGTGTGTTCTGGTGCAGGGAAGATTTCCCAGTGTGATTGCTAAAATTCTTAACTATCCAAGCCTGGGGATATTAGTATCAGACGGCTTTTTGACTTCCAGGAGTGCAGAGGGGGATATTTGCTAAAGATTCTGAAGAATTAAGAATCAAGATCTTGTCCATCACTGGAGCAATGAGAATCAGGGATGTCTACTGAGGCTTGGGAATCAACGCTAGGCAGAGCATATATTCCAGGCTTTTGCTTAGAAAGCAGTATATAGCCATCCAGGAGCTGAATCTACCACAATAAATAGCCACCGAAGGGCTGAATCTACTACAATACTACTCTAGGACTGATGGTCTGTTTTGTGAGTTGTTTCTAAATGCCAAATAAATCTACGGGTTGTTACAGGACATCAACAATGATGAAATCAACAGGAAAAACAAAGGCAACATATTTCCTAAATTTGAAAATGAAGTTCTACATTTTAATGCTTCTGAAATCATGATTCATTCAGAAGAATATGAAATTAGGCTACAACCACCAGGAATCAGCTATGATGCAGTTGTATGTAAAAACTGGCTAGAACAGAAAAGGTGTCTATTCATGTGTCATTTCAGTCGAGTTATCTGCAATGGTAGTAGAATACACAGTTCAACTTAATTTAAATTTGGATCCCAAATCATCATTTAAAAAGCTTTCAAAAAGACTCCAAATGATGCAGCATTGAAATACAAAATTATTGCCTGGAGAAGACTGCCATTCACAGACCAGGACATGCAATTAATGGCAGCAGAAATTTCCAAAGCTCTGATTGTTATTTTCCAAGGCAAAAGAGAATGATATGGCAGATTTATGCATCATGAAGAATAATTATCTTTTAGGTACCAAATGCATACCCTATCAAATTCCTTTAATTGGATCTAGAGAAGTTTTACTTCCAACAATACTTAAGACAACAAAGAAAAATAACTCATGACTTTTTTCAATGAGCCTAAAAATTATGTTGTAAACTCTAAAAGCTATAAGGAACAAGACTCTGTATGGGTTTGGGTAACGGACGGCCAAGTGTCCTGGCACACTCTGCACATCTTAGAATCTTTAGATCCTCAATGTGAAGAAGTGAAGATTCACATTTTATTTGTAATACTAACAAGACATGATACATAACTCTGTGAACAACTGTACACCGTTTCTGAACATTTAATGCACCCATCCACCTCTCAAAGGAAAATGTTAATTAGAATAATGTTGAACGTTCTCATGATGAGAACTGAAAAATGATCTTTGGGTTTAACCACACAGAAGTCAGTCACTGGTTATCTCTGGAGGAACACTGAGGGTGGAAGCCAAACAGAGAGCCTTCAGAAGTGAGTGGGAAACAAGAGATAAGAGCATCGACAACGTCCCTGAGAGGTGGGTCCACAGCAATTGTAAGATGCTCTCCTCACTATCATCTGGAATTCTTCCAAAGTGACTTTCATGGCTCCGAGCATCTTTCATGTGGATGTTGTGCGCCATCATTTAATCAGGTCTCTATTGTTAAAAATTTATAGTTTGTTTTTCTTTTCAAGACATGATGATACGAGCCAGATGTTTTCATTTGCAGAAAAATTATATGCAGCATGGCTTAAGGATAAAACTGGAAATATCAATCGATTCTTGCCTTTCTGTGGGGTGAGGGATTTTCTGTTTTTGCATCGTGGTCAATGATTTGCACCTGGCACCAAAAATCTCAAAGGATTGGGACTGTTGGTCAAGATAACAGTCAAGGTCAAGTGTGGCAAACTCTGCATTGATGAGCTCAAGCAGTGTGTGTCCCACTGCACCATTGATTTCTCTCTATTTGGGAGTATTTACAGCTGTTTCTGTCACTGTTGTTGTGCCCGAAATCTATAAGGGTGATAAATGCAATGCAAAAAATTTACATCAGAAAAATCTGAAATGCATTTAAGATTTTTCAGTGGCAACCCAGTTTTAATTTTCGCTGAGGCTCTTAGTAAATTTTTTCTCCTCTCTCTCAAAGATGCTACTGACAACACTTTCCACTCTTATTTTAAAGTTAGACAGGAACTAAATTTTCACTCCCCCACATTCAAGATGATTCATCCCTTAAAATAAAACAAAAAACATTGAATATTTTTCTCTAAAATCATCTTCCGTATATAGCTGAGATGGGGTATGGGGTGGAAGGGCTTCTACTTTGTGTGCATTTCCCTCATGACATGTGGGCCCATCTAGGTGGACCACTGAGCTGCACAGGGCAGACAAGACCCTCCCACAGGGACATGAATAAAGTCTAGAAACAGGATGCCTGGGTTCAAAATCCAGTACCACCACTTGCTGGCTGTGTAACCTTGGGCAACTTACTTAACCTCTCAGTGCTCAGTCTTCTTGTCTCTGAAAAAAGGTGTGATTATAAACTACTCATGGGGTCATGGTGAGAATTCTAGAAATTAATACATGTAAAGTGCATAGAAGAGGGCCTGGCTCAGATCTGAGAGCTCAGTAGGTTTGGGACCTAATACTACAAAGCAACCAGAATTGCAGTCATCTTTTGATCTCTCATAAGCCTGGAAGTCCCATGTGCAAGGACACAGGCTGAGGGCAGAGACCTCCATCATAGTTTTGGAGAGGAGACTGATGGTGACTACAGCATGCCTTATTATTAAGAGTCCTAGATCTTCTCTCTCACCCCATCCCTTCCCCACCAGGAAAACCACCTGACTCCAGGGATGTTCTTGGTTGTCGTTGGTGGGGTCAGGGAGGTCATGAAGTGAAAGAAAAGGGAGAGAATTTTAAAAAATAAAAATGACTAGATCTTTTGAGACCCTAACGGAAACCAAGAACACAGGTCTGTTCTGTGAATTAAGCTGGAGTTGTCCAGGGTAACGGCTAGGGCCATGCTAACTGCATCATGATCAAAAGAGAAAGGCAGAGCTGCCGCCTTAAGAAGGCTGAAAGTGGAGCCAACCTCAGGAACGACATGTAACTTGCAGGGATGGCACCAAAGCCATAGCCGAGGAGTCACAGATGATGCGGTAGGAATGAATGCAATCCTTGGCACAGGACAGTCACGTCTGAGGGCTCACATGAGACATGCTCAGAACTCCGGGGATGAGTCAGGGAGATCCTAGGAGCTGAGTGTGCAGACACCACTGAGGGTGACTAGATAACAATCACATTTCCCAATTGTTCCCTTAGGTTGGTATGACTTAGAGAAATGGGTGACACACAAACATATACATATAGCGATCGCTTGTTTATTTTCACATAAACTTATTTATACATACAACGACAGCTTTTTATTATGATTTTTCACTCAAGAATTCATTCATTCATTAGCTCAAGAAAGATTTATGGAATGCAAACTCTGCCAGACTCTATGGTAATTGCTAGAATCCCTACCTTGAATTTTAGTTAAGTGAATGAAGTTCACATTCTAAAGAGGATGACGAACATGAAAATAACTTAGCATTGTATAACAATAATATAAAAGACACAAATAAAATAATAGGGGATCAGAGAAGAGAGAGCATCAATTCTCTTAAGGCGAGGAGTTGCTCTCGGCATGGTGGGATATACAGCAGTTGGGAGCAGAAACATGCATTCTTCGCTCCGAAAGTCTGGGTTCAGCTCTACACTCACTGTGGTGTGATGTTGGGAAACAGCCTTAATTGCTTCAATTTCTACATCTATAATAATGTGGGCATATTTTGCTGGGATTTTGTAAGGATTAAATGGGATCATATATACAAAGCGTTTACCAAATGCCTGACACATATTAAATGCTCAGGAAGAAGTGAGAGTGGTCGTATTGTCATTGTTTAGTCGGTACATGTATCTTATGAACAGACTGTCATACGCCTGAGAGCACATGGCACGTTGATATAGCTAAGTAACCCAGGGAGGCCAATGCTAATCTTTGGATTTGGTGCTGCATTTTCTCTGTGACAGTGGTTCTCAAAGTATGGGTCCTCAGACCAGCAGCATCAGCATTGCTCAGACACTTGGAAGTGCGAATCCTTGGGCCCCACTCCAAAATTACTGAATCAGAAACTTTGGGGCTGGGGACCAATAATCGGTGTTTTAACAAACCTTCCATGTGATTATACTATACACTAAAGTTTGAGAACCACTGCTCTGCAGTCGATGGCAAAGCCCCCCACCCCGCCAATAAAAAAGGGGGCACAGGCAAGTGCAGAAAGCAGAGGGATTATGAAAACCAAAATTTGTAGCCAAGACAAAAACAGCTTGTGTTTTATGACAAACACAAGGAAAAAAAAGCCCTTCCTGTATCCTGCATTATCTAAACGTTAAAAATGCATTAAAAATTATCATATCTTTTTACTGTTTAAAGGTACAGAATGAAAAAAAATTGGATGTTTATCCTTGGATATTAAAAAATCAAGCCAATTTTTACCATTAATGTTCCAGGGCTGGGCAATCGCATAACCTCTTGAATAATCTCTCAATTCCTGTAGGATGCGAATCACTTCCTTTTCTTACTCATATACAAAAAGCATATTCGCAGTACAATAATGATAATGATGACGATGGTTGGTGGTTTTTTGACACTTCTCGTTGAGACACGGAGTTTACGTCTGTCTGCGCCCTGAATCTGAGCCGGCTGTGACTGCTTTGATGGAAGTGGTACGATGGAAGTGACACAGTGTCCATTCAAGGCCTCTGCGCTGGGCTTCTCACAGCCCCCTCCAGATAAATATTCCTTCTAGGAGCCCAGCTGCTACACTGTGAGAAACCTGAGCCACTTGGAGGGGGCACAGGAGGCACTTAAGTCACCAACCAGCCCCAGCCCAGCCCAGGGGCCAGGCAGATGAGTGAACAACCTTCCAGATAAGCCCCGTCTCCAGCTCTTTGGGTCCCCACCAGCTGTTCAAGTCTCCCCAGCTGAGGACACAGACATCATGGAGCTGAGACAAGCTAGCCCTGTTGCATTCCTGATCCACAAGAATCTGTGACCATAATAAAAGTGGCTGTTTGACGTCATTAAGTTTGGTGTGGTTTGTCAAGCAGCAGTAGAGAAGTGAAACAAATCATCATCATAACTACCATTTCCAGCGCACCTTCTACGTGTCAAGCCGTATACCATGCTTTATATGCTGTGCCTCTCGACCTTTCAACCGCTCTGCAAAATATATTACCCCAAATTGCAAGTGAAGAAATGGGGTCTATGAGAAGATGCAATGGCACACATCTGGTAAATGACAAGTTTATGTTAAAATCTGGTGCATAAAAAAATGCCCAAATGTCAGTCTTTAGCCACCTAAAGACGAAAATTAGGAGATGGAAAACATTAGAAATTAATAATGCCACAATTATATTGTTTCTTTAAAGTTTAAAAAGGTTAATGCTTTTTCTATGGAGAATTTAAGCATCGTATCTACTCGTCAGGAGGTATAAAAATCATTAATTTGTTATTAATTACAATTAGTAATTATATCATTACGATATGTAACACATAATCATATCAGCATTAATGATTTGATTTAATTTTTTTGGCCATAATTTTGAGATGTTTGTTATGAAAACATAGAAATCTGTGTCTCCGAATAAGCCAACTAGATAGAAATTAACTGTCTACAGCAAATTAACTAATAGCAAACTAGTTAAGATCCGAACACATTTATGAAGCAAAGAAGAAAGTCTGTCATTTCAGTTCATGTCTGATAATATTTACTGGCTCTATATGAGTTTCTTCCATTTCTTTGTGAAGGATATTTACACAATTTCCTACGGGTATTATTTTTAAATATGACAAATGAGAGCCTTTTAATTTAATTATATTTTTCTCTCCGCACAGTCTACATGTGATCACAACCAGTCTACAGCTACTGCTTTTCAAATTTCTTTTTTACAGCTGTGAGAAAGCACAAGTATGGAATAGAAATAATGCACTCGAAAACACAGAAGATTCCAGAGTTCTCTGTCAGTTATACTTAGACCACTAACTCAATTCTGTTTTATTCACTTATCAGGAGGATAAAGACAGTGAAGAAGGGACTTGGAATTACCCTCGATCATCATTCAGATGGTATGTTGGGGCCCTGCTCTGTCAGACAATGAATGTATGAGGTGTGAGTGTGATAATTGGATGAGTCAAACCTGAGTTCAGTACCAACTACTGCATGACCTCGAGCAACTTACTCGACCTTGCTGAGCTTCAGTTTTTTTCATTTGTAAAATGGGGATTAAAAAATAAAAAAACCTTATTCACAAAATTGTGAATTGTCTGGCATACTCCAGCTCTGGCACAGTTATAATTGTGTCATTATAACCGAGACACACAGCGGTGCTTGATGTAAGCAAAAATGCACCGAAAACCTCTGGTTCCCAAGAATGGATGGTGAATACATACCCGCTCTTAAAATTCCAATGAAACAACTCTGTAACACTCTGGAAAGAAGGAAGGATGGCATTACTGGATCAAAATTTTGAGCAGTTTCTGGAAGATGTTCAGAAGGAACTACATAGACTGAATAACATAGCTAAGGAAACAGCAGTCCCATTTAGACCTAGAGGAGACGCTGCTAAAGATAGAGCCAAGAAAACACTCAAACCAGGGTCAGCAAGGATGGGAATCCTGGGACCAATTGGAGGAGTAATTATTTAATTATCAGTAAAATCCAATTATGGGCCATTTGACTTCTCTGTCACAAAGAGCAATGAGATGCCACAATGACCCCCAATCTAAAGTCAGTAAAAAGACTTGCCTTAAATAAAATGGGCAAAGTACGTTGCTGATTCCTAAGGTAAGTCTTGAGTTCCCCACATCAAGTAGAGAAGTGCACACAAAGTTTGGAGCCCCATAACAGACAGGCAGACCCCAATCCAACCAACCAATTATCCAATCAACCGATTAACCAGGAGGTTGTGGGAAGAGAAATGTCCACCCTCGGGACTCAGGTGCTTTACCTCCAGCATAAAGTTCTGCTGCGTCAGGAAGTAGCACTCAAATAGGGCTGAAACTTCCTGTTTGATTGTTGTTCCTACCAAAGAGGAAAACTGCCTATCAATCCCCACATTCACCTATAGAATCCTAGTCAAGAAAGATGCTTGTTACAGCAGCCGAGTAAATGCATACCACCTTCTTATAGTATTCTAGTCTTTAAATTAAAATTATGAATCAATAACCAAGGGTCATGAAATATTTGAAGACAAACAAAAATATGAAAATATCGAGACTAAGACCCAGAATATTGACCCCTGAGGAAACAGAGGGAAGGGAAAAAATTAAAAATTCCAACTGATGTCTTCAGAGAGATTGAAGATGACATGGTAACGAGAACAAGTGGCTATTAAAAAAGCAATCAGAAAATAAAAAACAAGTTAATGTCACTTACTTGCAAAAGTCCCAAATAAAAATTTAAGAAATTAATTCTAGAATTATAGTAAAAGTATAATACATAATAATCAAGAATACAAGAACAGCTCATCAGTAGGAAATAGAGTAATTCACCAAGTTAAATACTAAATGATAGATCATATGACCATCTCAATGAGTGGTGGATAGGCAGTTGGTAAAATCCAATACTCATTCCTGATGAGAACCTCTTAGTAACATTGAAATGCTTGGGACTTTCCTTACCTCGATAAGAGGTATCTACCAAAAACCTCTGAAAACCATTATTCTAATCGTAAAACACAGAAAATGACCCTATTAAAATAAAGTCAGACACAAGCCAGAGTCTCATCATTATTGCTACTATTTAAGTTTGTTTAAGTGGTTTTAGACAGAAGTCCAGAAAAAAACACCTCAAATTTATAGATACTCTATGGCAGGATTTGACAAACTTTTTCTATGAAGGACCAGTTAGTAAATATTTTAAGTTAAGCAGGTCAAAAGGTCTCTGTCACAGCTACTCAAACCTGCTGTTGTAGGGGATAAGTTGCTGTAGACAATGTGTAAACAAACAAGCATGTCTAGTATCAATAAAACTTTATTTACTAAAGCACCACAGTGGATTTGGTACATAGGCAATAGGGAAAAGACAAAGTTAGCATAATGGTAGATAATATGATTGTCTACACAGAAAATTCAAGAGAATCAAGTAAAAAATAGAACTAATAAGATGGTTTATGTGAGATGAATATATACAAAACAATAACATTCCTATATATCCAATAATAAATGTTAGGAATTGATATGGCAAAAGATCCGATTTACGACAGCAAGAAAATCTATGAAAAATATAGATATAATAATGAGCAATTTGCCAGTTCTAGATAGAGAAGATTATATGGCATAAAAGAAGACCTGAACAAGTGGAGAGAACTACCATGTCATCGTTAAGAGACATTTAACATGGCTAAGATGTCACTTCTCCCTAAATAAATACAAAACTTTTTACAATTCCAGTTAAACCCCCAAATGGATTAAAATAACCAACCAGCCAAGAGCTGACAAACTGATTCTAAATTTCATCTGAGAAAAACGATTGTTCTTAAATAACAAAAATGTATTTAAAGAAAAAAATTTTGGCACTTTGGGATTTATACAGATAAACCAACAGAGAAGAATAAAGATTATAGAATTTAAATTTAATATATAAAAAGTTGGCAGTTAACAATCAGTAGAATAATAGTAGATTATTTAATAAATAATATTAAAACAATTGGCTATCCATTTGGGAAAAAAAAAAAAATCAGATCCCTACCCCATCACCACCACAAAATAAATTCAAATTGGATTAAAAAATAAATGAAACAGTAAAACTATAAGAGTCATAGAAAAAAAAGTTTTTCTTTCTTCCTTCATTTTCTTCCTCCCTCCATTTCCTTCTTCAGAATTTTGTGGCAAACACTACTAACTGGCTTTCTTAACACTCTCTCCTAGTGCCTTTTATCATGTGTTCCCATAATACTGAAGCTGGAAATAGAAATGACGTTTCCCACACTCTCTTGCAGTCAGGGGGTCTACCTGCGATCCAGTCAAGGAGACACACTGATCTGAGATCTGCTAGGTGGACATGATCATCACGACGCAAAAGCCACATGTGGAGAAACAGAGTCTTCTGGAAGGCAGCTGTCCTGTCCCTGTCATCTTAGATTGAGTCGTGGATGTTGACAGCAGTGAGGTTTTGCCAGACAGTCCTGAAGGTATGGTTGGGCATTTCTCTTGGCCGTGTTATTTATTGCTGACTGTTAATATTAAACATAGTTCTCTGACCCTCCTAGTTTTTATGCAGCCATATGCCTTGTAATAAACTCCTTACTGTTCAATCTAGAGTAGATTGTTTTCTTTTTTTTTTATTGAGATATAATTGACATATAACATTACATTGGTTTCAGGTGTACAACATAATGAATAATTTGATATTTGTCTATATTGTGAAATGATCACCACAGTAAATCTAGTTAACATTCATCACCACATAGTTACATAATTAAATAAATAGGACACAAAATATTTATATTTTAATATTATAATAATATAAGAAAACCAGGGCATAGAAAAAATACTAGAAGACAATAAATCAACGTGTGAAATAGTGCTTGTATTAGGATCCTGGTCTCTTTCTCTATTTTTCAGATTTTCTACAACCTCATGTTAATTCCATAATTTAAATGGAGCTGAGTCACAACTGGTTTCAAGTCCATAGAAGTGACTTAAAGTGCATGTTAGCAAAACCAGAGGTATGTACGCATATACATTTAAATTGAGATAACTGACATATAATATTGTGTTTGTTTAAGGTGTACAATGTGTTGATTTGATACATTTATGTATTGCAATATGATTACTACCATAGGGCTAGCGAACACTTCCATCATGTCACGTAAATATCAAATATCGTTTCTTTTTTTTGTGGTGAGTACAATTAAGATGTCACCTCTTGGCAACTTTAAAGTTATAAATACAGTATGGTTAACTATAGTCACTATGCTGTGGATTAGATTTCCAGGACTTATCTACCGGCTGCAAGTTCATATCCTTAAAGAACATCTCTCCGATATCCCCATCCTCCAGCATCTGGTAACCAGCATTCTACTCTCTGTTTTTACGAGTTCGGGGTTTTTTTAGATTCTACATATAAGTGAATTCATACAGTATTTGTCTTTCTCACTTAGCATAATGCTCTCAAAGTCTATTACTGTTGTCTCAAATGGCAAACTTTCCTTCTTTCTCATGACTGTATAACAGTCCATTATACATATACACCACATCTTCCTTATCCATTGATGGACACTTAGGTTGTTTCCATATCTTGGCTGTTGTGAATAATGCTGCAATGCTTGAGAGAGCAGATATCTCTCTGAGATCCTGTTTTCATTTCCTTTGACTGTATGCCCAGAAGTAGAATCGCTGGGTCATCAGGCAGTTCTAGTGTTATTTTTTGAGGAACCTACATATTGTTATCCATAGCAGCTAAACCAATTTATGTTCCCACCAAAAGCACACCAAGAGGGTTCCCTTTTCTCTATATCCTCATTAACACTTGTTATCTCTTGTCTTCTTGATGACAGCCATTCTATCAGGCGTGAAATGATATTTCACTAGGCTTTTGATTTGAATTTCCCTTGTGATTAATGGCACCTTTTCATGTATTTGTTGGCCATTTGGAAGTCTACTCTGGAAAAGTGTCTATTCAGATCCTCTGCCCATTTTTTAAATAGAATTGTGTTGTTGTTATTGAGTTGTATGAGTTCTTTATATATTTTAGATATTAACTCCTTTATCTGATATATTGTTTGCAAGTATTTTCTTCCACTCTATAGGTTACTTTTTAATTAAATTCCATTGGGAGGGCTCCTCATAAAAAGGGGAAAAGAGACCCTTTTTCACCCACTAAATTGTGACTTTATTCTCCAAAACATTGCTGGCGATCAATTTGAAACCGAGGACAATTTGAAGAGGAAAGCACATTACAACAATTCCTTGTCTTTCTTGCCTAGATGTCAAATATTCTTGGAGAAAAGAAAATGCAAACTAAAATGTATTCTTCATGTGTTGTTTCTGATTGGCAAATTTTATAATGACTATTTGACTTGTAAAATTGGTAATTTATTTGTTTATTTTTTGTTACTATGCTCAGTAACTTTCTAAGGGGAGTTTCTCTTGTCATCAGCTAATTATTTTATTTCCTGGAGGCAATGACTGCAATTAAGAATTTAGCATTATTTGTCTTGGTTCAGAATCTATTCATCATCAAACTTTCCAACCAAGAATATATTCTTTTATTTACACAGATTATTTTGAAGACTAAATCAATGTTTTACAGAAAATAATACTGAAAATTGGCCTACAAAACTATGACTTTAGCAATGGTCAAACACTTGCTCTCTATATTTGACTGACTAATGGGAAATAAAAATAAAGACATTATAGAAGACTTGAGTAGAAATTTGCCTTATCTTATAAAAAGTTTACTGAAAACTAGTCATATACTAGAAAATATCAGTAAGTTACCTAATGGAGAAATTGTACAGGCTACTGCTTCTCGCCAAAATATAATAATAGAAATTAATTAAAAAGATTAAATAAAATTTAAAATCCTTAAGAAAAAAGCATTTCCCAACAATTTAGGGATCCAAGAAGAAAATCTCAAAAGGCCAATTTCAAACTATCTAGAAAATAACCATAATAAAAGCTCCACAAACATACACACATATAATTTAACCCAAGTTAAATTTAAAAGAAATTTTGGAGAAAAAAATAATAAAAGACTTTCACAATAACAATAATTAAAGCAGAACGGTAATAGTGTGGGAATAAAATAGATAATAATGTCACATAGAATGCAGAAACATATTCAAGAACATCAAAGAATTTGGTCCTTTACAATCTTACCAGAATCTAAAACATTAAATGAAATATAGTCTTAATTTTTTGTAATATGCTCGCATATTACAGAGTCTTTGTTTTGTACCTACTTTACCATTAACTTATTTCAGAGCATTGCAACTGTCTAATGATGCTCTCTCTGATTTAAAAGACAGATAATGTACAAAGGTACAACTTTGTTTTGTTTTGATATGGACACGGGGAGAAAAATATGATAATCTGCTTGGTTAGTTTCCTTGTTCAAGTGTTCATTGACTTTCCCAAACAATGTCTCAGTAAAACTTCCAGGAAACCATTCATTAAGTCTTCGAACCTTCCATTCTATTCATTTTCCTGTTGTCCAAGGGGGATGTCGTGACAAAGGTATGAGTCAGACAGTACCAATATCCGGATTTCATAAATATGATTAAGGATGTAGCTTGAACTACTTTCTAAAGTAAAGGTGGCAATACACTTGCCATTTCATGAAAAATGGCAAATCATTTCAGCCGTGATTCAGATTATCTCTGGGGTAGATCTTCTCTGATCTTTGTTTTCTATTACCCTTATTCCTATTATCTAGTGTCTGCAGATATTGCTGCAAATGAAGTGGAAATATCTTACTTATCTGTGTCTCCGTCTCTCTCTTCTTTAAGCCCTACATTCATACAGCCCATCGTTTGCAGGGCATTTCCAGCAGGTGGTCCCTCCAGAGATTCAACTGCAACACGGCCCCATTCCAGTTTCCTCTTCTCCACCCCACCCCCAATGGCCCTGGCTTGCCGATATAGGCTGTGGTGCAGTAGAACCAAGCCAAAAGTTATGTTGGGAACTGGGGAGAAAGTTAGCACAGAGAGGCTCTGGGTGAAAATCAGGTTCTGGAGAGTGAGTGGAACAGAGCCGTGAAGGGAGGCTGAAACTGGGTGTCTGGGCAGGAGACACCAAAGTCAAGTGAAAGCTACCAGAACTGTGGAACTGAAGCAGAAGCCCCATAATAGGAAAGCGGATGAGACAAAGGCAAGAACAGGCTGGACGAAGAAACATGGTTAAGGTGGGTCAACTTAATAGCTGTAGATGTTTGTGGGGACCAGACTCAGCCTTGCTGCTAAAAGGAGCCACCTAGACACAAACTATCCCTCTCCCCAGATAACAACTCCCCGCCCCGCCTCCCAACTAGTTTACGTTCACCTTGACCTAGAGCCTGATTAGCTCCCATCAGCCATTCTTCTCAGGAACTCCAGGGCATCTTGCTAGCCCCCTGTTCCTGAGGTCTCTGATCTGATCAGTCAAGTGTGTCAAGTCAATTTAGCTTCGCTAGTGCCCTTGAATTTGAGCCATTCTTTCCATTACTACCGCCCTAGTTCAGCTCCTCCATGGGTCTATCAGGACTCTGCCATCTGCTTACTATTTATTCTCCCTACATCTATAACGTCAATAGGTTTCAAGTGTACAATTAAAAAAAAAACCAAAACAAATCTCCCTCTTCAATCCAGCGTCTATAATGCCACCAGAGCTTTCTTCCTAAAATCCAGTTCTGTTCATATCCTTTCAATTAGCAAAAAATTTTTGTGGCTCTCTATTGTCTTTAGAATATAATCTAAACCCGTTGATGTGGCTTTTCAATTCTTCCACAGCCCAACTCCGTCAACCTCTCCAGCTTCATGTTTTAGACATGGTCTCCCCATAAAACCTACACTGCTGCTATTACCACTGTTTTCTGCATGATCCCCTGGCACGCCAAACGCTTTCACTTAATACACTGAAGCCAGAGCATGCATTGCTTCTAATGCATCTTTTCATCTTCCCAGTAGTTAGAGCAGTACCTTAAACCAGGGCCTGTGCTCCATATTAAAAAAAATAGCTTTATTAAGATATAATTTACATACCATACAACTCATTTAAAGTGTATAATTCAATGGTTTTTGGTATATTCAGAGGGTTGTGAAACCATCACCACAATCTAATTTTAGAATATTTTCTTCTCCTAAAAGAAAACCCCATACCCTTTAGCTGTCACTTGCCATTCACCCTACCCCTTTCCAGGCCTAAGCAACCATCACTCTATATAAAGTTGCCTCTTCTGGACATTTTACGTAAGTGGAATCATGTAATACGTGGTCTTTTGTGTCTGGCTTCTTTCGGGCAGCATAATATTTTCAAAGTTCATTTCAAAGTAATATGCATCAGCACGTCATTTCTTTTTTATTGCAAAATATTTTGTTGTATCAAAACATCACATTTGGATTATCCATTCATCAGTTGATGGACATTTGGGTTGTTCTCACTTTTCAGCTATTTTGAATTATGCTGCTATACACATTTGTGTACAAGATCTTGTATGGATATAAGTTTTTATTTCTCTTGGGATTTCTAGGAGTGGAACTACTAGACTATATGGTAACTTTATATTTAACTTTTTTGCAGAACTGCTAGGCTGTTTTTCCAAAGCTATGGAATAATTTTACATTCTACCAGCAATATATGAAGGTTCAGATTTCTCCACAATCCTAGCAATACCTGTGTCTGTTGTTTTGATGCTAGTCATCCTAGGGAGTGTGAAATTCTCACTGTGGTTTTGATTTGCATTTCCCTTATGTCTAATGGCATTGAGCATCTTTTCATGTGCTTATTGGTCATTCTTACATCATCTTTAGAGAAAAGTCTACTCAGATTCTTTTCTCAGTTTCAAAATAAATTATATTTCCTTTAATATATTATTATTGTGTTCTTGTTGTTATGTGTTCTTTAAATATTCTGGATACAAGTCCCTTATCAAATATCTGCTTTGCGAATCAAATATTTTCTCCTATTCTGTGCATTGTCTTCATACTTTGTTGATGCATTGTTTGCAGCAAAAAAGTTTTAAAGTTGGATGTAGTCCAATTTATTTTCTTTTTTCGATTGTGTTTTTGATATCATACCAAAGAAACTAGGACTTTACCCAAAGTCATAAAGATCTACTCCTATCTTTTCTTCTAAATGTTTTATAATTTTAACCTTTACATTTAAGTCTATGATCCATTTTGAGTTGGTTTTTGTGTATAGTATTTTGTTTAAGTCGTACACTTGAAACCTACATAATTTTATTAACCGATGTTAGGCCAATAAATTTAATTTAAAATTTTTAAAAAAATTAAAATTAAAACGATTTTAATTAAAGTTAGTAAAATTAAAACAAATAAAATAAAACAGCAAGTACAAAAGTCCTCAGATGGGAATGGACTTGGCATGTTCCAGGAAAAAAGGCCAGTGGATGGAAATTACTAACAGTCCATTTAAGTTCTTTACGTTGTTTTGTCCCAAAGACAATATCTTCAAGTTTTTTAAGCCATTCAGATTAGCATTTTTTTTCA
The DNA here is from genome assembly GCF_902729225.1 of Pteropus medius. Classification (NCBI taxonomy): domain Eukaryota; kingdom Metazoa; phylum Chordata; class Mammalia; order Chiroptera; family Pteropodidae; genus Pteropus; species Pteropus medius. Next base: position 10,246,345 of record NW_024347790.1, on the reverse strand, counting down.
ATGCAGTTTGCGGACAGTGAAAGCTTCTTGCAATTAGTAAGCACAGTCATCTTTTCTGGTGAGGGAATCTGGGCATAAAGCTTTACCTCTGGCTTTGGATGGCTTCTGACTGGTATTTTCTTCCCATCTGGCTCAGGCTTCTTTGATTGCTGCTGCTTTTACCATTCTGGCAGTTGTTACTGTCACTGCTCTGGTCGTTAGGGTCCACTGGAGTCAGTTGCATGTGTCATTATTTTTTAACGGATGCTATTAAGAGCAGAGTGTTTTTTTATACCCAAAGGACACCTCCCCGCAAATGCACATTCAATCAAAATATACTTATTGAACCATTTGTGGAAATGTATGTGGCACTGAACCACTATGATAAAAATAAAAAACTGTAGCAGCAAGTGCTATACCACTATTATCCGGGACCGATCCAAATGGATTTTGGGTAAATTTACGACTACTTTGTACAAAGAACTGGACTCCACCAAAGCAGGTTTAGACAGACATGCTTACAAAGATTATCCAGTAAGTGTCATTAAAATTAATCCTTGACTTAAAACACACACCAACAACAAAACAAAACAAAACATAATAAAAAACTCCAAATCTCATAAACCCCAAATGGCTGAATCACTAGATATAGAGTAAAATTCAACCTCTAGAAGCGTATATATTTTATATTTTTACATAACAGTTACCATGTAGTTACATGTAGTTACTGACTTGAACTGAAAAATTCCCAAATACTTTTCTTATGATGATACATTTACAGCACTTAAATCATGGCCCGCATTTGTATTTCAATTAACTAAGCAACATATTGTTTTTTCTTGGCATTTCTGTTACCTGTTTGCCTCTTGGTAAAGAACCTGAACCCCCTGCACCATTTGGCTCATTGTCCCAGTAGCAACGCGAAAGAAGTTCTGCAGCAGAGACAACCAGTTAAAAAGGAAAAATGAAAATATTCTCCCATCCCTTCATAATGTGGTGTCAAATTGTGGGGGCCATTCAGGCCCTCTTGTGTCAATATCCACCACGAGCCTTTTCCAGGTGTGACCAGGGTCTTACTATAGCTCACAGGAACGTTAGCAGTTTCTAGGGCCAGGTCAGTAGGCTCTCTGAGCATTCTTGGTCCAAAAGTTTTAAACACCAGAGCCGGAAAGTCCACGTCAATCAGAGAAAGGCAAGCAGAAAGCGAAGGAGTGGGTGGCAAAGAGGTCAGCACTTCTAATTAAAGGGCAGAGGCTAGATGACTGATCTGTGGTCTTCATTGTTGTGGTGTGTACAGGCCATTCTGGCATCTCCCCAGCAAGCCAGAAGGGTTGCTCACAGTGAATGTCTGCTAGAATGAGCTCATCTCTAATCCACAATCCACAATCCTTTGCAGACTACTCTGAATTCATCAACGTCTTTCTCTCATTAAACTTTTGCTTATAGTGAAATTACTTTATTTCTCTTCCCCTATACAACCATTTGTCTTCCTTCTGTGCTGTTTCTCCCATTTTTCTCCACTCACACAGTTCTACCCACTACTCAAGGCCAGCTCAAGGCTTGCTGCTGGATCCTGGCGATCTATCCTTGGCTGAAATACGGTAGCAGCAGTTTTAGGATTACTAATTTGACAGTTCATAAGCCGCTTTATGGTTCATCTATCTCTTTGTACATATTTTTTTATCTTCTCAAGTGTGTTGAGAGGGACAAAATTTACACTCCAACTCCCCCCGGACTGAACATAATGCCATAGTTGGCACTTAGCATTCAATAGATGCTAGCTTGTATTAATATGTATTAGCACCTTCTTTAAAATAAGAATAGTGGAAGTTATAAATGTGAAACAATTACCACAGGTCAGACACGTGTAGTATCTCATTTAATTCTCAAAATAATCCTATGAGAAGGTGACATTATTCCAATTTTAGAGGTTATAAAACTCAGGCCCAGAGAAATTAAATAATTCATGTGAGTTCGTGTGAGCAGTGAGTGGACTGGACTGCGCCCTGGTCTAGTTCATGTTCACAATCACCATGCCTTCAGGAAACGTGGAATGTGATTATCAAGAGGTGGAAAGTGGCATCTGCTTGGCTCATGCTGCTGTTACAGTGTCTCTATGTTCAGCTCTAATTTAAATGGTTGCATGTCTGTCTTTCATATCACATTGCCTCTCTGTTGGCTCCCTTTCTTCATTTGTAAAATGGCAATGAAAACAGTCCCTACTTCATAGGGATGAGATGGTGCCTGTAAAGTACTTAGTATAGTGTCTGGTACATATAAAGTGGTGTTAGTGATGCTAATCTCAGCTATTATTATTGTCATCATCATCAACTTTATTACTATTTATTCTTCTTCTAAAATCATCAGTGGAGACATCTGTCAGTCACCTATTCTCTCTCTCTCTCTCCGACAAATAAAGTGAGGTGGGGGAGAGAAAGAATTCAAAGTCAGCAATGACAATTTGAGGTAGTTTGTTCTTGATGCTAGAGGGCTCACAAAGCATTCTGGGTGCAGGTGTAAATATGAATTAAAATCGGATTCCAGCAGCAGGCCCCATACTAACAGAAAATTCTGTTCTTTCCTCCTCCCTTTAGCTTACTTCATCATTCTTCTAGTATCCTCCATGCAGCTCAAGAGTCAACACATAGTTAGGATACAATATTTGTGCAATTATCTAGAGCTGTGCTGTTCAATTAGGCGGACACTAGCCATGTGTGGCTATTGAGCACAGGGATGGTGGCTAGTTCGAATTGGGATGTGCTGTTAGTGTAAAACACGCTGGATTTGGAAGACTTAGTACAAAAAAAAAAAAGGAATGGAAGACTTCACTAATAATTTTAATATTCCTTAAATTGGATGTAATTTAGTATAATTAATATAAATTAATCATTTTGGATCTATATTAAATAAAATTTACTAAAATTAATGCCACTGTTTCTTTTCACTCTTTCTAATGTGGCTTCTTGAAAATTTAAAGTTATATTTGTGGTGGGTATTATATTTCTGTTGAAGTGTGTTGGTCTAGGGAGCTATAGTTCTATTATTACAAGTGCCTGAATGTTCTTACCTTTGACTCAAAGATGGTAGAATGTGGTGACTGTATCATATGACTGTAATCTAAATATTACTCACTGAGTGTTAAATCAGAATCTCCCCATTT
>NW_024347790.1:10162064-10243195 GCF_902729225.1 Pteropus medius | reverse complement strand
GAAATACGGTAGCAGCAGTTTTAGGATTACTAATTTGACAGTTCATAAGCCGCTTTATGGTTCATCTATCTCTTTGTACATATTTTTTTATCTTCTCAAGTGTGTTGAGAGGGACAAAATTTACACTCCAACTCCCCCCGGACTGAACATAATGCCATAGTTGGCACTTAGCATTCAATAGATGCTAGCTTGTATTAATATGTATTAGCACCTTCTTTAAAATAAGAATAGTGGAAGTTATAAATGTGAAACAATTACCACAGGTCAGACACTTGTAGTATCTCATTTAATTCTCAAAATACTCCTATGAGAAGGTGACATTATTCCAATTTTAGAGGTTATAAAACTCAGGCCCAGAGAAATTAAATAATTCATGTGAGTTCGTGTGAGCAGTGAGTGGACTGGACTGCGCCCTGGTCTAGTTCATGTTCACAATCACCATGCCTTCAGGAAACGTGGAATGTGATTATCAAGAGGTGGAAAGTGGCATCTGCTTTGCTCATGCTGCTGTTACAGTGTCTCTATGTTCAGCTCTAATTTAAATGGTTGCATGTCTGTCTTTCATATCACATTGCCTCTCTGTTGGCTCCCTTTCTTCATTTGTAAAATGGCAATGAAAACAGTCCCTACTTCATAGGGATGAGATGGTGCCTGTAAAGTACTTAGTATAGTGTCTGGTACATATAAAGTGGTGTTAGTGATGCTAATCTCAGCTATTATTATTGTTGTCATCATCATCAACTTTATTACTATTTATTCTTCTTCTAAAATCATCAGTGGAGACATCTGTCAGTCACCTATTCTCTCTCTCTCTCTCTTTTACACACACGCACACACACACGCGCGCACGCGTGCACATTCCCTAGTCGATAACTGGATAGTAACTCTATCTGTTGCATTTCTTTGTACCCATACACTGAGTTGGACTGCCATTTTTTTGTAGGTCAGGCACAGTTTTAAAAGACTAAGCCACTGAGGACATCTATAAGCAGTGTTTTTAAGACAGAGATTCTTAATCATTCTGAACAGAAGAAGAACTACATCAGATTCTCCCTGAGATTTTTTCAAACCAAACCCATGGCTCCTCCAACTCCACATTCTAAATCTTTTCACTACCCCCTCCCTCAAAAGGCAGGTGTATTTCTGGAGTTGAGGATGACTGCAAAGAGTTGCTGCTGATGAGAGTATGTTATGCTTGTGAACTACCAGGTGGAAACTTCCCTTGTTGGCATTCCTCCCCCCCATCACTACCGAAAGAGAGAGTTGACAACCACTGTTGCCTAGGGCAGCAGATCGCGTTTGGCTGGATGTGGGTTTAAAGCATGCTGCTCCACCATTTATTTCCATTCTTTTTCAGTCCCTCTTACTATTAGGTGAAATCCGACAAATAAGGTGAGGTGGGGGAGAGAAAGAATTCAAAGTCAGCAATGACAATTTGAGGTAGTTTGTTCTTGATGCTAGAGGGCTCACAAAGCATTCTGGGTGCAGGTGTAAATATGAATTAAAATCGGATTCCAGCAGCAGGCCCCATACTAACAGAAAATTCTGTTCTTTCCTCCTCCCTTTAGCTTACTTCATCATTCTTCTAGTATCCTCCATGCAGCTCAAGAGTCAACACATAGTTAGGATACAATATTTGTGCAATTATCTAGAGCTGTGCTGTTCAATTAGGCGGCCACTAGCCATGTGTGGCTATTGAGCACAGGGATGGTGGCTAGTTCGAATTGGGATGTGCTGTTAGTGTAAAACACGCTGGATTTGGAAGACTTAGTACAAAAAAAAAAAAGGAATGGAAGACTTCACTAATAATTTTAATATTCCTTAAATTGGATGTAATTTAGTATAATTAATATAAATTAATCATTTTGGATCTATATTAAATAAAATTTACTAAAATTAATGCCACTGTTTCTTTTCACTCTTTCTAATGTGGCTTCTTGAAAATTTAAAGTTATATTTGTGGTGGGTATTATATTTCTGTTGAAGTGTGTTGGTCTAGGGAGCTATAGTTCTATTATTACAAGTGCCTGAATGTTCTTACCTTTGACTCAAAGATGGTAGAATGTGGTGACTGTATCATATGACTGTAATCTAAATATTACTCACTGAGTGTTAAATCAGAATCTCCCCATTTCCTTTCCCACTGTGCTTTGTGCTCTAGTGACTGCCAAACTATTTCATATTTGTGGTGCCTGGGGTACCTTCTTCTAAGGGGCCACTTGGAAATAGCTCTGTCTTTCAAAGTGCCCCTTTGTCACTCCCACATAATGTCTTTCCTATAACCACTGTACCTTCTTATTTCCGTACCCACCACTGCATATGTGTGTGTGTGTGCTGCAGGTGTGTGTAAAAGGCAGAAAGTTTTTTGTTTTTTTTTTAGGCTAGGCAACCTTGTTGACCTCACAGATTGCAAGGACCTTGTCAGCTTACAACTCCCCCCCTCTTTTTTTTTTTTTTTAATGCCTACAGCACCTGGTCTTCCTAGGTGGTCTCCCATCCAAGTACTAACCAGGCCCGACCCTGCTTAGCTTCCGAGATCAGATGGGATCGGGCTTGTTCAGGTAGCATGGCCATAGACACGTATTTTTTTTTTTTTACAGGCCTGTCATTCCTACTAGACTAGATGCTTCTTGAGGTTAGGGGCCATATTTTATTCTGTTTTATGCTCTGCAATGCTGGCACATGGGTGGCCCTCAGTAGATGTGTGTTGAACTGGAAAAAAGTTCCAGTTACAGTTATGTTGAGCAGAGTTTCATTCGACAAAGTGTTTGTGTAAAGTGCTTACGCACCTCAGCAAACCTCCCCTGGCGGATGCTTCTCTGTTCTGACAGTCAGGGTAGTGAGCTGCCTGGGCATTTCAGTGTCTCTGTTCATGAGATATGTAAATGTCTAATCACTATGTTGCACATCTGAAACTAATAGAATATTATGTGTCAACTGTAATTGAAAAATAAATTTAAAAAAATTTCATAATAGAAAAACGAAGAAAATTAGTGTTCTTTGAGTCATCTGTTCACAGTATTTCACTGTGTTTACCCACATTCATGGCTCTGCTTAAAATAGGGGAAATGTAATGCTATAGCATTAGTGAACAGCGTTAGTAAAATTAAGAAATTGTCTTGGTTTGCTAGGTCGTATCATTTATGGAATTTAATCAGAAGGAAATTATTCCCCTAAAAGAAAAAAAAACAGAACCAACTAATACTACATCCCAAACCTAATCAGTTCACTGACCTGTCAGTTATGAATCTGATGTTATCAGCAGAGATGGAAGAGTTTAATACTATAAATACAGTAGCCTTAGAAAAATTTACTTAATCAGTAACTTAATTGAGATAATACACTGTAAATCACCTGAAAAAGATTTTGTGGTATTTTTCCTGACACATAATTACTTCTTTTCTTTTTGAGACAGAATCATAATAATGAACTTGATTGAAAACTGGACTTTAGTCCTGTGAAAAACAGACTATTAAATGGTAGTCAATGACTTAAGCAGCGTTCTACTAAATACGACTATTTTATAATTGCACTGTCTCCATACCTATTATAACTAAAACAAACGAGGTGTCAGTTATCTCATCTCAGTAGCTACTTTCTAACAACCACTTTCGGCCCTCCAAGTATCAAAACCGTGTCTGCTAACACCTCCAAGTATCAAAACCGTGTCCGCTAACACGTCCAAGTATCAAAACCTTTAGTCCTGCTCTATCACTTGCATCCACTTAGAATTCAGCTGTGCAAGAGGAAGCTTCCCTTTCTTCCAAAGCTGGTTTTAGATTTTTAAGATATAACTATCTTATTAATCTCCCGGCACAAAGAGCTCCTTTGTAGAAAAGGGTTTTGTCCTCTATCCTTCAGAATCCTGCTATTAAACTCGTCAGAGAAACCTTGTCTTGCATAATGCCTGTGTCACTGGTTATGCATTTATATATGAATATGAGGCTTCTTGCTATTCATTTCTTGTTCTTCCATTTATTACAAAATAATTTTCATTGTCTTGAGTCTCATGGAGGTGGAATATTACTGATTAGGTGACCACATTTTTATTTATATAATAAAGATTGCTTGCTGGTCAACCCTTCCAGCAAGTTTTGAAACAACAGTTAAAACTTTAGGATCCTCCAAATCTGGTTTTAAGTTCTATTTCTTAAACTGTGCAATCTTGGGCAAATTTCTTAAACTCTCTAAACTGTCATTTCTAATTTTGTTACTGAGCAAGGGCTTGCTGCCTGACAAGCACAGAAGCCAATGTTATGACAACTACTTTTGAGAAAAGAAAGAACTTTTATTTGAGGGTCCACTGCTAAGAAGACAGGAGGCTAGCCTCAAATCTGTCACCCCGAGCCACTGTTTGGGGCAAGATTTAAGGAGTTTCAGAACCAGATTATGCTGGACAACAAACCCCTTTAGTTTCTGATAGAGTTCCAGAGGTCAGGTTCAGGTCATGTCCTGGTCCTTTGGTTTCGTGTATGTGTGGAGGAGATAGTTAAGGGTTCACAAGTGTTACTTGTGGGTGGTGTATCAAGGTTTAAATTTTAGGTCCAGGTCTCATTAGAAACAGGAGTGGACCAATTAAGCTGTTTCTATGGTCACAATTTTGTAAAATGAGAATAATAGTATCTTCCCAAATAGTTACTTAGCCTGAACAACCTTAGCCTTACATATAATAAGCAAATAGTTACTACTTAATATCCACATCCAAAAGTGAACTTCTGATCGTCTTCCCTCCAACCTCCCCAAACTCCCCGTGTTGGTAGATGATGATGCCATCCTTCCAGCTGTTTAGGCCAAAAGCTCTGACTCCTCTTTCTCTCACACCTCACATCCACTCTGTCTGGAAATCCTGTTGGTTCTACCTTCAACATATATGCCAATTCCTGAAGCTTCCTACTGGACTCCTTGCTCTCATCTTTGCTACTTCCAGTTTATTCTCAAGTAGTCGGAGTGAGCTCTTTAAATGTCAGGCAGATCGGGTTTCTTCTCAGAATGCTACAATGATGCCCCCTCAATTTCACTCAGAGTAAAAGCTAAAGTTTTTACAATGGCCTGCAAGAGCCTATGGGATCTGACACCTTTTCACCCTTCTCTTATCTCTCCAGCCACATTTCCTGTTACTCGCCCTGCTCACTTACCTAGAGCCACATGGGGCTCTGTGTTCCTCCACTATACCAGGCTTCCCCGTCGCCTGGGCGCTGGCTGTTCCCTCTGCTTGCAAGACTGTTCCCTCAGAGAGTCTCTCTACCCCTTCAAACCTTTGCACAAATCTTTTTAGTGAGGCCAAGCCTTACCAACTTCCACAATATCACCACTTTACCTCACTCGACTTTGTGTTACTAATATCTGTATTTTACTTATTTATTACGCTCGCTGAATTAGGTCTCCCCACCAGAATATAAGCTCCACAAACGCAGAGATCTTTGTCTCTTCTGTTCCCTGACATGTCCCAAGCACCTAGAATAGTGCTTGACAAATACTTTTGGAATGATTGAATTGTATTTAGAGTGGAAATCTAAGTAATATAGAAAACTTAGCAGTTCCTAAGTTCCATATTCTTTAGTACACTTAAAAGTTACAGTTACCCGCTGACAAATTTTGGTCACTTTATTAATGACTAAGATACCACTATATTCATGCTACATATCTTTAATCATTTATAATCCACTTTATTTTAATTTCAAGTTAAAATAAGTTGTCTTTACAACATAGGAGACTCTATGACCATGGCTAGAGTCAGTAGAGATTCTGATTCCAGTGTCCGAAGTGCGTATTCCCAGTTTGACATCTTTGCAAATGCATGCACATGCTTTCTAAATGTTTTTAAAAAATCAGCCTAATCAGAATAATGATTATTTCTACTGAGATAAAAGAGGAAATGCTATTGGGAGAAAGCCAGAAGATCTATTGATAATATTTTACTTCTTAAGCTGAGTGATAGGTATACAGATGTTGGCTTTAGTATTATTTATTATGATTTGCGTATATGTGGTACATCACATTTTGCATGTATGAAATATTTTATAATAAAAAAGAAAAAATAAAGCTAATCTAGTGTTTACTTATTCTACTACCACCCTTTATTTTCTCTCCTGTTTGATATGATATAAATCTTCTAACCAGTTTGTGGAAACATAATTGCTGTGTAATTTAGCATTTATCCCCCTTCCCAGCCCCCAACCGTCTCACCGATGAGTCTGTGACATCAGATAAAATCAGAAAGATCCTCAGCAGAATCAGAAAAAAAAATATTATACTCGCGGTTTTGTTGATTTAATCAAATTTGCAAGCTATCAAAAGGGATTAGAATATGATAAAGATAAAAATAAAAAATAAAATAAAAATGAAAATACATGATTGTTGCTAAAGAAGATTATTTTTTGAAAAGACACATATGAAGATAATAACTTCACAACTGATTATACTATTTTATCTTTCCACTAACCAAACAAAAATACTAACTAGGCAGGTTCCTTGCTTGGTTACCTTCCTTACATCTTCCCTTCCCTGATCCCAGTATGGAATAAGGATCTGATATGTTTCACCTATTCAACTAGAAGTTCACTGAGCCCTTGACCTTGGTACAGCAGCTTGAGCACTGGTATCAGACTAGCTCAGTTGAAAGGTCAGCCGTACTTCTCACTCCCTGTGTAAGCTTTTTAACCTCTCTGTGCCTTCATGTCCTCAATGATAAAAGGGGAATAATAATAACATAAACCCAGGATGTGCGGATTAGTGAAACAACACATCTAAATTAGCACAGGGTCTGGCATAGAATATAAGCCAAATGAATATAATTATTATTATTTATGATTATCATTTAGTGATAAAGAGAAAATTGAGTTGACGAAGAAGATAGAAAATAGTTCTTATGAGTCTTAGTGACTCAAATGCATAGTCAATGTTCAGGAAATGTTTGGAAACTGAGTCATGAGAAAGCATGGTGCCTTGGAGTGGTGTGATATCTCTGCCTGCTCATGCCTCAGGGCTGATCCCAAAGGGGCCAGCTGGGTCTCAGAGGCTTGCGACATTTTGATGGAACAACCCAAAGCGGAACTGATAAAGTATTCGTATACTTAGCAAACACTTTTGGAATCCTAACTATGGTGCCAGGAATTTGGCTATGCAACAGGGATGCGGTGGTGGCAGGTCACATCCTCTAGTCCTTAGAAGCTGTCCTCATGTCCTGCCTTGTCATACCTCATGTATAATCTAGTCCCCCAAACTGTTTCTAGGTCATTTGACACCATCTCTTAGTGCCGATATTCTCTCTTCTTAAGAGAAATCTAATGGTTACTTTTCCGAATATATAGCAGTTTCTTCTTCAAGTCATGTTTCTCGTGGTAATTATAACTCTAATACACATAAACATTACCACACAGCCAGTATACCAATCTAATACTTTCATCCTAGCATTTCTTATGTACTTAAGTTTATAACAAATGCTTAAACTTTAAGTTACTTGTCAGTTAGTAAGACAGGACTGATATAAAATATACACATATTTTCATACTAAAATATTAATTTTGTTAATGAGAATTATTTTATTTTGAAGAAGGAATTACTATGATTGTTCTATTGTCTATAAAATAAACTCATAAAGTTCTATAAAATTGAAAAAATTTTGGTGCGATAGACTATAAAATGCAAATTTAATTTATTATAATGTGCGGAATCACTAAAAGGTTTTAGGTATAAAAATAATTAAGACAAGATCAAAGAGGATAGAAGTAAATGGAAATAATACTTGTTGAAAGGAGAATAGTTTAAAGAAATTCAAAATGGCAATATCAAATGCAGTCATTTATGGCAATGAATTTATAAATATTTCATTCCAGTAATAATATGCAAATATCTAGAACTTTTAATTTGTAAGTGAGAAAAGGCAAAAAAAAAAAGTGGATAATTAGTATACATTCTTAGGATATAAAATTACAAAACATACCGTAGCAAGTAATGTATTTAAGATTTAAAGTAACTAGATCATAAAGTAATCCATATTACAAAATTATATTTCTTGAGAAATAATGATTAAAAAATTTTTAAATCTAATATTGGCCTGCTTAAGCTTGGGCACATCTCAGTTTTTCAATAGAATGGAAATTTGCCATCTTACATATAGGCCAGAAATTGACTGTTTTTAGATGCATTTCTCAGGAAAAAAAGCTTCAAAAGTGTTGCTATTTCAGAATCTAACAAAATCTTTTCTCATTATTATTCTTTTCCATTCTCTTTTGTTAGTGGGGAGCAATTTTAACTTTGCCAGCATTCCAGACAGGACAAATTCAAAGAAATATAGCAATTCCTCAATTGCTATTTTAATGACAGACATATGTAATCCAGTAATCTCACTTTATTGATAAATTTTCTGAGGTCCACAGAGGTTAAAGCAACTTAATCAAGGTCATCCTTGTTCTAATTAAAGACAGATATGGAGCTAGAACCCAAGGCTCCCATCTACCCAGAGAAGACACAGATATTAATAATATTGTGAAAATTATTAAGCACTAGTAGTCTGAAAATGACATCAAATTTCTTAGACCTTTCACAACCCATTAATCAGACAGGAAGTATCATCTGGAAAACATGACAGGAGGTTTCTTAGTAAGCCTCCGTTAATTTTGCCAGCCGGCATTTCTGTAAGATTGCCCATGTGCCATGCCGGAGTGAGGCCGGAGAAAAAATTGCCACTGGAGATTTATTCAAAGGGACAAAGGCTCTCTTTTTAAAATTTCTGTTCAAAGGCCCATCATTTAAAATTATTTGTTTAAACCACATTATACCACCAAAAATAATATCCTGAGGACTGATAAAGTCATGTGCTTTTCCCTCTATATTATTTCCCTATTTTTCCACTTCTCTTTCTCTAATCATCACATTAAAAGTCTTTTTTTGAATGGCTTTGCTGGGAATTGCTAAGAGACGACACGTTTAGGGCTCCACAGGGTATGAATGATAAGAAATAGCTCCCCAGAAGGAAAATAAGAGATACACTGGGCAAAGTCTTCAGCGGCCCCCCCTTCCCCCCGCGCTAAGGCATCCTACTTTGTGCCCTTCGCGCTAAAAAACGGCCTCTGGACGTTAATTTCCAAGTCAAATCACAAAACCCATGCCTGGTGTCCAAATCTTTCCTCTATCTTATTTTAAAACGAAAAGGGCAATAATAACTGTTCGGAGGAAAAGTTATTTTTAAAAAGAAGAAGCAGCTGTCTGGAAGTTTTAAAAGAGGGAAACACTCTAAAGATGCATCAGAGACACTCAAATTCTCCCAGGCCGTGCATTTAATCCACAGCGCCCTAAAACGTCCCAAGAATCCCTTCAGAGTTGCTCAGGCTCCCGAACCTGTTGGACAGACAACGGTTCATACCAGGGCCCCTGTGAACTTGTAGCAACAATTTTTTGGGCAGGAAACCAGTCAAATCTGACGAAACAAGAGCGCGGGGAAGGCGAGTCCAAGCCCCCGACACCCCGTAGAGGTGGGTCAAGTACAGCGACCCGCGATGAGGACCCCGGGGACCTGCTCCCCTCGAGGGCCAGCCGGGGAGGAGGGGCGCGAGTTCATCGGGAAACGCGGGGTCTGGCCTTGCACCCCAAGGTGCTTGACACGGGGTCCCGCGACAGCCCCGAGGTCCCGGCTGCAGCTCCCCGCGCTCCCGGCCCGGCCCGGCCCGCACCGCTTACCTCGACGGCCTTGCGGGGACTTGGCGGGGGCGCGGTTCGGCGACGGGGCACCAGCCAAGAAGGCGACGCGGTGCTCCGGGCTGCGCGCGGCTCAGGTCGGTGGCCTCGAGGAGGAAGTGGTGTCAGCCCTGCCCTTCCCCCGCCGCGCGCAGACGTGGGGCGCTCGCCGCGCTGCTTTGCATCCGAGGTGCAATAGGGGCGCCTGGTCGGAGACACGAGGAGAAACGCTCACGGGGAACGCCTCCGAGAGCCCCGCGCCGCTCTGTCCCACTCATCGGTTTGTGTCTCATTTCCCCTTACTTCCCCCCTCTACGCCACAGCCTTGAAGAAGAAAAAATATTTTTTTTCTAATTCTGGGAAAAGTGTGCCTTCCAGTCTCACCCCTCCCTTACCTGCGCCGCGCCCCCCACCCCCTTCTCTCCGGAGCGACCCTTCTTTGTCGCCCCGATATATTAGTGGCTGTGGGATTTGGGGCCAGGCGATGGGTCCACAAAAGCACTAGAACCCAATGTCTTTCAAAAACAGTCTTCCTAAGCGTTTACTTCAGCCCTTTCTGTGCTTCCTCCTTCGGGCGGGTTGTGCAAGGCCCGCTTTCCGGCCGCGCGCAGCCCACCCGCAGGGGACGCGACGCGGGAGTGGCGCGCGCGCGGGTCCGCGGGGTCCGCGCCGATGCCCTGAGTTCGCGGGGCTCTGCTAGAACCCGGGAGAGGGCGGGGGTGCTGGAGGAGGGGTGGGGGAAAGGCGCGCTCAGCGGAGGTCGTTTCTCATCCACCCGAGTGACAAAGCCCCCAAAGCTTAACCACACTCAGTGGGCGGGCGAGGCTGTGGCCTCTCACACAGTGCTGCTGGAAATCCAAAATAGTATGATTCCTGAGGGTGGGGAGTGCCGCTTCGGCCACAGCTATTTAATTTACATATGCAATTACCCTTTGACCCAGAGATCCTACTTCTAAGAAAGTATGACAAAGACGCAGTGATGGCAAAAAGTAATGAATGCCATAGGCACCAGGTCATTCTTGGCAGCCTGATTTTGTGACACCCAAAGACTGACTGGAAATAGACCCAGTCAGTGACTGTTGCGAGTGGAGTCTCCTGAGAGAAAGTGGGGGAAATACAGAAGTTAAAATCAGTTACGATTTGTAAATGTGGTTGAACCAACCTCCTCTTCCCCTATGCAACTGCTTTCAGATGTTTATATCTGGGGAGGTGGTGGAGACGTAAAGATAGAAATTAAACATATAAATTAGGTAATTCCAGATAGTTCAGTCATTTATTTAACGAGAAACTATAATAAATGAGAAAGTCTAAGAACAATGAAAACAAGTAGTGAAGGAAATAATTCCATTTCCCATGGATGGTACCTTCTAGTTGGGAGAAAACGAACAAACAATAAATATTTAATATGTCAAGTAATGTATTTTACAGGAAATTTAAAAGCGAGAGAGAGAGAGAGAGAGAGAGAGAGAGAGACAGAGAGAGAGAGATGGGTGTGGGTGGAGTCGCTGGCCAATTAGGATCATCCACGAAGATCTGTCTGATCTGTGACACCTGAGCCAGACCTAAATGCATATGAATTTTGGGGTGAGAATATTCCAGGCTGAAGGAAGAGCAGCACAGTGAAAGGTCCTGAGTTAGGAGGGCACTTGAGATGTTGGAAAAACAGGAAGGAAGGGACCATTTTAGTTATGGATTACTGTGAGCCACGGGAGGCCATTTGAAAGCTCTGAACAGACAGAACGTCAAGTCAAGCAATGAAGTGACTTTTATGGGAAAGGAAATGATGTCAGGGAACACCTCTTTGCAGAGAAACAAAAAGGGGCAACCATTCAGGGACTCAGAAAAGCATTCCAAGAGAGGGAAGAGCAAGAAATGGTCTCGAGATAGGAAGGTAGAAGATTAGGAAGAAGGCAATGTGACTGGCCTATAGCAGTGGTAGAGGATGGTGACAGAGAGAGAGGCAAGGACCAGATCAAGCAGGGCCTTAGGGTCAGCCTTGAGGACTTTGGGTTTTATTTTAATTACAATGGGGAATTATCGGAAGGTTTTTAGTCAGTACATGATTTAAATTCTATATGCCATCATGCTGGTTGGTGATTGAAAAATCGATTGAAAGAGGCAAGAGAAAAAAAGCAGAGATTACTCAGTAAACTGAGGCCATAGTGTTGTAGCCGCCAGCCCCTGAAAGAACACGGACCACCAGAAATCAGTGAGTTATAGGAAACACATTCTTCATTCAGCCAGCTGGCTCTGCCAGGGGTACGCAGACCCCAAATTAAGCAGCCCTGAAATGTAGAGGTACAGGGTTTTTAAGCCCTAAATCCCATTCCTCATTCTGTCTTAACACAAAAGTCTATTTTTCTTCTGTTTACTAACTGTCAACCCACAGGTCGGTTGTGCAAGCGGGGGTACAGAAGCAGAAAGCTTATTGTTAGAATGTTATGTTCCCATGGGCGATAGCCTATGTTCCCATGGGTGATAGCCAAGCAGTAATTTTCCAGCCAGCACAATAGTCCAGGTGAAAGATGATGATAGCTTTGATTAGGAGCCTTGACAGTGGAGATGGTGAAGAGTTTGGATTCAAGGTACAGTCTCAAAGTGGAACCAACAGCGATTGCTGCTGGGCTGGTCTAGGGTTGGGGAGTGGCAGAGGGGATTAGGAATCGAATGTAAACTGGTGTGACTGGAGTGTTAGGAAGTCCTGAGAGGCAAGGCTAGGTAAAGAAAGGCCAGTAGTGACAAACTGTGGAACCACGTGAACCATGTCAAGGGTTGTTTACTCAGCCTAAATGCAAAGAGAGTGTGCGAAATAATATTTTAAGCTGGCAGGTGGTGGGATTTATGTTTTAGAAAAATCACTCTGGCTATAGTTTGGGGAATTGATCAGGTGAGGAAAAGAATGGGTGCAGAAAGATTTCTGAGCTAGGCTGGGTGAGAGGTTACGTTGGGTCGGACTTGGTTGGTGGCAGTGAGAATGGAAAGAAATGGATGAACCTGAGAGATATTTAGACGGTAGTGACGGGAGAGTGTGAGGACTGAATATGGGCTGAGTGAGGAAGAGCGGGGAGCCCAAAGTGACTCCTAAGAATCGAGCTCGGATAATTGTGGAGGGCACTGCATTTCATTGAGATGAGCAATGCTAGAAGAGGCCTGTTTGGGGGAGAGAAAGAGGATGTTTTCTTTTGAGCAAGTTGAGTTTGATGCGCCTTTGAGACATCCAGTTGGAGACTTGTAGTAGAGATGGTGCGAGAGAGTGCCTTTAGCGTTAGAGATACACAGTTCGAGTAATCTACCTACAGGTGGCCACCGACGAGATTGCTTAGGAACTTTAAGGATTGCCATCATTCTAAGTAGAGGAAGCTGAGCCTGCAAAGGAGACAGTAAGTAAGAGCTTTAAAGGGGTAGGAGGCAAACCTGGGGAAGGTAATATTGTGGAAGTCACAAGAATGGGAGGGAGTGATCAGCCATGTCCACATCTGGAGATGTTGAAAGGCATGTAAGATGAAGACTGAGGCCTGTCCGTCCAACTCTAGCACTGTTAGTGACCTCAGAGACCTATTTCAATAGCATGATGGGCTGGAGGCCAGACTGGATTGAGATGTGAACAGGGTGTAAAGAAATGAAGACAGTGAGCAAAATAACCCTTTTGAAAAGTTTGCCTGTGAAGAAGAGGAGAGGTATGGGGAGGCAGTGAATGTGGCATGTGAAATCGAGGAAGATTTTATTTATTTTTTTAAAATGGTTTTCAAATAGGAAGAATTCAGATAAGAGCGAGGAGTTGAATATTAGCGAACGGAGATAATTGATGGTGAAAAGTTCTTGAGACTGAGGAAGTGGATAGGGTCCAAAGCAGAAATAAATGAATGAGTCTTTAGATAAGATAAATGAGACCTTTTCTATTTTATCAGAGCAGATAAGGATTTTCTTTTTGAGAGCTGTAAAATAAGGAAGTTCTAATCTAAGGCTTCTATTATAAAGTAAGAAGAGAAGTGGGGGCATCTGCTAAAAGAGAGGTAGGATGTAGGCAGGTCATAGATTTGGGGAGCTGGAGAAAGTTTGACAAGGTCATTGCAGAGAATGGGAAAGTGAGTCTATCAGAAAAAAGTAATAGGATTTCCAGACAGCCTGGGGGTCTGTTTGAAATTGCTGATTATGATGGAGTGGTCTGCTCAAATCTATGACTTTCCTGCAGGGCTAGGTTACCTAGGTTTGAAGAATGGTTGGCCAAAATGGGAGTGGCCAAACTAGCCAACTGGAAAGATGGGTATTGTGGCCAGGAGGTAGGCAGATTACATTTTGCTTCTGGAGGTAGCAAGATCATGGGTGCTTATATTGCCCAAGGTGTGACCGTGGGCCTGGATGGCTGAGGTAATCAAGAGAATGAGAAACCAAGGGGTTGTGTGTATCTTCCCAGGTAATTGTTCGAGTCATTCAGAATTAGGGTGGCCACATAACTTCTTGTTGAGTCTGGGTCATTTGAGAGCACGCAAATGTTCCAGACAAACAGAATGATGACAAAATTTAATATCACCTTAAAAAAAGATTAAGAGTCAGGTGTCAGGGTTTTGAAATGAGAGACCTTTTTTGAGTTTTCTTCTCGTTTTTTTTTGAAATGAGAATTTGTTTCTGGTAAAGACCCTGAAGTGGTATTGCTGGATCATTTGGCGGTTCTATTTAAATTTTTGGAGGAATCACCATACTGTTTTCCACAGTGTTCGCACCAATTCACATTCTCAGCGACAGTGGACAAAGGTCCCCTTTTCTCCACGTCCTCAGTAACATTTGTTACATCTTGTCTTTTTGATAATAACCATTCCAGCAGGTGTGAGATGTTATATTATTGTTTCGATTTGCATTTCCCTGATGATTAATGACGTTGAGCATCTTTTCATATAACTGTTAGCCATCTGTATGTCTTTCTTTGAAAAAATGTCTATTCTAATCTACTGCCCATTTTTAAACTGAATTTTTTTTTGGTTATTGAGTGTATGAGTTCTTTACATATTTTGAGTATTAACCCCTTATCAGATATATGATTTGCAAATATTTTCTCCCATTCAGTAGGTTGCCTTTTCATTTTGTTGACGGTTTCCTTTGCTGTGCAGAGGTTTTTAGTTTGATGTAATTCCACTAACTGATTTTTGCTTTTGTTGTTTTTGCTTTTGGTGTCTGATTCAAAAAATCATCACCAAGATCTACGTCAATGAGCTTACCACCTGTATTTTCTTCTAGGAGTTTTATGATTTCAGGTCTTACTGTTGTGGCACGAATGATTCTGAGACCCACGGAGCCAATTGAGATGAATTATGAGCCTTTATTAGCTGGCTGGCGACTGACTCTCTACCACGCAGGGTTAGAGGAGATCAGCCCTGGGGTTTGAGAGTGAGGCAGCTATAAAACCTAGAACAAGCAAGCAGATTACAGAAGCAGAAGTTGGCCATTAGCACAATACATCACCTAGTACCACACCCTGGTTAACAAGTAAGTGGATTATAGAAGCAGCCATTGGCCATCTTCATATCTTATACAATACACCTCCTAAACTACACCCAAGCAAGTAGGATAACTTCTGATATCTAAAGATATTTCTTCCCTGTAGCTGACTTAGCTAGTTGGCTCACTTGAAAATTTTCCACCCTTAACATTACATTCAAGTCATTAATCCATTTCAAGTTAATTTCTGTGTATGGTGTAAGAAAGTGGTCCAGTTTCATTCTTTTGCATATGGTTGTCCAGTTTTCTCCAAACCATTTATTGAAGAAACCATCTTTTCTCCATTGTATATTTTTGTTCCTTTGTTATAAATTGATTGTTTGCAAACCCATATATGGGTTTATTTCTTGGCTTTCTATTCTGTTCCATTGATATATTTGTCTGTTTTTATGCCAATACCGTACTATTTTGATTACTATACCTTTGTTATATAGTTTGATATCGGGGAGCATGATGCCTCATGAGAAAAGATGTTGTGTTTTGTGTTGGTTTTTTTTTTTTTTAATAAAAAGATGAGCAACTAATGGTCTGCAAGTAGCAATGGGGAGCATGGAGAACAGCAAACTCACCTCCTAAACTTTGTCTTCCTGGAGTATGAAGGAATAAAACTACTTTCTCTTTGAGAAAGCTGCAATGGGAATCATGTCCTCGGTTAAAGCACCGGAGTAGAGGAACACTTCAGAAATAGCTTCAGCATACAGGAGTGGCAGCGAAAAGGTCTGAGAGATGGCAAAGACAATGGCAGAATGAATCACAGACAAGGAAGAACACAATATCATGGGATGATGATGTGGGAGAAAATTCCCCAGGTGGCTTCTTTTTTTGCAGAGGGACTAATGAAGCCGTCTTCCGGGAACATATCTGCAGAGGATGCTGGCTAGTGGCTAGAGAATGTGGGCTATGGGACTGCAGAGAAACTGGGTTTAAATTGAGTTTGATTTTAACTGGCATGTCCCACATGTATTTTAACTGGCATGTCCAACATGTATTTTGGCCCATTTCTTCCCGGCTAAAGGGCGCTTTCTCCTTCTGGCAAGAGACCTGAGCTGATCTGTATCAAGTATCCTGCTACCTTTTTGTGGGAGGGCGGTATTTTTTTTCTTTTGTTTAGCATTTTTATAAAGTTTTGCCCATTTATTTCATTTGGCTTGTCCTTAATTGTAGGGAGTATTTATTTCTAATTTAAAGGGATCACTTTAATGCCATCTGTAGCACACTATATTTTGTAAAGACGGTGGCAACCAGCTCTCCCCTCCCCAGCAAGAGGTAGAGTCCATTTCTTTCCCTCTCCTTTGAATCTGAGCAGGCTCTTTGCACTCGACCGGCTCTTTTAGCCCAAAGCAGTCACCAAGCAGAGTACTCCTACAAAGAGAGAGGCCACGTGGAGGGGCACTGAGGCATCAGACGTGAGGTGAATTTGCCATCTTGGACCCCAGCACTGCCAAGCTTCAGAGGACTTCAGTCCCAGCTCTTATCTAAATGCAAATGCGGGAGAGACCGGGAGAACCACTTAGCTGAGCAGAATGAAGCCACAGAGTCCTCAGAGACAATAATAAATCACGATGTTAAGCCTCTAAAGTTTGGTTTGTTCACAGATAGACTCAAGACACCATCTTGGGTACCTCGGCTTCTCATTTTTTTGTCTTGTGCTTTAACTCTTAAGATACAAACTGTCAATAAAAAATAACTCTGCTTATGAAGTCTATTTTAATCATAACATGCATATGTAATTAGTATACTGTAATTATATGTTATATATATAGTGTATTTATTTCCTCTTGCCTCCTAACAAAATTCTTCCTGGCTTTTGTTCTCAGCCATCCCCTTCCTGCTTCACGCCCCAGCCATACTCAGAGGGAGGAGTACCAGAAAGGCAGGGGCGGAAGAACAGCAGCAGGAGGAGGAGGATGGGAAAGAAAAGAGAGAGCTCAAGAAGACTTGCCAGAGGATTTTCGGTGAGGAGCTGAGAGCAGAGCAAGGAGAAAGATGTTTTGGAGGCAACTGCAAGATATGAGAGAGGTAGAGAGTGAGAAGAAAGGGCACAGGGTGGGGGGAGCGGGATTTTAAGACTCGGTTTAAAATTAAACTTGGCTGATGGTTTCTTTGCATTGACACTGTGCAGAGGCTATGCCCATGGGAACCTTGTGTTAGTCAGGTTACTTAATAAGCATTAACATCTGTGAAATACTAAGATACATTTGCATATACTGTATCGCCCCAGGGCATGCAGTCTGTAAAGCAGTTGTCATTGCTACCTAATATCATTGACCAAAAGTACAAAAGGAACAGGAATTGTTTGATCTGCAAGGAACAAAATCCATTCAAATGGGCTCAAGCCAAAAGAAGATCTTGAAGGAAAGCTCTGATAGCTCAATGAACTTAGACAGGAAGTACAGATGGGCTTTTCAAACTAGAGGACCACCAGGAAGTCTCTCCTTCTCTCTTTTGCTATTCTTCTTGAATTTTTTTTTATTGTGGTAAAATATATATGATATGAAATGTATCATCTCAGCCGTTTTTATGTGTACAGTGCAGTGGCAGTAGATGTATTTATAATGTTGTCTAACCATCACCACTATCCATATCCATAGCTCTTTTCATCTTGTAAAACAAACTCCATACCCATTGACCACTAACTCCCCATTCTCCCCTCTCCCAGCCCCTGGCAACCACCGCTCTGCTTTATGTTGCTATGATTTTGACTAAATATCTCATATAAGTGGAATCAATCATACAATATTTGTCTTTTCGAAACCGGCTTTTTTTCACTTAGCATAATGACCTTCAGATTCATCAGGTTGTAGCTTAAGTCAGAATTTCCTTTCTTTTTAAGGCTGAACAATATCGCATTGCATGTATATACACATTTTGCTTATCCTTTCTTTCATCAGTGGACACTTGGACTGCTTCCACATTTTAGCTATTGTGAATAATGCTATGAACATGGGTGTACAAATACCTCTTTGTGCTCTTGCTTTCAATTCTTTTCCATATAAACCCAGAAGTAAAATTGCTGGACCATATGGTAATTCTACTTTTAATTTTTTGAGAAACTGCCCTACTGTTTTCCACAGTGGCTGCACCATTGTACATTCCCATCAACAGTTCCCAAGGAGTCCAATTTCTCCACATGCTCACCAACACTTGTTATTTTCTGTTTTTGTTTTTTGTTAATAGCCATCTTAGTGGGAACGAGGTGGCATCTCACTGTGGATTTGATTTGTATTTCTCTGATGATCAGCATTTTATTCTCTTCTTTGGAGAAATATTTATTAAGTCCTTGCCCATTTTTAAAAATTTGTTGGTTTTCTTACTGTTGAATTTTAGGCGTTCTCTATATATTCTAGATATCAATTCCTTAGCAGATATATGATTTTTAAATATTTTCTCCTATTCTGTGGGCTGCCTTTTTACTTTGTGAATGTTATCTTTTCATGCACAAAGTTTTAAAATTTTTGTGAAGTCCAATGCATCTATTTTTTCTTTGGTTGCTTGCTCCCTTGGTGTCAGAGCTAAGAAACCATTGCCAAATCCAATGTCGTGAAGTTTTGCCCTATGCTTTCTTCTAAAGTTTCATAGTTTTAGGTCTTACATTTAAATCTTTGATCCATCTTGAGTTAATTTTTTTGAAAAGACTGTCCTTTCCCCATTGGATGGTCTTGGCACGCGTGTCCGAAATCATTTGACCGTATATGTGAGGGTTTATTTCTGGACTCTCTATTCTATTCCATTGGTTTATACGTTAGTCTTTATGCCAGTACTATACTTTTTTTTGATTACTGTAGCTTGGTAGTAAGTTTTGAAGTCAAGAAGTGTGGATATTCCAGCTTTGTTCTTCCTTTTGAAAATTGTTTTGACTATTCAGGGCCTTGTGGGATTCTATACAAATTTTAGGATAGGGTTTTCTATTTCTGCAAAAAGAATCATTGGGATTTTGACAGGGATTGCATTGAATTTGTAGATTGCTTTGAGTAGTACCGACATCTTAACAATATTAAGTCTTCCAATCCATGAACATGGGATGTGTTCCCATTGACTTATGTTTTCTTTAATTCCTTTAAACAATGTTTTATAGTTTTCATTGTACAAGTCTTTCACTTCCTTGGTGAAATAATTTCTAAATACTTTATTCTTTTTGATGCCATTGTAAATGGAATCATTTTCATAATTTCCTTTTCAGATTTTTTCGTTGTTAGTGTATAGACATGCAACTGATTTTTGCATGTTGACTTTGTATCCTGCTACTTCGCTGAATTCATTTATTTGCTCTAACTATTTGTGTGTGTGTGTGTGTGTGTGTGTGTGTGAGGAATCTTTAGGGTTCTCTACATATAAGTTCATGTCATCTGCAAACAGAGATAATTTTACTTCTTCATTTCCAATATGGATGTGTTTTCCTTGCCTAATTGTTCTGGCTCAAACTTCTAGTACACTGTTGAACAGAGGTGGTGAGAGTGCACACTCTGACTCTTGTCTTGTTCTCGATCTTGGAGAATAAGCTTTCCGGCTTTTATCATTGACAATAAAGTTTGCTGTGGGTTTTTCATGTACGGCTTTTATTATGTTGAGATAATTACCTTCTATTCCTAATTTTTTGAGAGTTTTTATCATGATAGGATACTGAATTTTATCAAATGCATCAATTGAGATGATCATGTGATCCCCCCCTTCATTCTGTTAATAAGGTATATTACATAAATTAGTTCTCATATGTTGAACCACCCTTGCATTTCAGAAATAAATGCCACTTGGTCATTGTGTTTAATGTTTGCTAGTGTTTTATTGAGGATTTCATCACTCTTTTGTGCTGGTATGATTTATACATAGTATTCTCTGCCCAACTGCTTCTTTCTCCTTTTTCTCAAAATCAGCTTTCTTTGCTCTGTTTCAAACACAGCCACTGCCTTAGATCAGATCTGGAATCTAGACTCCGACATAGAGATTTCTGTGCAGAAAGATCATTGGGAATGATCTCAAGAGCAATGCCTGTAAAGGAGTGAGGGAAGAAATATTGGGAGGGAGAAGTTTAACTGTGGTGTGTAAACAACAGAGGCTTTAGCCAATTCTGCAGAGAGCTCTCCGCAAGGGCAGCAGGACCTCCAAATTCCCCATATTGACCTGTTATTGGATACTTCTGTTCCTGGGTGCTAGAGAGGGACTCAGTTATGAGCAGTCAGCAGCTGCCACTCCGGCAGAGGGGACGTTGAGCTTTGGGCATCCACTTCAGGTACCCAGTCCAGACCGACCTCGTGTCATCTCAAACATCAACTGAGACTTAAGAGAATCCCTATGTTTTACTTCCAAATTCCCAGGAGTCAGGATCTGGTTGGCCATATTTGATTAGGTATCTTTCTCCTGTTCCTAGCAGCTCTGGCTTTGGAAGTGAGGTCATGAGGCGTATTATCTTCTGGATATTAACTGTTTGCTAATAGCTAGTTGGCAAAATAGTTATAGTTTGTGATTCTAAATGTAAATCAGCAAAGATTTGGTAATCAGTCTCTATAGCAGATATTGTTTGACTAAGATTTTTGTTAAAGAGAAGTTATGTTTTGTTGAATCAGTAGCAAACTTTCAGATAAATATGATTCCAAAAGTCAGAATGTTTATGCATGTAGGAAAGTGATGGAGAAGTCATGTAAAAATAAAAAATCAAACCCACATTGATCTAGAAGACAGACTGAATAGTTACCTTTTAACAGCACTTTTGTTTTATCATCTTAACAGTTTTGCCTTTTCCAGCATGTCGTATAAATGGAATCATAAAGTATGTAGCCTTTTTGGATTGGCCTCATTCGCTTACCAGTATGCGTTTAAGATTTATCCATGTCTTTGTGTGGCTTCATACCTCTTTCCTTTTTATCACTGAATAGTATTCTTTTGAGTAAATACAGTGCAATTTGTTTATCTAGTCACCAAAGAAATTTGGATGGTTCTAGTTTTTGGCAATTATGGATAAGGCCTCTATAAACATTCACATGCAGGATTTTGTGTGGATATAAATTTTCAAGTCAGTTAGATAAATTTTTAAGAGTATGATTGCTGGATCATATAAGACTGTGTTTAGCTTTGTACGAAACTGTCAAACTGTCCTCCAAAGTGACCTACCATTTCGTATACCCATTAACAATAAATGAGAGCTCTGCTGCTCTGCATCTTCACCGGCAACTGATGTTGTCAATTTTTGAAACTTTAGTCATTTTAATAGGTATGTAGTTGTATCTCATTGTCATTTTGATTTGCATTTCCCCAGTGACAAATGATGTTGAGTATTTCTTAATATGCTTATTTATTATCGGATGTCTTCTTTGGCGAGGTGTTCTTTTAGATCTTTTGCCCACTTTATTTGGCTTTATCGTATTGTTAAGTTGTAAGTGTTCTTTACTTATTTTGAGAATACTAAATTTTTACTATCCAATTCCTGCTCACTCAGTATCCACCCTAGCTAGGCCTAAAAAACCTCTTCTCTCACCCCCGTTGCCTTTCATGGAGTGGTAGCCAATGGCAGCTACCATCAGTCAGCTTGTGTTTAAAAGTCCAAATTTGGTGAATGGTAGTTTAGGGCTGTCAATGCAAAGTGTGTGAAAGTACAGGCTACAAAATCAGTATGTAAAATATTTTCTCTATTAAGAAAGGGTCACCTGTTTCATCCAGTGTGATTCTCAACCCTGGGTGCACAGTAGAACCACCAGGGGAGCCGTAAAAATACTGATGTCTTGGTCAAAATCTTAAAATAATTGTTGATATCAAAACTTCTCTGCTGACTAAAACCATTTGGGACACTACTAGATACCCACCAGAATGGCTAAAATTAAAAAGATCGATCATACCGGGTGTTGGCAAGGGTGTGGAGGAGATGGAACTCTCATACAATGCGGGCAGTAGTAGAAATGGTATTACAGCTTAGAAAACAGCTCAGCTGTTTATTAAAAAGTTAAACACACTCTCACCATGACCTGGCCGGTCCACAACTAGGTATCTGTCTGAGAGAAAGAAAAGCATATGTTTACCTAAAGACTTGTTACGTGACTGCTGATAGCAGCCCCATGCTGGGAACCACTCACATGTCCATCATAGGTGAATGCATTAACAAACCGTGAAATAATTATGCGGTGGAATACTACTCTGCAATAAAAAAGAATAAACTACTGACCCATGCAGCAATGTCGGTGAATCGCAAAATATTTACGCTGAGTGGGAGAAGCCAGATTAAAAAAGAATCCATGTTGTGTGATCTCATCTACATAAAATTCTGGGAAATTCAAACTAATCTATAGAGAGAAAAAGCACAGGGAAGGTGAGGAAGGAGAGAAAAAGGGAGAATTATAGAAGGACACAAGGAAACTGTTAGGAGTGATAAACATGTCTATTATCTTGATTTTGGTGATGGTTTCCATGGGTGTGTACTTATGTCAAAACTAACATTTTAACATGTGCGGTTTACTATACGTCAATTGTACCTCAGTAGAGCTATAAAAAATAAAGACCTTGCACCTTGGAGTGTTACTCGATTCATGTTTTCAAAAATGTAATTTTAAAAATCTATATATTAAATTTTAGTTAAAATCTTGTTCATCAACATAAGTCAAACTTTAACTATGATGTTATTAATTATAACAAATATCGATAGAGAAGAATCACTGCTTGAGATTTTCTATAACTGAACATCTTATTGTTGGAAGCCTTGATCTAAAATATAAATGAGAGAGAAAATGCAAATGTGGGAAGAAATATGAAGTCAAATACTATGATTTTTCCAGAAGCTCTGTCTACTGGATGTTACAGAGCCTTATAGGTACTGTTGGAAGGTGATGAATTAATAGGTGTGTTTTAACAGCACAGAGGGTTTTGTACCAGGACTGAACACACTGCAAAAAAGCACAGGGTTTAAGAAATGCTAGTTTTACATATTTAAAGAATTTAGAACACAAACTTACTACAGATCTTTTTCATCCAAAT
Source organism: Pteropus medius (assembly GCF_902729225.1). NCBI lineage: Eukaryota > Metazoa > Chordata > Mammalia > Chiroptera > Pteropodidae > Pteropus > Pteropus medius. Next base: position 10,220,071 of record NW_024347790.1, on the reverse strand, counting down.
TAAGCTCTTTTATCTCCCTTTTTGCTAGATCTATATGACTCCTGGTAATAGAGGCCAAGACAAACTCCTCGGTCTAGCCGGTGAAATACCATTAAGAGGAAAAGAAGAATTCTAACTGCTTCCAATTTAAAATAGTTAATTTTCTGTATGTGTGTTTGCATGGCAAGATGATAACAGATTGATTAAAGTAAGAAAAAAATGTGCATTAGAATTTATTGTAATTGACCTCATTTAGTGTTTTAGAATCTCAAATTAAGATTTGGCAGATTTTATTGGGCATGGAGTCACATTTAAATGCTGGCCATAAACTGCCCAGCTGGATATAAGATCAATACAAATTATTTCCCTAAGGCGTATGGATTACAGAAAAGGTCTTATTCAATAGAAGCATTTAAATTATGGTTTGCATTACATTAAATAATTTTATTTATCCTTCTTAGAAATAAAAGAGAATTCCTGCTCTTTAAAATAAATCTCAATTTCAATGACAGATACGCGTTGTAAATTTATGATATGATAGTTTGGGCTAGGCATATAATAATAATAACTATTGCTTTTTATTTTCCTTCTGTAAACATTAGCTTTTATGCTCTATGATTAATTTTTTTCACTTTTAAACAAAATAAGCAAAACAGAAACAGACTCATAGATACAGAGAACAAACTAATGGTTGCCAGATGGGAGGGGGGTTGGGAGGCTGGATGAAAAAGGTGAAGTAATTAAGAAATACAAATTGGCAATTACAAAATAGTCACAGGGATATAAAGTACAGCGTAGGTAATATAGTTAATAATCTCGTAATAGCTATGTATGGTGCCAAGTGGGTACTTGACTTATGGGGGGAATCGCTTCATAAGTTATACAAATGTCTAACCACTGTGCTGTACACCTGAAACTAATATAATATTGAATGTCAACTATAATTGAAAAATTTTTTTTCGCTTTTACAACAAATCTCTTTCCTAATTGAGGTATAATTTACATACAGAGAAATGCACAGATTCTACATGTATAACTTAATGAGGTTTTCTTCCCCTTGATGGTGTTTGTTTTGATGAAGTCTAATGTCTCAGTTTTTCCTCTTATAAGTCATTTTTTGTGTCTTATCTAAAAATCTCCATCTGGTGTTATATTCTGTGATCTGAGGTCAAAGTATAAAAGAATTGATCGCTAGAAATTTTAACTTCTAATTAGAACCATGTCAAATTTTTTTCTCCACCTTTTAATTGTAATTGATCTCAAAAAAGGAATAAGAAAAACACCATATTGTTTTCCTCTCCTGGAGCCATGCTTGCAGTCAGACAATGAGATGGTATTTGGTAAAATCACCGTTTTTATCAACAGTTCTTTTATTTCGGTTCCCATCCTTATTTCAATTGATTCTGTTATTTTTATTAATATTTTGAAAGAAATCATACTTAATTTTTTTTCCAGAATATCTTTTATGACGATATGGTTCTTTTTCATTTGACTCTTGTGAAACTAATTCCAACGAACTTCCAAGTGCAGGCAGGGTCACAGAGTCTGTGTCCCCTGGTCCCCTTCTGCTTCTGTCTGTGGAACCTCATGTGGGTAAATGATGAAAAAAATGGGATACTATAGGTTCCCCATAATGTGCTACTTTTAATCTAAGCAGAACTTTTTCAATATTTGTTACTGAAATATTTCAATTAAAATAATTTAATTTACTTTGGAAACTAAAGGAAAGTCACTAGATAGAAGTAATATAGGGCTTATATCAGAGTGATATACTGTTACTTACATTTAAACATGCGGTTACTATAATGATTAGTTGAGATAATGTACATAAAGCAATTAAGAAGTACCCAAATAGCTGCTAAACAACCTTCCCCCACCCCAAGCAATTAAGTCTTTTCCAGAAGGAAGACCCGTTTATTTACAATACAATTTTTTCTACTTTTTTTTTTTTAAACACATCCTCTTTCCTCCAATTTTTCACTTTCTCTTGAGAATCTCTGGTTGTACTTACTCAGGGATCATAATGATCTGGAGAATTGAGCTCACAGGGACCTGCCAAGGGAGCGGAGTTGGACGGGCACAGACGCCACAAAGCATGATAGACAGTTTCCAATGCTGTATCTCAACATTTGTGTGTGTCTATTGTGTCTGTGTGTGTGTGTGTGTGTGTGTGTGTGTCTGTGAGACATGGTGTTTTTTAACTCAGGCAATGTACTGCTTGAAGCTCATGCCTTGATTTTCCATTCCAGCTGCTGCAAATGCCGTTTCAGGAAGTATATGATACATGGATGAAGAGAGAAATAAATATCACAGGGCTAAATTATCAAGACTATTACAAAGAATGTAAATAACAAATGTATAATACAAATAAGCAGTATTTTGGTATAAATTTGCAATACAAATAAGCAGTATTTTGGTATAAATTTGCATTTGCATGAAGAGATTATTTAGTAACGAATATGATTAAACTACATTGGAGACATGTCAGAATTATATGAGTTATATGAGAACTGACATGTACGATGTCAGTTCACATGAAACCTTATGTGAATAAGGTTTAAGGGAATAAACCATCTAAAGGCCATGTCCCGGTCTGAAGCTATCAAAAGCTTTTCACCAGCTCATGAGAAAAGAGAGTGTAGGTTCTGCTTTCTCTCCCTGTCGATGCCTGGGCTAAGTAAATGTTCCTCCTGTCCGCCTTCCAAGGGGTCACCTCTGTTATCATTCATTTCTTCACTGCCCTTGCTTACTGTTTAGCTCATTTGCCTAGATTCTGAGGCCATTTTTCTCATTATGTGAGCGATGGTGGTAGATACCAGTTCAGTGGTTATGTAGCAATGCTTTTTGCTTCTGTCTGGCAGAGTCATCTCTAAAATCTTTCACACAGTTTTACAGTCTCTTAGAGCCATTCATCTCTTATTTTCCACTTCTTTTTCAGGAAAAGCAGGTAAAAGTCGAGGGAGAGAGACACAAAAGTTTATAGAGACCAATATGAGGACACCTCTGGTCTTTTTATGGTATATTCATGACCTCATGACTTTTAAACATATTCTTGAAATTCTGACACATGTCAATTACAATTTTTAATCAACATAAGTGTGCACGGACTCAGATGCAAGACAAAAACATCAGAATGAATTAAATTCTTCACAGTAAATGAATCAAAATTAAGTATTTAGCCAAATGATTGTTGGGTTTTGCAGTACTAATAAATAACACCTGTCTCTTCTTCTCTTGAATTCTGAACACACTGAAGGATAAGAGTAGGAATCTGCCAATGGAGACAAGAAGAACAATTTTGTGATTGGTAAGTCTGAACTGGATAATTAGACTTGATTTGGGGCAAGATCAACTTCCTAATATTTTCCACAGAAATGAACTCACCTGGTACCAGGCTGAGCAGCTGCTGGTGGTTTTCAGTCTGGCTACACATTCAGATCACCTGGGGGATCTTTTTAAAAACACCAGATACTCAGACCCCTTACCCTCAGACCAATTGAATCACGGGGGAAGAGTTTGAGTATCAGTATTTTTGAAAAGCTCCCCCAAAGATCTTCAGTGAATATTGAGACCTCTGGAGGGTTGAGGAACATTGAGCTTGTTAATTAAAAGGGTAGAGTAGGAAGGAGGGAGCAGAACACAGCCCACCTCAGGGCAGACAAGCCTGACAGTGGGAAAGGGGATGTGACAGTGACATCCTCTCAATAGAGAAATGAGTGAAGAAATGAATCTGGCTCGATGCCTTTTGTTCATTTTGGGAAAATCTCAGCTCTTTTCTCATCGAAAGTTGCTTTTGTCCTCCTTCCACTCTTTCTGGGACTTTAATTACAGGTTGAAAGTTTTTACTGTTACACATGTCTCTTATGTTCTTTTCTGTTTTTAATTTTTAATTTTTTCCTTCCTGTGCTTTAATCCTCTGACTCATCTTCTAGTTTACCCTTTTGAGCTATGTAATCTGTTAAATCCAATTAATTTTGTTCAGAATTTCAGTTGTAGCATTTCCATTTGATTCTTTTAAAAAATAGTTTCCAGTTCTCTACTGAGATTTTCCATCTTGTCTAATTTCTTGAAGATATTAATCTTAGCTATTTTTCCAGCTTTATGTGATATAATTGACACATAACATCATGTAAGTTTAAGGCATACAGTGTGATGATTTGATACATATATGTATCACAAAATGGTTACTACAGTAAGGTTAGTTAACACATCCTTGACCTCACATAAGTACTGTTTTGTTGTGGTTATGCTGAGAAAATTAAAGCTCTACATTCATAGAATTTTCAAGTATACAATACAGTATTGTTAACTGTAGTCACCATGCTGTACATCGGATTCCCCAGAACTTATTCATCTTAGAATTGAAAGTTTCTGCCCTTTGACTGACATCTCCCCGTTTCCCCCACTCCTCCATCCCTGGCAACCACCATCCTACTCTCTGATTCTATGAGTTTGGCTGTTATAGATTCCACGGATAAGTGAGATCATGCAGCATTTGTTTTTCTCTGTCTTAACTTATTTCACTTAGCATAATGCCTTCAAGATTCATCCATATTGTCCCAAAGGGCAGGATTTCTTTATCATGAATGAATAGTATTCCATTATATATAATAATATTCCATTGTATATAATTCCAACATATATACATTTTCTTTATCCATTCATCCATCAGTGGACACTTAGGTTGTTTCCATGTCTTGGCTATTGTGAATAATGCTACAGTGAACATGGGAGTGTAGATATCTCCTCAACATAGTGATTTCATTTCCTTCAAATATATACCCAGAATTGGAATTGCTATATCATGGGGTAGTTCTAGTTTTAATTTTTTGAGAAACCTCCATATCGTTTTCCGTACTGGCTGCACCAATTTACACTCCCACCAACAGTGCAAAAGTTTCCCTTTTCTCCACATGCCTCACCAGCACTTGTTATCTCTTGCCTTTTTCATAATAGCCATTCTAACAGGTGTGAAGTGATATCTCATTGTGGTTTTGATTTGTATTTCCCTGGTGATTAGTGTTACTGACTTTTTCATGTACTTGTTGGCCCCTTGTATGTCTTCTTTGGAAAAAAATCTCTACTCAAGTTTTCTGCTCAGTATTAAACTGAATTGTTTGTTATTTTGCTATTTGTGTAAGTTCTTTATATGTTTTGATATTAACCGCTCATCACATATGTGGTTTGAAAATGTTTTCTCTGATTTCTTAAGTTGCCTTTTCATTTTGTTGATGGTTTCTTTTGCTGTGCAGAAGCCTTTGAGTGTGATGTGGTCTCATTTGTTGATTTTTGCTTTTGTTGCTTTTTTTGGTGTCCATATCCAAAAATTTATTGCCAAGAGCAATGTCAAGGACTTTTTCCCCTATGTTTTCTACTAGGAGTTTTATGGTTTAAGCTCTTACATTTAAGTGCTTAATGCATTTATTTTTGCGAGCGGTATTTTTGCGAGATAGAGGTCTAATTTCATTCTTTTGCACGTGAATATCTGGTTTTCCTAACACTGTTTATTGAAGACACTATCCTTTCCTCATTGAGTATTCTTGGCTACCATGTCAAATATTAGTTTCTCATATATGCATGGGCTTATTTCTGGGGTTTCTATTCTGTTCCTTGATCTACGTGTCTGCTTATGCTAGTATCATACTGTTTTGAAATACCACAGCTTCATAATATAGTTGAAATCAGGAATATTAACCTGTAAGTTTCTTTTTCTTGGAGTGTCCCTATCTGGCTTTGGTATGAGGGTAATTTTGGCCTCATAAAATGAGTTTGGGAGTGTTGCCTCTCTTTCAATTTTTTGTAGAGCTTGAGGAGAATTGACATCAATTCTTTTATAATTATTTGGTATAATTCACTCATGAACCTATCTGACTGTGGGCTTTTCGTTTTGGGGAGATTTTTAGTTACTGATTTACTCTCCCTCCTTATTATTGGTCTGTTCAGATTTTCTACTTCTTCATGATTCAGTCTTGGTAGATTGTATGTTTCCAGGAATTTTCCATTTTTTTCTAGGTTGTCCAATTCGTGGGCATATAATTGTTCATCATAGTGTCTTATGACCCTTTGTATTTCTGTGGTATAAGTTGCAATGTCTCCATATTCACTTAAGACGTTAATTATTTGAGTCCTCTCTCTTTTTTTTTTATAAGTCTAGCTAAAGGTTTATCAATTTTGTTTATCTTTTTTAAATAAACAAGTCTAGTTTCATTGATCTTTTTATTGTTTTTCTATTCTCTATTTCTGTTCTGATTTTTGTTATCTCCTACCTTCTGCTAACTTTGAACTTAGTTTATCTGGTTTTTCTAATTCTTTGAGGTATAAAGTTAGATTGTTTATTTGAGATTTTTCTTTTTCTTAATGTAGACACTTATTGCTATAAATTTTCCTCTTAGAACTGCTTTTGCTGTATTCCATAAGTTTTGGTGCATTATGTTTCTGTTTTCATTGTCTCAGTAAATATTTTGGTTTCCCTTTTGCTTTATTTTTTTTTATGAATTGGCTGTTTAGGAGCATGTTGCTTAATTTCCACATATCTGTGAATTTCCCAGTTTTCATCTGTTATTGATTTCCAGTTCCATACCACTATGGTCAGAAAAGATAATTACAATCTCTTTGGTAAGAGAAGACTTTCACTTGGAGATGGGTGGGGAGAGGAAGTTTTCTGTGACCTTAAGTTTAGTGGTATGGGTTACCAAGTTCAGAGATGTGTGGTGACACTGGGCTAGGGGGGTGTCGTGGCCTGTTGGATCAGGCTGTTAGGTTCCACTGCACTGAAAACAGTGTAGTGCTTGCTGAGCACTGCGGGGGGAGCAGGAGGAGACCCACAAAGACTGCAAAGGTTGTTGGGGTCCTCAGCAGTGCCTCCAGATCCAGTGGCTAGGGACCAGAGCAAGCAGAAGTAGCGCTAGACCTGGTAGTGTGAAGGCACTGGGCTGCAGGAGCCAATTGCAGATGTCTATGGGGTGAAATTTAGTGAAATCTGCAAGGAGTTTGAACTAGCTGTGTTGGCTCTTGGTTTCTTCAGTGATGAAAGCTGCTAGGTTTATCCCAGTGCAGGTCACTGAGAAACGTGATCACTCCTGTTGTGTGGCTGCTTTTGGTAAACCTTGCTTTTCTTCTTGTTCCTAGCTGGCCTCTGGGTGGAGTGAAACTGAAGTGGGACCTTTGTGCAGTGCCCTGAAAGGCTGGGGAAGGTGGTCATCCCCCTCTTCCTCTCCCTGTGAGGGAAACTTTTCTAACTGGGGAATTTCCTCTTGGCACTCAGCAATGCCAACTTGGGGGATGGGATGATGTAAGCAAATGAAGTTGTCTTCTTTCCCTTTTTGTGTGGCCGTTCTCGAGATTTTTGTTTCATTATGTTACTAAAGTTTCTCATGTGGACTTCAGAGCTTTCCCAGAGCTCTTTTGTTCATGGATAGCTGTGTAATTGTTGACTGTTGTTAGGGGACAGAGGCTAGGGTCCCTTACTCTGCCATGTTGGTTACATCACTCTCCCTGATAGATGTTGACATATATGTAATATATACTGTCATGTGCCACTTAACTACAGAAATATGTTCTGAGAAATGCATAGTTAGGTGATTTCATTATTGTGTGAAATCATAGAATGTGCTTACACAAACCTAGATGGTATATAGCCTACTATACTACAGGGCATATGGTACAGCCTACTGCTCCTAGGCTACAAGCCTGTACAGCATAGTACTGTACAAAACAACACAAAATTAAATCAAGCACAAGAGAAAACGATGCAATCAAGAGATATGGTAAACTCAAAATGTACGAGGCTGCTGCTGGTGTAACACAGCATAAATTTTTTTTAATAAAAAGAGTACACTCTAAAATAATGATAAAAGGTATATATAGTAAATACATAAATCAGTGATATAGTTATTATCATCAGCAAGTATTATGTACTGTACATAATTGTATGTGCTATACTTTTATATAACTGGTGCAGCAGGTTGGTTTACACCAGCATCACCATACGCATGTGAGTAATGCATTGCACTACAATGTTACAATGGCTGCGATGTCACTAGGTGATAGGAATTTTCAGCTTCATTAATATCTTATGGGACCACCATTGTATGTATGGTCTGTCATTGACCAAAACGTCAGTATTCAGTACATGACTGTATACACACACATTATAATATGGAAACAACAACAACAAGCACCCATAAAGCTGGATCCCTTTCTCATACTATATTCAGAAATAGTAAAGATTTTGTATTAGAAAACAATAAACAAGTAGAATAAAATTTTGGAGAGCAAATTTTGGAATAGGGAAATCCTCCAAACAGACTAAGAAACCTAGTAATCAGAGAGACAGATATGTCTTTCTACATATCTATATATATGAATTCATGGCGAAAATAATTATACACTAAATAAAAAGGCAGACTGGAAAATCTATTTCCAATGGATATGACAGACAAACTGTTAATTTCCTTAATAATAGTTTCTCTGAATAAGAAATAGAAAACATAAAAAGAAAGAAAGGGCAAAACCTTCCTTCAGCATTTCCTTCCTTCCTTCCTTCCTTCCTTCCTTCCTTCCTTCCTTCCTTCCTTCCTTCTTCCTTCCTTCCTTCCTTCCTTCCTTCCTTCTTTCCTTCCTTCCTTCCTTCCTTCCTCCCTCCTTCCCTCTCTCCCTCCTTCCTTCCTTCCTTTCGTTCTTTTGTTCTTATTTTTCTTTCTTGATTTCATAAGCAAGCCATTTATTTATGAATAACAGCCTGTGTTTCATCAGATTAGTCACTCTCTGGAGAAGAGCCTAAGTGAAAATATACACACACAAATGCACACACCCTGCCCACGCACAGGTACACAAATAAACACATAAAAAAGTTGTGATCCCATTAGCCTTCTCCTCTAAAGGCCATGCTTAGCTGCCAAGTTAGCATATTCTCTCTTATGGTTAATGCGATTTTGTGAATATATTTGGAAACCACAGGCTAAGTGGCATTGTGTCTTAAGCTATGCTTATGTTGGAATTGAAAAACACATAGTTTTTATATCAAACTCTAGTACTTTTGATTTTCAGAAGTATCTATTAAATTTTTATGTTCTAAATTCATAAGTAGTTTAAGGTTTTTGTATATGCAAATAAGTGAAGAGTTTAAGACTTCATGTTGGTGTATAGGTAGAATGCTTGGGAGACTTAGGATTTCGTTAAGTTTCCAAAATAAGAAGTCATGTTATTAAAATTGCCATTTTAAATTCAACACATAGCCTTTTCACAGTGCTCCAGTTGAAAGAAAAGATAGCGGACAGTTATGTGGGAAACATCATTATTGTCCCCACTGTTACAGGAAAAAATGGCGTCCCATTTAAGGATGCACTAGCACTACAACCGGAGCTGGCAAAGGGGCAGAATGTGTTGAGATGCTAAAGAGCCAGCACACAGGTGTTGCTGATTAGTGGCAGAAACTCACAGAACAGCAAATGTTGGTTAGCCAGCAGGGAGCTACTCTAGACCAGCCAAAGAATATATAGGAAAAAAACAAGTCTGATCGGGATGGTGTACTTTTTGATACTTTGAAGCAAATGTCATTCCGTAGCTTGCAGGAGGACATCCAGCATTATCTTGAAACTCATCTTCAGAGACTACGGAACCATGCGAGAAATCATCCCTAGAAGTCGTAATCTCCTCAGAAAGATGATGCAAAAGTGACTAATATTGAGGAAACTCCCTTGACTGTGGCCTTTGTGAAAGTGATGAATTTTGCAATTTTTAAGAAACTATCACAGTGTGAAAAACGCGCTCTATGCCCTGCTGTTTTTTTTCCAATATCTGAATGTTCCACAAACATGCTTCAGATTTGTTAGATGAAATATTATAATTAGTGATTTAAAAATACACCTATAAAGCACTGAGCTGAATTCCCTAAAATGGTGAGGCGGTTATGACTTTTAAGTTCAATTTTACTTGGGTAAAGGTAAATATGTTAGTGTAAAATATTTCAGATTAAGTTTTAAATGGCACATAATGAGCAACCAGAAAAATTTTGTCAAAATATACTGGTAAAGTTACTGTAATCTAAATAACCTCTTATGTACAGATTTGCAAACAGAATATATCTAAGCTCAGTATTTCCAGTTCAAAATTTCTTTATCTTTCTATAATCTAATGAGAAAAGTATGTAATTTCCTCAAAGTAAGATGACCAAGTCAACATTACAGTGTCCTTATACTGTTTCTGTTTTTGTGACTCACAATGTGATTATTATACTTTTCAGTATAGGGATGAATGCATTGATTCTTTAAATATATGTGAAAGGGTAAAATGCTGAATACCCCAGGTAATCTATAAAGTGTCTATTTTTCATAACAATGCAAGAAAGGATAATGATAGGCCCAGATTTGATCACTTGAGGCTTTTTCAAACATATATACACTTTCATAAACTCAAACACACAGGCCGTTAATTCTTGCTCAGTTGCATATGAATCAGTACATTTATGGACTTTCGCAGGGAAATTCTAGTTCTAAATTGCCTTCTTTTTATTTCTCAGCATTCTTTTGGGAATTCCTCAATGTCTGCCTGTGAGTTCTTAGGAAACACAAAGATATTTTAATAGTTACCAAAGCAGGATGTAATTTAGAAGGGAAATTAGATGCAAAGGAATTAATGCCTTTGAAATCCAAAATAACTTGAGTTAGACTGGGTTTCCCGGATGCTTCCTTTAATTAATACAAGTAACTGACTCTGCTCAAAAAATGTTAGGTCGAGTTCTCTGATTGAGCAGGAACTCCCTCATGGCTGATGGCAGGAATTCACCATCTGGCTTAAATTCGATTTCATTTTCTCCCCGAGGCCAAGTCCATTTTCCAGTGATAGAAAAGAAGAGCGAAAGCGTGTGGTCCCTGAGAATCTCCCTTCGTGGGATGAGCTCACTGAGCTGATGGAAGTGACTCAGGGAGCTCCTGCTTTCCCCTCACGCTTCAGAGCCACGAGTAGGGGCCTCTGCCTTTTTATTACTCCTCCCCAGAATTAGTTGCTAGGAAGAAAGGAGATGATTCAAGGGGGAAGATTGCAAATGTGAGGGAAGAGTGAATATTTTGATTAACGATGAGAAGGCTGGGAGAGGACTTGATAACCGTCTTAAGTTCATGAAAATTTTTAATGAGATGTGGATTGGAAAAGTTGTCGATTGAAGATGGAAGCCTGAAGATGTGAGTCTAGGCTAAATGAAGCCTTGAGGTTCCTATGGTACTTGTCCCTTTATCAACAAACGACCTGGGAGTTACCTGACTATGCGAGTCCTTTCTGGGAGTGGACAGCTATTATTGTTTAAGCCTATCACTCGATTAGGTTAGGTTGCCCAGTGGGCCATGTCTGCAGCTTTTGGAGTCCTTCCTGACTTGGAAGTGTATTTGCCTTGAAGTTGTGATACATTTGCGAGTTCGTTGGAATTTATTGTATGGTTAGCTCGCAAACAAATTTTTCCATGAAAAGGTTGGTATTTGTGGTTTAGAAGTTTCATCGGTTTTGGTTTTGGTTTGTTTTTTTTGTGTGTGTGTGTCTGTGTTTCCCCGCCCCCCTCCCGCCTTGGGCTAGTCATCTTTAAGACTAGTTAATAGCTTTAAAAACATTTGGTTTAAAAAAAATAAAACTAACAACAACAAAAAGGAATGTGAAAGAGTGAAGAAAGTTTAAAGGACTTCTGGGACATCAATTCAAGGATTAAAGAGAGAAAGAGACAGAAAGCTATTTAAAGAAATAACAGCTAAACACTTTTCTAACCTAGGGAAAGAAACAGATATCAAATCCTGGAAACCCAAGGTATACCAAATAAAATGAATCTAAAGAGATCCAAACTGAGACACATTATAATTAAGTTGTCAAAAGTTAAAGACAAAGAAAGAATCTTTTTTATTTATTTGTTTTTAAGCACAGCAACCCTTGGTTGACCTCACACATTGCGAGGACCTTGTCAGTTTACAATCTCTTATTTTTAAATTTATTTTTTATGCCTACAGCACCTGGTCTTCTGAGGTGGTCTCCCATCCAAGTACTAACCAGGCCCGACCCTGCTTAGCTTCCAAGATCAGATGGGATCGGGCTTGTTCAGGGTAGCATGGCCGTAGACTAAAGAGATAATCTTAACAGCAGCAAGAGAGAGTCCCGTCCGGGTGGTGGGAGAAGGAGGAGGCAGCAGTGAATCCCTATAAATGGCACAGAAGTAGGACCTGAAGCCTCAATTCCAGGAGGGTGGGCGAGTGCTCTGCTTTCATCGGCCTCTTCTCTATGAAGCAAAGTGTGTAAAGGTTTCCATAAAGGACAAATAAGTGAAATACTTTATTCATTACAGTGGTTTGGAATAAAAATTTGGATGAATGGGTTCAGAAAGCAGAGTACGCAAGTATGTGGACTCCCATCTGCAGAAACAGCGGGAATATCAAAGAGCTAATCAGGAGCAATATGCAGGGGGGAAGGTAAGAGGGGCTGCCCCAGGAAAGACGGCATCTGGTCTGCAACAGAAAAATGTTGACATGAAAACAAAAAAGAACCAGCAGAAAACACCTGGAAATGGAGATGGCGGCAGTACCAGTGAGACTCCTCAGCCTCCTCAAAAGAAAAGAGCCTGGGTAGATCCGACTGCTGAGAACGAGGAAACATTCATGAACAGAGATGAAGTTAAAGTAAAGATTCCTGAAGAACTGAAACCGTGGCTGGTTGATGACTGGGACTGAATTACCAGCAGAAACAGCTCTTTTGTCTTCCTGCCAAGAAGAATGTGGATTCCATTCTGGAGGATTATGCAAATTACAAGGAAACACAGATAATAAGGTGTATGCTGTTAATGAAGTTGTGGCAGAGATAAAGGAATATTTCAACATGATGTTGGGCACTCAGCTACTCTACAAATTTGAGAGACCTCAGTATGCTGAAATCCTTGCAGATCACCCTGATGCAGCCATGTCCCAGGTGTACGGAGCACCACATCTACTGAGATTATTTGTATGAATTGGAGCGATGTTGACCTATCCACCTCGGGATGAGAAGAGCCTTGCTTTATTCCTGAATTACCTTCATGATTTCCTAAAACGCCTGGCAAAGAATTCTGCAACTCTGTTTAGAGCCAGCGACTATGAAGTGGCTCCTCCTGAGTACCACCAGAAAGCTGTATTTGCTTTCTCAGGCTATTGAATGGAAAAAGCAAGTGTAGAACAATATTACAGTATATTAAAAATACCATGTTTCAGGAAAAAAATAAAAAGCAGCAAGAGAAAATCAGCCTGTTACATACAAGGGATCCGCACAACAATATCAGTGGGGATATTTCAGCAGAAACCGTGAAGACCAGGAGGGAGTGGGATGATATAGTCAAAACACTGAAAGAATAAAACTGCCATTCAGAAATACTCTGCTCGGCAAAGTTGTCCTTTAGCACTGAAGGAGAGAGAAAGAATTTTCTAGATAAGCAAAAGCTGAATGAATTCATCACCACTAGACTGGCCTTACAAGAAATGTTAAACTTCTTTAGGCTGAAATCAAATGGAATATTACTAGTTTAATAGGAATTCATTTAAAAGTATAGATGCTATGCAGATTATTTCCTTTCTAAAAAGGTGGCTTCAGGTGTCTTGGCATTGCTGAGAAGGAGGCCATTCGGGATTGTGTGGTGGCAGCTATTTCTGCAATCGTGAAGTACAAGAATGCTAGCCTTGTCAGGCGTGTGAAGGGACTTCTGCTCTCCTGTCGGTGACATGGCTTCTTCAGAATCTGGTGGAAACCAGCTCGCCACGGCCTGGCCTGTAGACAGCAAGTCACTCTCTGCCAAGTCTTCTGCTCACATCTATTCTGGGCTCAACCCCAAGATGAAAGGAAAGGCACCCTGTCCTGTAGCATCCATTAAGGACAGTGGACTGGTATTTTGGCAACATGGGTTACTGGGGATTGACCTCAGTTTTGCTATGAAACAAAATTGCAGAAATGTTCTCCACCTTTCCTTCAAGTTAAATAACTGTGAAGAGAGTCTGAGCTCAGAGTTTGGACTATGCAGCCTGATGGAACCATTGCCAGAGTACTGTTGTCAGCAGCGGGGCCCAAGTGCAGCCAGCCACACCCTTGAATTATATCTTGGGAGTATGTTTTGCAGTCATGTGTATTATCTTCACATACCACTCAGCTTGTTTTAATTGTCTCATGACCCAGGGCGGTGGCCATGAGTGCACAGATGTCAACAGTGATGCAATACCAAAGTAACTATTGTCCTGTATTTAAAATGAGCTCTGTGCTGACCCATACATGATCAGCTTATCCCATCAAAGCTGGAGAGTTCATCAAAGCTGGCATCATCACATTTGTTGTCTACCAGGTCCTGCATCACACAGGTCCATGGATATGCACAAAGGGTTTTCCTTGATCTCTTATATCAGCAAGAATGGAACCAATGTGGGACTGATGAATACACGCAAATCTGGTGTAAAATACCCAGACACATCACTCTGTCTCTGGAGCAGCCAGGTCAAAGATGGAGCTCTGATGAGCTATGAGATTCTCTCCCTCGCTCAGTGCCATGTGTGGTATTTTGGAGATAGCTCTCATGCGAGAACGTTTAGCTTCATCTGGATCACATCAGCAATTCCTACTGCTCTTTCAGCTGCCGTTTTCAAAACAGGATTGCCTACTGGGGCTGTTGGGAACACATTGTTGTGTTTCGACCTGCTTAAAACCGATGAGAAACAGATACAGCTGGTTTCTTCCAGATGATTTGTTCAGAAGGGTTTCAGGTTTACTACTAAGGGCATTGCTCACATTACCTTTAATCTAAAGTTGTTCCATTCATGTAATACAATTTAAATTACTTTAAAGTTAAAGTAATGTGATGACACGCAACCAGCCACAATTGCTCAGCAGATTGGTAGTCAGATGCCCGAGTGAAGCCATCTGGCCTGGTATAAGTTTCTGTTTTTCTTTTGAGGTTTCAAGGGCACCATGATCTCTGTTTCTCCTGAAATGCATGCAGAAGGACCATTCAGATGGGTCAGGAGCATGGCCTCAGCATATCTCTTTTTCTGGATCGCCTCCTAACTTCTTTGGAGAATAGAAAAATCTGATCAATAGCTCTTGGAAGAGCACCATCCAGTGCTTACATAACGTGAAACCAACATTTAGAAGAACTGTACTTTTGAAGTGTATTTGAGTCTTGAGCTGGCTCAATACCATAAGAAAAGAACTAGTCTATTTTTAATCTATGCAGAACTTTATCTTATTTATAGTCTTATTTCTTGTGGGTCAGATTTAGAGTTGGATTAAATATAAACTCAAATTTTAAATAGTTATTGTAGCAAATTCAGGACTTTCTTACATTTATTGGACAACAAGGTACATTACTAAGTCAATGCCACTGAAATTTTGTAGATTTAACTTCTGCTTAAGTGAACATGTGCCTGTTTTGGTTTACACAAATCTCATACGAACACCTAAGACAAATTAAGATACTATGAGACAAATTGTTTGATACTTCTCACTTACGTTAACTAAGTAACAATAATAAGGCTTTTAATGAATTAAAGTTGGAGTTAATGATGAAGTTCAACATCTAAATGCTGAAACTATCAATTATTTATGTTGTTTTATTGATTTTTTCATCACATTTATCCTCGTGTTCTTTTTTTTTTTCCTTTTAAGACTATTTTGGGCTTTCTTTCAAACATTTAGTTATACTTTACTTACTCCTTGTTCTTAGAACCTTCAAGAATTCTTATCTTTTGTCATTTGTCTTTACGTCTACTTTATTTCCTTTGCGTTTTGTCCTCCCTACAAGTCAACCTTTAGCAGCTAATGTATAAAGATGGTCATAATTGCCATGCTTTTTTCTTTCTACTGATTCTGCCCTATAAAATTGAGTTGCTTCTTTTAAAAAGTTATTAAAAATCACAAATTTGTCATAAGGGAAGGTCTAGGGAAAAATGGGTATCCAGCTTAGCCATGTACAGGATCAGATTGAGCAGTGGTAGCAACTTAGTAATGTCCTTCACAATTGTTAGAGAGCATCCCTATTGGCATCTACAGAATCCGACTTGTTTACTGTTGTATTATTGGTACTTAGGAGATCAGTAAAGTGCCTTGTTTCTAGCCTCTAACTCAGCTAATGAACAAAGAAAGGCATACTTCATGTCTAGAAAATAGTCAAAGGAGCTTTATGTGACAGACTGAAACGTTCAATATCAAAGCCAAGTTTAAGAATTCTTTGTTGTTTCAGCTATGAATAACCAAAAATCTCAGTACCACTAAGTGACAGTGGGTTGAATAACTTGGATGTATAAGAGGGAGCCTGTGTCTTTTGTGTGGCTGTGAAATAAAGCCTTGAGAGAGTTGAAGGGCTGATAAGTAAAAGTCTCTAATCTAGGAGCCTGTGATTCTTAAGCCTGCTGCAGACGATGCACTTGGCTCTGTGTATGGCTTATTTGCAGCCACATTAAGTAGCAATGTGCTTGCCAATCACATTTGACATCAGTTAGGACCACACGCAACCCATAAACTTTATAGCCACCAAAACTATAAATTTTTTAAAATGTCAAAGATAGGAATATAGCATGTGTCTGAGTTAGTTTACCCTCAGGGAATTTTTTTTATTTTTTTTATTTAAAAGACATAATCATTATCTTTATATTGGTTATTTATATTCTGACATGCAAATGTTTCTTAGTGCTTCTAATGCAATATTTCCTATTCATATATTTAATCCTATAAAAGCTAGTTAGAGTTCAGGTGGTCACTGGTTGAATATATTTTAATATTCCTAACCTTTTAGTACTGGGGGGCATTTATTAGGTATACAAACTATAACTGCTTATATAGTAAATTATTTGTTGAAACATCAGGGATGCTAGGTTATGCACATTATGCATTTAAGTGAATTCAATTGCTATACATAAGAATTAAAGTTACTTATGTAATAAATAATTTTTTTTTCTGAGTTTTATAGTTCTTTCAAGTATACCTTTGCAGTTGATTGGTGTCAGCTTGGGCTGCCATAACAAAGTTTTGAAGACTGCGTGACTTAAACAACAGAAATTTATTTTCTCACGGTTCTGAAATGGAAGTCCATGACCAAAGTCTCGGCTGATTTGGTTTCTGGTGAGAACTCTCTTCCTGGCCTTGTTGTTATGTCCTCAAATGGCCTATCTTTGGTGTGCGTATGTAGGGAGTAGGGTGTGGGAGAGAGCTCTCTGGTGTCTCTACTTATAAGAACACTAATCCTATTAGATTGGGGCCCCACCCTTATGACCTCATTTAACCTTAATTATTTCCTTAAAGATTGAATCTCCAAATACAACAGACAAAAGGCAAGCTATCATTTATTTCATGGCAGCTTGATGGAACTTTCACATATAGTTAGGAGAATTGTCTTGTGAGATATTGTCGTAATTGATGTTTGAATGATGGGCGTAGACATACCACAGATTAATGTGAAGTTCCTTTCTTTTTCTTTTTTTTTTTTTTTTTTTTTTTAGCTATTGAGATCTGATAGAGTAATATTAATATGATTCTTTTATTGTATGTGAGCTAATCAATGTTAAAAACACTACAATATGACTTAGTCCCATCAAACCCCTAATAATCATTTGTTAAACATTAGCATGTGCCAGATGCTGGCTAAAAATTGTCTATTTACTAATCTTCACTGTATTAGGTAGGTAGTATTTTACCCTTCATGGTGGCCTAGAAAAGTGAATGACTCACCAAGTTCGTGAGGGTTGTTCTGGCAGAGGCCTCATTTTAACTCCGGCTATTTCAAAGGTTGTGGCCTTTTCTTACATCACCTTATTTCATAATAAAGTGTTATATGTCCGGGGACGTAATAGAACCAAAGGAGTTACTACATTGTGTTTCCTCTACCTTGGGATTCTGGGCTATTTCTCCTCGTTTTTATTAACTTGACATTATAATCATAAGAACACTCTGTTCAACAAACAACCAATATTGAAGCCCTTACCTACCCAAATTCAAGAAAAATTTTAAAAAGGAAGATTTTCAAGGAGCCACCTTGAGAGCTGTATATAAGAATTAAAGTTACACCTTGTAGCCTGATTACAACTTAAATGATAGTATTAAAGTAAGTCAGGTCAGGCTGTATTTCTCAGGGCAAGCTGGAGTTCGGCCTGAATGCCTTGACGATTACTTTCAAGTAGACCTGATTGTGAAATTTCAGTGCTTTACTTTCCCTTATGTAGTATGCGTTAATGACTTATGAAAATTTAAGTCAGTGACTTCTGGTATCGGGTAGTGTTTCAGGGCTATAATGCTGTAGCATGGGAATTCACATCAGGATTTAGCAACAGTTATGTGTCAAGCAGGAAGTGTCAAATAAACTTCATAAAGCATTGAGTCAGCAGGTCCCAGAGCAAATGCTGGCCACTGGGGATGAATGTGGACTTCTGACATGATTTAAGACAGCTCTAAGGAAATGGGAAGATAAAAATAAACTAGAGAAGGACTAATTGAGTGCCACCCAGCTCTTGACCATGCCTACCCCAGACTGGCTCTCTGTAAACTTGGCTGTACTAACCGATGACAATGCAATGCCACTTCCTTAATTTCCATTAAAATCAACTTGGTCAGAGAAAGCCTCATTAGTCCATTTTCTTTTGTTTCATAATCTAGTACTTTCATTTCACCAGCAATGTGAAGACATATTTAACCTTAAAGTTAAATGTGATAGGAAGTATTCGCCGAAGGGATATATATATTGCAAATGCATGAAGTATCTCATTCCAATTTTATTTTATGCTGAATTGGACACATGTTTTGGCATTTATTTCAAATGACAGTTAATTAAAATTTGAAAGTAAACTATCACATAAAGTTACAGTTCTTTCATTGTAATGATAATGACCAGCCGTTTCAGAATTTTCCTCTGCATTTTTCTTTTTATAATTGTTTGCTAGAGATTTTGACATTTTAATACTTTGTTAAATTTGCAAAAGTGAATTTAGATAGCACTGGACTGATATTAATACACTTAAGGTTGTAAAAATAATTGAACTCTATTTCAGCCTTGTGTTGGTATAACTAATTCAAAAAGAAAATGTTCACTATATCCAATTGCATTAAAATAAGGCAACTCTTGTATCAGTAAGGGGTCTAATTAGGAGACATAAACCACACTAGTAATTTAAACAAGGCAAATTTAGCGTAAAGATGGCCTTAGTCAATTCAGGTTGGTGTAATAAAATACTGCAGACTGGGAAGCTTATAAACAGCAGTAATTTATTTCTCACAGTTCTTAAGGCTGGAAGTCCAAGATCATGGTGCCAACATGGTCAGGTGAGGGCCCATTTCTGGGTCACAGACCTCTCATTGTATCCTCACATAGCAGAAAGGGCAAGGGAGCTGTCTGGGTGTCTCTTATAAGGGCATTCATCTCATTCATGAGGGCTCTGCCCTCATCACCTAATTACCTCCCCAAAGTCTCACCTCCTAATAACATCATATTGGGTCTTAGGATTTCAACATATGAATTTTGGGGTAACTCAAACATTCAGATTGTAGCAATTAACTCAGAAAAGGTGGATAATTACTAAAAAGGATAAAACAAAATTGCAAATAATATAGCGATAGCAAAGGTAGGGAATAGCTTCTACCTCTAGGGCTAAGGTAGAGAATCTAAGGAAGGAACAGACTTGTAAGAAGGCACCCGTACCCCAAGATGGATATTCTAACCTTTCTGGAGAGGGTATATCTCTAGCTTACCAGATGCCCACGAGGTTCCTGAAGTGCCTCAAACCCGAGCTGGTCTGAAGCTGTTGGGCCGGGGCTGGTGAGCAGGACGTTGCCTAGTCAGAGTGCCAGCCAAACTTGTTGAAAGGTGAGCACAAATGGTTTCTCATATGCCACTGGCATCCTCACCATTAGAGTGGGAAGTACAGTTTACCAGAATCAGAAAAGTTCTCTTGCAGGATCCTGTCCATGCCCTCTACAGAAAAGCTTCATTTCGTCCTAGTAGGCAAAGAAAAAAGATTGCCAAGGTCTGTCTCTACCGTCACAGAGCACTGCAAAGGAAAGGTGAGTTCCACAGTGAGATATCACTTCACACACATTAGTATGGCTATCAGTGTCAAAAAGATGTCAAAAAAAGACAGATAATAAGTGTTGACAAGGGAGTAGAGCAACTGGAACTCTCATATGTTCTTGGTAGGAATGGAGAATGGTGCAGCTGCTTTGGGACAGTTTGGAAGTTCCTCAAATGGTTAAACATGGACTTACTGTATGGTCCAGCAGTTCTATTCTTAGGTGTATACTCCAAAGAAATGAAAAAAATATGTCCACACAAACATGTACATAAATATTCACAGCAGCATTATTCATAATAGCCAAAAAGTAGAAATAACCCCAGTGTCTATCAATTGATAAAAGGATAAATAAAATGTGATATGTCCATACAATGGAATGTTATTGAGCATTGAAAAGAAATGAAGTACTGATATATGATACAACATGGATAAAACTTGAAAATATTATGCTAAATGAAAAAATCCAGTTACAAAGACCATATATTATATGACTCCATTTATGTTAAATGTCCAGGACAAGCAAACTATAGGACAGAAAGTAGACTAGCTATTGCTTAGGGATAGAGGATTGGGAAGTGGTGGCTAAAATGTATGGGGTTTCTTTTGGGAGATGAAAATATTGTAACACTGTGATAATGATTACAAAACTGAATATTCTAAAAACCACTGAATTTCACACTTTAAGTGGATGAATTGTATGGTATGTGAATTATATCTTAATTTTCTTTTTTTTAGCATTAAAAAAAGATGAATTTAGAACTGAGAAACAATAAATTGGTAACTGTCACAAATCTCAAAAGACTTTGGACAAAAGTATAGCCACTTTACTATGTTAAATTTTAAAGCATTTTAAAAATGAGAAGCTGATGAATATATCTGAAAGCTAGAGAGATTAAGTGAGTTGCTCAGAACATGGTTTTCCTGACTCCCAGTCTATTGTTTGTTGTACGAGATAATATATGTTTTTGTCTTCCCTTTTTCTTTTTTAAAATTTATTTAATTTTTAATTAAATTTATTGGAGGTAACATCGGTTAATAAAATTATATAGGTTTCAAATGAACAGTTCAATAATGCATCACTTGTATATTGTGCGTTACCACCAAAAGTCAAATCTTTCATCACTATATATTTGACCCCTTTTACTCTTTTTACCTCCTCCCTCCCCACTTCCCTCTGGTAACCACTAAACTGTTTTCTGTGTCTATGAATTTTTGTTTGTTTGTCTTGTTTGTTTGTTGCTTTTAGTGTTATATCCTGCATGAGTGAAATCATATAGTTCTTGAC
This sequence comes from Pteropus medius, assembly GCF_902729225.1. Lineage (NCBI taxonomy): Eukaryota > Metazoa > Chordata > Mammalia > Chiroptera > Pteropodidae > Pteropus > Pteropus medius. Next base: position 10,198,774 of record NW_024347790.1, on the reverse strand, counting down.
TTTTTATGACTTATTTTGCTTAGCATGATAATCTCAAGATCCATCCATGTTGCTGCAAATGGAAGAGAGTCTATAGGAAAGGATTCTAATAACTCCCGTCTTTCCAAAGAGAGGTGCTCTCTGAGAAATGTGTAGCAGAACTTTTTTTTTCAATCTCTGACTTACAGGTATTAGAGGGGCAATGTATCAAATAACTTATTAAGATGAAAAAATACAGGTCTGAGTGTGAATACAGCTTCAAGTCCAGCTATGAAAAATAGCTGATTGGAAAATATATTACCAATCTGAAGATGAAAGAACTGTTGATGGAATGTGGGTAGTATTTTGAATTAAATAACCAAGTTTTTGAGTTTTGATAAATGCAGACTCTTTTCTTACTAGAAGAGAAAAACCATTTCTTAGATATAGTGTCTTACACATTAAACTTCCAAGACATAAATCAATGCAGACACAATTCTGGATCATGCTTTAAATAGCTTTTCCCCGATAATTCACATCCAAGAGTGTTTAGTTATAAAGTTTATGTTTACCTGTAGATGATTTGTAATGTTTTTCTCATTTTAACTGTATCTTTAAGCACTGTCTCTTTCTTCTATCACTTTTATTTTGACAAACCAGGAAATACAAGCCATATGATACAATACCGTAGTAATATTGCTCTAACTACATAGATTATTGTTGTATTTAAATAGAGCATATCCTTCCTTGAACAACAGAATTAATAAATTCATTAATAATTTATTAATATGACATATAATAATTTATTATATGACATTAATAAATAATGTCATAATTAATAAAGTTTTTATTATATGTTAGAGGTGAACCTTCCTGAAACATCACGAATGTCAAAAATTTACTTTTATTTTTAAGGAAGAAAATATACACATTTCATATTAATGAGAGGAAATATATATTTTAAAATAATTTTTATATTTTTCTAAATAGTTTCAAATACACTGAAGATTTCAGTGTATCATCTAATGTTATCATCTTTTTTAAACTGATTATAATTTTTAGAGTTTGAGTGTTCTGCAATGGAATAACTCATGCCATATTAATAAAGGAGTCAGAAATATTAAAATACAAGTTTTGAATAACATTGTAGCTAATAAATCAAAGTTTTAAAATTCAATTAAAATATTAGGCTACTTTGTAATCTTGTCATATGAGTTTTTTTTTTTTTTTTGATCAAGAGAATTATGTTATAAAAGGTAGGAAGCTCCTAGGTTTGTCGGAATAGTTGGCAATAGTTTTCATTCCCATCATTTGAGGCCATGATTTATCCAGACCATAAGCTCCTTGAGGGAAGGACTGGGTCATCTGCTATAATGGTGGATGTAGTGAGAGAGACCCAGGAATAATTTTTCTCAATTAACTAATAAAGTCTAGTTAATAAATATTTCCAGATCTGTGGAAAATCTAGCGGAAAGCCCTCTATATGGGCATTAAAATTAAAATTTCCTGTTTCTGAACAAAAAGAAAAAGGCAACATTAAATGACCTTAATTGAAATCATATAAATGTGCCTGGCAGTTCAAGTTACTTATAAATGTAGACGCTTTCAAGTTTTTTTTTTTTTTTTAGGAGCTTTCAAGTTTTAATGAAACATGCTTAGCATTCACATTTTGCTGAGAAACTTTTGCAGCTAGCTCTATAAAGATAACCTGAAAGGTGAAGTTTGCTAAAAGAAAGGAAATCAAAAGTTGAAACAGATTTTCTGTCATGACCACTGTGTTCTTATTGGCATTTCTTTGCTCTCCTAGTTGAAGCAGAGTGGACCTTTCCTGTGCCACTGGCACCACCTGGGAAGTGAACTGGTTCTGAGGATTATTTGCTTGTGGACAGGAAAGAATAACTTTACCTGCAATATTACACCAGGAATGGGAGACCAGCAGATGTCAGCATAAAGACACAATTCCTGCTGATTTCCATTTCACATAGCTAGAAAGATTGGGTCCTGTTGTTTGCTCATATAACCCGGAGCAGCTGGAGGTCCCCCTTCTCCCACATGCCTAAATCCCCTCTAGAGACATAGCAACACTTACAGCTATCAGTAGAAGAATAATTTCATGCCCCTGGAAATCCCCTCTCTCCTATTCCCATACACATGCTACGTCCACACTCTCAGGATTCTTATTCTACATTTCTGGAGTAGCATCTTGGATTTTGCATTTTAAATAATTTCTACAGATCATTCTGCTGAACAGCCAGGGTTGAGAACTGATGACTCAAGGAGTAATAACAAATATATGACTTCTGCTTCCTTGCATACTTGTTTTATCTAAGTGGATCCTCAGATTTTACTCCTTTTCCCCCCTTAAATCAATCAATCTATCTATCTATCATTTATCTGTCTGTCTGTCTATCTGTCTATCTATCATCTATCTATCATTTATTTATTGTGTCAGTGATTCATTTATTAATTTATCTATAACTTACTGAGTCTCCTATGCTCCAGAAATTGTGCTGAAGGTAAGGAGGATACCCCTAAGTGTGGTAGGGAAGATAAATAAGAAACTAGTAATTTTAATAAAAGGTGACAGTTATGATAGAGATAAACTCAGCAGCAAGGGGGTGGAGCGCTTAACCTAAGGAACACAGCCATAGCATGACTAAAATCTTGACCGGCAGGAGAGGGCAGGGAAGTAAGCTTGGACAGAATCTGGGGCGCCCCTGTCCTTGGTGCTGAACCATCTCTTCGCCTGCTAGGGTAAGGATGTTTTTCCTAACACCTGGCTTCTGATGATTTATCTACCACTTCTCCCACTAATTCTGAGCCAGATGAGGAGAGCAGTAGGAAAAATGGAGGAACACGGATAGAGTAAATTAAAGAGGTTGAAGCGACAGCCCTTGAGTTATTGACTCAGAAATGTGGCAGTTTGTGGAAGTAGGGAGTAGAGATTTCAAGTTATTTAGTTCCAAGAAGAAAATTTCTCCTTTGGAAAGGTAAGCTCTCCAGTACTTTCTGCAACATGATACTTATGAAAGCAGAGGCTTTCCAGAAGTGCTAACAATTTTAAATTAGTCCTGAAATACACCTTTAGGTGAAAGGGACTTGAGAGGCATTCAAGGAAAGAAAGCATTATTATTTTTTTTTTTTTAAAAAGGACTTGTTCAAGGACCTACATATAATTTACTATAGCAGAAACATACAGCGTGATGATACCATAGAATGGTGACGATGTAGCTAGGAGTTATATCATTATATCAGTGTCCCAAAGGGGAAATTTGCAGTCATCACCTAGATGCAGGCTGATTAGAAACTAGACCCTCAGGTAGCAGCTGGGAAAGTGTAGTTAATCCCCTTCCAAGAATAAACTGGGAAATGGGCATTTTTGTTTGCTCTGTCTATGTCTGGGAGTATGTATGCAATGGGGTGCTCCTGTGTCCATGAAGAATTGCTTCTTTGTTTGCTACAGTCCTATGGGACTCATAAATGCAGCCCTATGTAACATTAGAGCCAGGTGATCTAGGGGCTTGTCCCTCAGGTGGCTGCTGAAAAATCTGGGGTGCCAGATGTTTTACAAACTTCCTCTAGGGGGATACTGGTGACTTGGAGTGGGTTAGAAGAAGACAAAAGAGGTATCTTCTGGTTTTCCTGGTCTCTTTTTCTGGTCCCTGGTGGATGAAAGAGGTGAAGGGGGTCAATTGTATGGTGACGGATAGTAACTAGACTTTGGGGAGTGATCACTCTAATGTATACAGATGTCAAATTATAATGTTGTACACCTGAAACTTAACTACATATTTAAAAATACTCAAAATGTGCTGCAAAAAGTACAGATCATTTCTGTGTATTTAAGGACACTCATATATGCACTATTACCTTAGAATAGCTCTGCTGCAATGCTTTCCAACAGAAAAATTATATACTGAATTATACACCTTAAAATGTTTTCATTTTAGAATGCTATCCCCACCCCCCTTTTTTAGGATTAAGTTTGGACTTTCCATTTTAAAAGTTCTGCCATGTTTAGAAAAATAGACTTTCCAAAGGCAGCACTCTTACAAACAGTAAGTGCGAAATGGTCTGTATAACTGAGGATGGGCAAGTCCTCTGGCTGGGAGGTTTATGAATGTGAGTTTAGAACTCTTGAGGCCAGGGTCTCTGGGCCAGCACCAAGGGTTAGTGAACGTCTCATGAAGAATCAGAGCAGAGGTGTGTGGAGGCCCAGAAGATGATCTAGGACACTGGTGAAAGATCATTTCATAATATGTTATAGCAAACCTTACTTAATTTGAAACCATGGTGAATATCTGATAGTTTCTCAATTGTTTCCCAGGTAGACTGCTCATGTATGGGGGCTATCTGATTCAAAACCACAGATTTGGCAATGCTTACTACTTGGCAAGTGTTGTGGTAAAAACTTAGGTTGTGGCTGAAAAGGAAGTGAAGTGAAAAGAGGGAAAACACTGAAAGAGAAAAACGAGAGAGCATCGACTGAAAAGTGGAGACATAGAAACCGACAGAGTAAGAGAAAGAGGGATCAGGAGATTGGGATGGTAAAGAAGGGCTGAGAGCAGCCGAGGGCATTATTTTAAAGGAAGAATATGAAAGGATGGTGTGTTAGAAAGAAAGCAAGGGATGAAAACATGATAGCTGCAGTGTGAGTTCAATGGGGGCAATTGGGCAGATGTGAGGTAAAGAGAATGAAGAATGTGGATGGACTTGCCCAAGGATGATGTTCCTACTTGATACTGTTTTAGCAGGGTGGCAGATTCTGAGGGTCAACAGAAGCAGGACCAAAAGCTGGGTCCAAGGAGAGCTGAGTCACAGGTGAAAGGACAGAGTCCAGAAAGGAAATGGGTTGGTCTCAGAAGACTACTCAGAGGCAGTGACCAAAGGAGGGTCCTGGAACAAGATGAACAGTTGGATGATGCAAAAACACAGGCCCAGAGTTCTGCCCCAGTTCGGGAGCCTCTTCTACACTCCCACGGAGTCAGGAATAAAACCTAAGGCCTAACTGCTGAGCCAGTATCTGAAAGCAGCTAACCAGGTGGGAAATATGGGGCCTGATGTCAGAGCATATTCAGATGGTCTTTTATCAAGTGCTGCTCTTCCTGGAAATTAGGTATCAACCTTGATTGAAATAAGTCCATTGGAAATGTTTCAACCCTAAAACGAGATTTTAAAATAGTTGGCTCTGATCATGTACATGATTTAATTGTATAGTTTTAAAAATCCATATTTTAAGAAATTTAGGACTAACCAAGGCAGTAATGGAATGTGAACCTTAAAAATTGTGTGAAATTCTGTGTAGAATTCATAGAATTCACTTGTGTCTTAAGGGAAAATGGGTAATATTTAGAATTCAAGCTGTCTAGACTGAAGGTTTAAGTTTCAATGAACAAGTTTTTAATCAGACCAACAGCCATATGTTGAGAGTGGTTGTAATTTGGAGTTTTAAAGGAAGCAGAAACTGATAACCATCTTCAGAGACCTTGGCTACAAATTGAACCAGGGTTTTGTGCCATATAAACATCTATGGGTATTTCAAACAGGCAAGCCAGAGATAAGCAATGGAGGATTTTTTATGATCCTTTTATCTCATAAATTCTCTGAGAAATATTGTTCATGGATAAGTCTGCCTCACAGAGAGCTCATAAAAATACAGAATAGTAAGGAATATTTATTGTTTTTATAATCTTCAACATTCATTATGGTGAGATTAACCACGTTTATCTATTTTTAGACTATTTCCTACTTTGTCATACAAAATAGTTTTATACATATTAGATTCTTGTTATTAGTCAAGGTCTTCCAAAAAGAGAGAACTGATGTTTATTGCTTTTGAGCACACGCACTCCCATATAAAAACAGATTAAAGATTTGGGAGAGAGTTGTGTGAACTAGGAAAGTAGAGATAAGAACATTTCTTAATGTTTCTTAAAATATTGTGAGACTTTTTTTTCTTGAGAAATCCTTCATTACAGGATCCTTTCTCCTAAACCACCACACTGAAGGACACTTAGCACTTCCTCTCTCAAAGCTCTTGACTCAAACTTGTTCAACAGTCACTTGAAACTCTCTCATTTTTCCCATCTTCTGTTGTCATAAACCTAGACCCCTAGACATTCTCTCTCCCAACCCCCATTCTGTTGAAAGAGACATTTATATAAAACAGAGCCCTTGATTTAAGACATCTTTCCTTCCAAAAAACAGAAGCAATATATCCAACAGCAACCAGCGATAATGAGTTTGGTTTTTGTTTTTGCTTGAGAGAAAGAACCCCTTTTCTTTCACAGTTAGATATCTGCTCAGTCTCTGGGATATCTTAGACTCATCTGTAGGATTCTAATACTCATCTATCACCCCACATATTCACTTAGGGGTACTCTGCTTCTTTATAAATATGTATAGGCTCTTGTTAAAGCTGAGAGAAATCGTAGAATCACTCCATGTAAGAATACTCCAAATAGATTTTTATCTGAAGATTAGCTCTTAAGTCAATGAAATATCCTTTCATCAACTGAGAAGAATGGGGAGGTTGTATCCACACAACCCAATCACTGAATTCAAGCTGCACTGACTAAGAGCATCCTCTGTGTCCACACATGCCCATTTTCTGCCTTTTCCTCACCTTCTTGTTATCCCACTCTCTTTGTACAGCTATTTGATAAAACCTCTCAGGTGAAGATGTCGCTGATGTTCTATGTTACCTTTCTCAGAAAAATCTGTATTCTTAAAGAGGATACTTGAAAAGGGCAATGCTCAATCCAAAGGACTAGCCCTCTAACAGTCAATTTACCTACTTTGTGAAAGGACAAGGCAGAGACTGAAATCATTTTCCAAATTTCTTAAAGAAGAGTATGTAGGTGGGTTCCAATGGTTATATGTTAAGTCTAAGATGTAGAAGAATGTCTATATCCAATTGGAAATTAGAAGATATCCTTTCAAGGTGAAGCTTAGGTTTGGCAAAGTCTCAGGTTCAAGGTTCTTTTTTATCCTCTTTGTACAACATTTTGTATACTGTCCACATTCAATTGGATAAGCTATTTACATACCCTCTATGTCATACTCCTTTGATGTGATATTTTATTTTCAGTCACATATACATTAAAGAAGCCCATGAGTTCTGGAGTAATCAAATTCTGAGAATGTACAACTTTTTCATTATGCTGACTTGCAATGAAAGTTTGATAGTCAAGTCTCTGAATATTACTGAAAGCAGAATGCTGATTATATTGAAATGAACAGAAATAGCATATCATTCACATGCAAAAATACAACTTAATTTCTAAGTTGTGATATTTTTTGATACGTTCTAAAAATGTTTCTCCTTAAAAAAGGGTCACATCTTTTCCAAAAAAAAGGGGGGGGAGGGGAAGATGGAAATGCATTTTATTAAAAGAGCCACATAATTTGCAGAGCTCATTTGGTTAGTGTAGAAATAGAATATTTAAAATTGGTGCATGTCTATTTTCATATTTTACCCTTGAGAAAATTAAAATGATATGCAATTCCTGAACAACAATCAGTATTACCTTCTGTTACTACAGACAGATGTAGTCAATAACCTTGTGCCTTTGGTTTCCTGATTTTTAAAAATATTTTTCTTCTAAGCCCACAGTTTTTTGGAAAGAGGTCTGAGCCTTCTGTGGTGCTACACTAGGAAGCCAAATTTCTATTTAAAATGTTTTCACAAGTGTTCTAGATACAGGAAAACAAGAATATGTGTATCCAAATCACATATAACACTGAATTGGTAGAGATTGAAAAATTATGTTAGTTGTACTGATATTTCGAGATATTAGAACAAAATTTAAATAAAAATTGAGAAATTAGAAAAGCAGTCACACACGATAAGGATAAAATTTTGGACAGAGAAGTTAATCACTTCCTTGATGTCTGCACCTCCGCTGTGAGGCTGATTGCCCCCATAGCCCTGAGAAAGTTTCTTACCTCCTTTGTGACATTGATCCTTGTCCACAGCTGATTGGAATGTGATTTGACCACTTTTTAGGACTTGCTGAAAGGGGAGCAGTGAGGCTTCTGGTACAATCAGAGGTTATGCATCCCATGGGGAGGACTTTTGGAGTCCAAAGACTTGTACTTTTGGCTGTTCTGGATGATGTCGCTAATCTCTTTGCTGTGCATCTTGGTTGTACCTTGTGCCCCTTCTATAAATAACCGTGTTGATTTATCTAAATCCAGTCTGTTCCTAAACTATAGAAATCTGAGCCAGCTGTTGACATTTGTCAAAATGGTATCAGCTTTATTCATATTTTTATTTTTGGTATGTTCAGATTTTCTAAAAGCTATATGTTCAAGAAGTGCTGGGATTTAATATTTTCCTGAATTATTTCTTTCAAATGTTCAAGAAGTAAATAATTCTGATGCCTTTGTAGCTGTTCCAGCACATAGAAAAAGGAAGGTTTTTACAAAATCAGCATATAAATTTTGACAAAAATAGCACGAAGAAGAAAATTATAAGCTAGTCTCACATGTGAATATTTATGCAAAAATCCTAAGTAACAAGGCAAATAAAATCTAGCAATAAACTAAACAAATACACAAACCCAGTGGAGTTTATTCTAGGACATTAAGAAAGACTTATTATTAGGATATTTATTAACATAATTCACCATATTAATAGATTAAAAGATAAAAAGATATAATCACATTGACAATGTCTCTTCTATAAGAGACATTAGATAAAAAGTCTATGTCTACTCCTGACTTTAAAGAAATCATAGTGAAATAAGAATAAACTAGTACTTCAATATGATAAAAAATACATCTCTCAAACCAAAATATAGGAATATATTTATAGTGAAACACTGGAAGCATTCATATTAAAATCACAAATAAGAGTAGGATGCCACTATCCCTATTATTACTTGACATTAATATTAAAAAGTTAATAGTTTTTTTACATAAATAATAATCAGTTATGAAATAGAATGGACTGACCAAGTCTTGTCATCATAAAGATGTTTTCAAATATCTCTACAGAGGGATTAAAAAACAAACAAACAGAGAAGCATACCTTACTCATGGATAGGAAGGTGCCCTACACTTATCAGTTCTTCCTAAATCAATGTTATATTCACTAGGATCCTCATATAAACTAGACCAAGATTTTGATGAACATTTGTCAGAAATAATCCTGAAGTTCATCTAGAAATAAAGCATGAAAGTATATTCAGGAAAATTGAGAAAGATCAGAGTTACGGAGTAGAAGAAATTTGTGATATCAATTGTGCTGTGAAGCACTTGAGAGTAATAGCCAAGAGATTGTTTGTCGGGCCAATCTAGGATCAGATCTTGGCTCTTCCTCTTAATATCTTTGTGAACTTAGTAAATTACTGAACTTCTCTATGCCTTATGTTTTACTTGTTAAACACTTTATAATGGTACTAGCACATAATAAACATTTAATAAATCTTTGCTGTTGTCATTATGAAGTCACCTTAATAGAGTACTCATAGTGTATTAATTATATATTAATAGTAATCTCTTGATGAAATCAATTATGTATTGATTGATTAATCAATCAATGGACTAATCAATGGAAAGAAATAGAGAATTCAGAAATAAATGTAAAAACTAATAGGATTTCATATATAAATAAAAGTGGCATTTCAAATCAGTGAATAGGGTGAATTAATAAATAATATCGGAACAACTGGTTAACATTACAAGGTAGATTCCTACATTATTTCCTAAATACGATATAATCCCCTCCAAAATTTAGATAGAGCAAAGATTTAAATGTAAGAAATAAAATCACAGGTGTGCTAAAAGAAAACTTAAGAAAAATTGTTTTATAATTTTGGGAGTTGGGAAGGCTTTTATAAGTAGGCATAAATGAGAATCCATAAAGAAAATGTTAATAAATTTGTTTCTATAAAAAATTTAAACTTTCTTTTTAGCCAAAAGAAAACCAACAATTAAAAATAAGAGCAAAACCAAAAATTCTCCTCCACCCGTAAAAAAGTACGTCGACAAAAGTCAAAAAAATATTTACTGTTTCTGTGCCTGAAAAAATGAGCAGAATTTGTTTTTCTTCTGGAGAAGAAGATATAGAAAGAAGAGACTTGGACAGAGAAAGGTAAAGCTCACTACTGGGGACCTCCTCACTGTCTTTGTACCTCAGTATTCAGTTGGGGAACCTCCCTCTCTTCTCCTCCCTCCAGCCCTGTGGCAGAAGCAAATTTTGCTCATGTACTTCTGTGCAATTGTTTAGTCATCTTAAAATAGTACCTGATGTATAGCAGATAGTCGATAAATGTTAGCCATAAAAGAGATAATTATGATTTTTTCAATTAATTCATATCTTGTTACTTTATCTCCTGTAGATACCTACATGTTTAGCGTCTCACCTCTTATCTAAAGTACCCTGTTAAAGAATTTTCTTAAACAAATGCAGCCTCCATCTTCAGAGGAGTTACGATGTCAAGGATAATATATAAATGTGTAAAAAATTACATAAATATTATAAATGTTGTATATATATATATATATATATATATATATATATACACACATTCACACAAACACAAATATGACTAGAAAGATAGCCTCACATATTTAAGTATTTCTTATATTTTGTCCTGCATATGTCTGCTTCTATGTTCACAATACATACAAATACAGAAACACACACATAGCTCTACAAAATGTTTGTATGTGTATACATATTAGTTTTATTCTTGACTCTATACATCTACACGTTGCAGACGTATAGAAAAACTTGGTGAAACAGCCAAATCTCACAAAGTCTCTTTTTATAACTCGTGAAAGGGCTTTTGGCCTCTGTTTTTTACCTTTCTGTATTGTTGAATTTTCCATATGTTTTATTATTTTGGCAAAAAACTAGAGTTAAAAACAAAATAGAATGTTTGGAAGGTCTGTAAAAGGTAAATATTCCCAGGTTTTAAATTTTCAACAAAATACTGAAAGTGATTTTACCACCATCATATTCTAAATAAGTGCAGGATGGTTTCTTGAATCTTGGGTGCTCTACTTAAAAAAAACAGACGGCAATGAACCAACCAACCAAGAAGGGGCTGGTGATCCCTTCCTCAGCACCCTCAGCTCTGCAGTGGGGTTTTGTGCCATGTGAAGAAACATGCAGCCAACTCCTCCATCCCTCAAGAGCCCATCTGGTTTATCCTGTCTCCTGACTCCTCCCCTATTCTTACTGCTTCTTATCATCATTTTATGAGGAAGAGAAATGGAAAGAGAAAGAACATAGAGCTCAATAGATTCATTCATTCACTCACTCATTCATTCACTCATTCATTCATTCATTCTCTCTCTTCTCTCTCACTCCATGTGTGTGTGTGTGTGTCTGTGTGTGTGTGTGTGGACTTTTTCCTAATTGTTAGTTAGTGTTTGGTGTTTTTGTAGTAGAATGTCACCGGAGCAATGGGTTGTCCATTGCAGACTTGAACACTAGAGAGTAACATAACATCTCATATACAGCATTTAAAGATTACAGACCATTTTACTTTTTAAAAGAACTATTAATTATAATTTGCCAACCTAAGTGGTAGCATTCATCAGTATGCTGGAAATGTGGCTCAGAATACAGTTTCTCCTGATTTAAATGTGCTCAGTTCCCCTCTCTGCTTTTGAAAAGAAATGAGTGGTCTAATTATATATGAAGAATACATAAATGGCAGAATAAAAGATTTGTGCTTCAAGAATCGCAATAGAAAATTAGAAATGGAAAATGAGGAAATGGTAAGAATACCAAATAATTATTTTCTGCATGTCCTTAGAAATCGAGGTGAAAGATGTGTACAAGCCAGAAGTTTATGACAATGAGAGAGCTCACAGAAATCGCTGATTATTGACGGAGGACTCCCCACTCTCAAAATAAAAAATGTCAGCATGTTCCATGTGTCCTGCAGTGTGACAGGAGAAGAAGAAAATAATAATGAGGCCGAGAAAACATAGGATCTAAGGAATGATCTCTGAAACAGCTGAGTCCATTTTTTTCAAGTGAACACTGGAGGGAAATAATACAAATGTAATGCTGTCTTTAATTAAAAGGCACCTGCAAAACAAGAAGAACAATATGAATTCCTTGAGGAAGACACCACCACTGCCTGGCACTGCCACTTTAAAAGCTTGTAACTATAGAGGTAACGGTAGGATGCTAGATTCCAGAACGTGTTCCCTGAGATGATAATATTGGTACAGTTTCCAAGTATCAACTAGGTGCTGAACATGAGCCATAAAGATGAAAAAGTCAACATCAGGTGACTCCATCTCACACTGAGGGTGAGTGTGTGGGCAAACTACTGAGACCATTGCATGTGGATGTGGAATTTCTATAAGCTGATTATGGGGTAGAGAAAAAAATAAGAGGTGAAAAACTTGAAACACTCAGACATTTAGGTATCCAGTTCAATGTTGGGTTCATGCACCTTCCTCAAATTTCTACTGGTTTTATGTACAGTCCAAGGACTTCATAGTTTTTCACTTTGTGTTATATTGTTCACTAAAGTAAAGTAAGTTCACTGGGATGGGCTGAATGATTAAAGTCCAACTCTGTCAGTGTAGTACCCTCCTTCTTTAATTTTTGAGAAAACGTAGCCATGAATTCCAAGTGCAATGTTATTATATGAAGTATTGGTAGCCAGGTGAGAGGCTCCAGGGAATAATTAATTTATAATTGAAAATTTTAAAGCTCTGGTGAGAAGCTTTCTGTGACAAAAACAAGTATTTTCTTAAATATCTAATGAATAAAATAGCTATTTTAAATAGCTAATAAAGCTATTTGAACTTTTCTTATAGGATTTTAGGAAGATGTCATTGAATTTTCTGCATGAGAGCAAAGACTTAAATACAATTTTAGATGGTGCAAAAATAAGTCTCAAGTTATTAATGATAACTAAAATGTTTCAGGAACATCTCTAATACTTGACATTTGCTTCACATACAATAATCATCTTTTCCCAATGTAAATCTCAGGGCGTCACATGTAGACACATGATCTTGGGAAAAATCAGGTGGCAATTCTTGTTTCAGTCAACACATTTTATGGTTTCTTTATAGTTCTGAATCTATCTAGTGTCTAACAAGCCAGATTTAGCGAAACAAGGTCACAACAGCCCAGAGTTGGGCAGGGATGAAAGAGATGGCAGGGAGGGTCAGAAAGGAAATAAGTTGCTGTTACTCACTGCGAATTGCTTTGTAATAGGCTGTTCATTATTGTAAACTGAGATGTTTATGGAGATATAGATTCCTGACTGAGATTTCCTTGGAAGCCGGGAAAGAATTCTAAGTAAGTCGCATCAGAAAGTTTGTGAAGAATTTCCACTGAGCAAGCAGAGGTTCGGAGCCAGGGTCCTGGATTCTCTTTTCCTTTTCTTGAAAGCTACTTCTCATTCCTGTGTTTGGCGATCCAACCTTAGAGCTATGCATATTCTGTTCCTTTTTCCTTTGTGCCTATTTGGAATTCGATGAAATATAATGTAGCAGGAAAGGCAGCTGGTAACCATTTGGCCACATTTGGGAATATGCATTAATCAGGTAAGGCAGCAATTAGAGGGGGAAAAAAATCACAAGAATAATATTTCAGAACCCATTAAAATTCGGAATGTCTCAAGCTTGCTTAAATAAACAATAGAAGCTATTTAGGGCAAAGTTTTTGCCTGATATTTCTACCACAAGGATACTTTTGCCCAAGTTCTCTGTCCAAGTGTTTGATTCTAAAATAGGAGTGTTATGTCTAGTTCCATCCCTGATTTTGATAGTTTCCTGTGAGATGAAATATATTTCAGTATAGATTTTGAGTATAATCAATCCCCTTTTAATCTAGAATAATTGAAAAGTGCCATGACCAGTAGGTTATTTTGGTTAACTGGGTTTCTATAAAGATAGGGTAAGTATCAACACAACACATTTTTTTAGTCAATAAAATGCTTTTGCCACTAATGCTTTATTTTGTTTGATATGTGGCTTAGAGAAGGTTTTATTTCTTTTGGATAATTTGAAAAAACAATTGTGCCTAGTGTCATCTTTGCTAACAATAATGTACAGCAACTAATAAAATTCCTGGTCCTTGTGAGTTTCCAAATGATTGTGTAAGTTCTTTGACATTGGTTGGTTATTCTCATCACTTTCGATTATTCATAAAATATTGATTGAATACCTACTACAAGTCAGGCACAATGGCGGGTGTGGGTACACAAATATGAAAATGAAAATATCAAATATCAATTATGAAAAGAGCAGGATCACTGGCCTCAAAGAGTTCACATTCTGGGGAGGAAAATAGATAAGTTGCTCATGAACTTAGGTAATAGATAAATTGCTCATGAACTTAGGTAATTGCTGCCATCCACAGCTAGGCAAGGAACAGAACTAGCAAAGAGGGGAGGACATTTCATCTCTCTTCTCCTATGAAATTATGAAACCAAAGCTCAAATCACAAAGTCTGACACATAAACTCAAAGTAAAACACACACACACACACACACACCCCACACACATGGTTTAGCGCTGGGCTTACCTCTCTGGATTTCTACCTTCACTAAGCTCCTGACCTGAGTATTTTTATTTATTGCCAGATCATTAATGTTTTTGAGATGTTTTAAATATATTATCCAATAACTTTAGCTGTTTTCAGTTGGAAAGTAGGTATGGGAATTTAGCCCACCTTATTACTGTTAAGTTTTCATTATATCTTTGTTTTCTTACTTCCAATTTTCTCTGTTCTATTTTCTTGGACCTCTTGGCTCAATTCTATAATTCTCTTGAATTTTCTCTCTCATTTTCCATCTCTTTGTCTATTGTTTCCTACTCTTAGAGATCTCCTCAAATTTATTTTATCGATTTGTTTTTCAGCAAACATAACTATTTTCGTATTGGTTAGTGTTTATTTTATAAATGAAATATAGTCTTGGTTCTTTCTGGCCAAGGGGTGACAATTGGTTGTTTACTTTCATTAAAGGCCAGACTGTCGGCTTTAGTAAGTTACTAGGTGGGTACACGTGGGACAGTGAGTGTCAAGGTCACTGTACAGCTGTTTTGATAATGTGCCCTCCTTAATTACTTTGATTGCTGACCCTGTCTCACTTCTGCTGTCCATCTACTTGCCAGGGTGGAGTTTAGGTCTTGCCAGGATTCTGCCAGAAAGACTGGCTTCCTTCTCTGCTGTAGCTTCTTCAGGCCGGTTTGGAGCTGCTGCTTTCTCTGCACTGTTTCAAGCCCTCTGCTCTTTTTTCAGAAATGTATAAATTCTGGTCCACTGATGATACCCTCTTCCTGTTAAGACTATTGTAGATTAACTCCTTTTTATTTTTTCTCTTTTTTCAATGCAATTTGGCTAAAATAAAGTAGGAAATACATATGTTCAGTCTATTATTTTATACTAGAACTTAAATAAGAAAGTTCTTTTCCGTTTTAGAACAAGATTTATATTATTTTTCCTCTGTCTTCCCCTAACTGATGAAGGGAGTGTCGGTGGTGGTTCCGTGGACAGGCCATAGGCTGCAGAATCATGAGAGGGGAGCATGAAGACTAGAGAGAAAAGGTCGTCCCATGGGGATTGAGGGCTCTGAGAACAGTGGACCCGTGGCACGTTCACATCTGCCATCACCACCCTAGTCTGAGATGCTGCCATGCTCTTCTGGACCACTGGAAGCCTCCTAGTGGGTACAGCTTCTACTCTCCAATCATCGTTCCACATGTTAAACAAACCTGCCAACCTACTTTTCTTTTTTTTAGGACAAAGACACAACTGCTCGATATGCTCTTCAAGGCCCTATAGGGCCTGGCTTCACCTCAGCACAGGGTCCTCCTTGCTCTCTACTCCTTTAGGAGGCCAGGTGCTGGTTTTTTTCTCTCCTTGCTAGAGACCAACAAAAAATAAATATTTGAAGTGTCTCTTTTGTTAGCCATGCTTCTGCCTTACACAGGGGGCTTACGTGTGCAGTTCCCTCTTCCTGGAATACCAGTCTTTCCCATTTTACTCAGGTTACTCTTATTCATCATTTTAGATGAATACGAATATTCATTATTTAGATCTCAGCTTATAAATTATTTTCTCAGGAAAGTGATGTCTTCATCATAGGTTCTCATTATATCAGGTACCTCTCCTTTCCGAAGATGCAAATTTACAATTCCTTGTTTTATCGTCTTCTCTCCACTTAGACATATCCCCATGATAGCAGGAGCCATGCCTGTTTTTCATTCCCATTTTATCTGCAGGGTCAGACCTCATGGGCACTGAAGAAATATTTGTTGGCTGGATGAATGATTAAGTGAATGAACATCATCGCCTGTGGATAGAGATGCTCTGTGTGTGTGTGTGTGTGTGTACGGGTACATGCACATTACATCACTAACAATGCCTATCAGATGCCTGCCAAGCCTGCGAGGCCCTTGAGCCACTGTCCTTCCCCTGACTTCAGTCCCTGATCTAAGGGGGTGGGCCCTGGGAGCCATATTTGTGCTACATGATTCCATCATCTTAGACCTGGCCACTTTGATCAGGGTAGACTGTTGACTCAAAGCTCACCCAGTCAGAGTCTTCTTTACAAATAAGAATAAGAGACAAAAACTAGGAACTCGGAGCTGAGTCAGGTCATCGATGGCAGAGCCCCAGAGGGAGCAAGCATAAATTCTTGCAGCTAAGGTCATCAGAGCACCCTGATCACCGTCCTTCCCAAGTCCCGAGTGTTCCTGGGGTCCCTTGGACTATGTGAGCTTTTCCAGTGTTCTACCATTTTTTTATCCTAAGCTAGTTCAAGTTGGTTCTCATTACTCGCAACCAAAATACAATAACATAGAAGGTAACTGCTATTGCAAGTTAGAAATTAGGGCCAGAACTTAGACGAGTGGCAGTAGTGATAGAGAAGAATGATGGATTTGAAGAAGTAGAACTGATATTGATAGAGCTTGGTGACAACCAGGTATGATTCAATGTAGTTCTGTCTGAAGTGGGAATGTGTGATATTTAATATGCTCCGTGCGAGAGGAACCCAGGAGGTAGTTCACGTGCTTAAATATTTCATTGCCTCCAAATCTAATAAATTTAATCACGTGAAGACTATTTCACTGGATTTTTACTTCCTTGGAGCATAGTAAATTGGTAAGGTTTTTCTTCCCCTCTATTAAATGTGGCTGAACATTTCTTAAGCTTATGGTACTGAAGGATTACTGAGCCCGTGGCTACTTCTAAAATTGTACTTGCTCTAATATCACCTATCTGTAGGAAAACATGGTTTCTAGAGAAGCAAAATTTTCCACTGAAAACTTCTCTTTGTGTAGTACTCTGTTCAGGCCCAGCATTCCAGCCTTCAAAGCAGGGATTGGGGTGGAGCTGCTGGAAAGTTCTCTTACACACCAGCCAGGGGGCTCTGCTCTGGCCCCAGAAGCTTCACTTAACAAATTGCACCCTAACTAAACGCATATTTGTCTCCCGCCCTCCAGACCACTCCCATTCCTCATAGATGCTTCCAGAACAATGACTGCTTAAGATTTGATTTTTTCACTCCTGTTAGCCAACAATGTGCATTTAGTTCTCTTTATGACCAGAGGCATCAGTAGGCTCTCCCAGCTGACGTGCTGGATTGTGAGCTGCACTTTCTCTGAGACTGCTGTTCCTGGGATGGGCCTCCCATGCCTTTCTCATGCTCTTGTCCTTTTGGAAAATATCCTTCAAGATCCCGCCTCTCTGAGTTCTCACGAAGGCAACTCACAGAACTCTGGTAATTACGACAAGTCGCGTATTGATCTAGCTCTTTGTCTCTCCTGCCGCACTGTAAGCTCCTCGAAGCCTGAGACTATGATATTTCATTCTTATCGCCCAGCAGCTAACACATCAATATTTAACGTTTACACTGATTTTTTTCTTGTCTTGCTCTTTCAGTAGCTTGGCCAGGACTCCTGGAAGGCAGGTGGCTAGAAAGTTAGCCATATTACAGAGCTTGTAGGTATATTCTGTAACCTGGAAGTTACATATATATACACATACACACACATATATATTTATGCATATAACATATATAATACCTGTAAATAAATATATAAATTCAAATTTACATATAAATATACTTATATATGGTATAAATAAATATATAAATATAAATGTAGACATCTATAAATATGTAAATAAATTTAAATATAAATATATAAATATATATATTTTTAGGGACCACTGTGGTTCCCCCCATTCCTGAAGCAAACTGTGTGTTATGTAACCTCAGAAGGGAAGGGCTAAGACTGTTTCCACTTCCTTCATCTCCTCTTTCCTGGCGGGATCTCTTGATTCGGCACAGGAAGGGTGAGATACTTAGGTTCCTGTATCAGACAGAGCCGAGGGTTCTTAGCTGAGAGAGACCCTGTGCGTGCTCCTGTCCAGGGTCCTGGGGAGAGGCAGGGAGAGCAGCTCCCTTTAGCCTGTACCTGAGGCGAATGAAGGCAGAATGAGATTCTTCCTCAGCGCCAGTCTCGTGGTGTGGGATGTGGAGATGTGGTGTGAGATGTGGACACGCAGCCTGGTTGATCCTGTTTCTGCTTGCTGAGGCCTCCCATGGCTCACGTGAGTCATCTCTTTGTGGCAAAGGCAGCTACAGTGGCATTTGTCAATGTGGGGTTCTCTGTCTCAGGTGGCTGCTGCTCACCAGCTAATAGGATATTATCTAGTCTGCCCCTTGTGGGGACCTATCTAAATAAAATCCAATAAAGTCCTTATATAAATGAGTTTACCAAATAAAACCTGCTCCCACTATGCTCAGTCTTGTGACTCTTTTTTGCAGAAGTGCATGGTCTCAGTTGATGTTTTGTTTAAGCAAACAAGCAAAACAAACAAACAAACAAAGAACAAACAAAAAGATACCGCTTAGTCTATATGAAAAGCTACCTAGGGTAGCAATCACATTCCTAGCGAATATGCTGATCGGATTAACTGCCAAGCAGCCATTCCGTCAGGAGGCGATTCTAATACCACAGGAAGGCAGGGCAGGTGCAGGACAGAGCTGGGGAGAGAAAGGAATAGTCGTGGGCAGCTTACTATTGCCAAGTGCCTTACAGATGTATTCTCTTTGAATCCTTATAACTCTCTGCAATAAGTATCACTACAACTTTAGAGATGGGGAAAAGACATTTAGAATTTATAAAAAGAAGGGACAATATATTACTGAGGATTAGTGAATTTTGCCATTAGTCTAGGAGGAAAAAACATTTAGAATTTATAAAAAGAAGGGACAATATATTACTGAGGATTAGTGAATTTTGTCATTAGTCCAGGAAGCATTGATTCCCCTATTCAATATTGCTATAATTATTAGATTAATGGTGTCAGCAGGCTGGGGTCCTTCATGCATTAAATTTACTCCTAAATCATCTCTTATAATCAATTATTATAGCTCATTATGACAGGAGCAGAAGGAATCACTCAATGTCAGAATTTAATTTCCCACCCAGGCCTGACTATGATGGTTAATTATCGATAGATATTTTACCTGAAATTCCATCCACCCTTAAAAAAAAAGCGAAGCAAGCAGATGTTTTGTTTTTGCCGCTTTAACAAGCGCCTACATAGCGAGAAGGGAACTCTTTCTTTATCTCTTGGCTGCTAGGTAAGAATTGGAACCATCTGCTCTTTCCTGAACATAAACCAGCTTGGGCCCGGCCAGCTGTGGAGACTCACACTGAGGGATGGTTTCTTCCTCTGGAATACGTCTCAACAGGACAGAAGGAATGCTTACAACCTTATGCAACAATTTAAATAAAAATTAATACTAAAGAAAATCCCTGTGCTTTATTCTCTGGATCCTTTCAATCCCTAAACAGACATATATAGAAATAAAGAGAAGGCAAGAGATTTAACAGCAAGATTTCCTTTTGACTGACTAAAATCTGAATTGGAAAAAAAAAAAAAACCTCTTTGAATTTCTCCTTTTCTCAAGTTTGTATAATTGAATTTTCTTGGAATTTACAAAATTCCCATGTTTAAATAAATTGAAATCCCTCTCAAAAGTCCTTTTCCTGCCAACTGTAATTAGCTTTTAATTACTTTTCCTCAGCCAGACACCTCAGTTTTGACACATTAATAGAGACCACAAACATTTTTCCCAAAAGTGGAAGCAGGGTTCTGAGTAGAGATATGGCCGTGTAGCCAGTTGAGTGAGTAGTTTTTTTTGTGTTTATCTGTGCGTGTGCCACAAGGCCAGCATTAATGGCAGCAGATCCTGGGTGGGGATAATCTTCGATTTAGAACTTTTAGTGTTTCTTTGCTACTTGCTTTTTGAGGTGTTGGAAACACTAATGGCTTAGAGGAGACCTTCCCACTCCTGGTGTGCCCCCAGCAATCCAGCCTCACTGTACAAATGGAAGCTGTAAGCCTTAGGTAAGTGACCATATTAGCAATTCCAGTGAAGCCAAAGCTGATGTCCTATGTCATTTCACTCTAACTCTGATGGCTGCCTGTCTGAGGCAAGGATGTGTCCTTGGCAAAGGCGTTCAGAACAAGTACTAGATAATTCACTGCAACTGAAAAAGCTTATTTCATTTGCTCTTCCTTTTCCCTCAGCTATCCTGCCCAGCCCTTCTGGGTCTCTTCCCAGTCTCTGTTAAAGCTGAGGCTAAGTCTGTGACTGAGGCTGCCTTAGTCACCAGCCTGCTGTCCTCAAGGATAATTCATAAAATAGCTTTCTACAGGGAGATGCTGCAGTCACATCTTTTATGTGTTCAGGACAGTCTTCTCTAGATGAGTTAAGGAGGATGACGGGCGTGCATCTGAAGCCTAATTCTTACAGGCAGCAACACAGAATAAAAATAAAATTAACACATAGTAAACATTCACAATGTTGCAAGCGCTGGGTTTTCTTCCCCTTGGAATCTTCAATCTTGAGGTAAGGGCTGTTTTTATCCTCACTTAACAGACAAGCAAACTGAGGTTCAGAGAGGTTAAGTGATTTGCTCAGGGTCACAGAGCTAGGAAATGGCTGTCTGACTCCAGCAGTTGCTCCAGCAGCTGCCTCATTGGAGGAATAAAAATGTGAGCACACGGTTTCCAGGCCACCAAAACTCAATCCTTTACAGCGGTCCCCAACCTTTTCGGCACCAGGGACCGGTGCTCCTATGAGAATCTAGTGTTTATCTGTGCGTGTGCCACAAGGATTTTGCTTGAGGATCTGAGGTGCAGCTGAGGTGGTGATGCTAGTGCTGGCGAGCGGCTGCAAATACAGATGAAGCTTTGCTTCCTGGTCTGCTGCTAACCTCCCGCTATGTGGCCCGGTTCCCAACAAGCAATTGATCGGTACTGGTCTGTGGCCCAAAGGTTGGGGACCCCTGCTTTAGGACACCTCTACCCATGACATTACAGCACTCATAAGCTCTTGTAATATATACTAAATCAGATTTGTATTTATTTGGCCACAGAAGTCCCCGGCAAGGCATATCAGGATCTACTCAACCCATTAAAGTCCCATGACTTTCTAGCTTTTAACCCGCCCTCACTTCAGTAGCCCATGTGTACACTGCCTCGTATTGTGCACCTGAATTACATGTGTTCCAACTGTCCTGAAAAATGTCTGGGGCCTCAGTGAGTTTCCTGGGCCACAGGCCATGGCCATGGATTTTGCTATAGAATTGAGAATTGGGGAAATGAGAATACTAACTGGATATTTGATATTAAGGCAATACTACTGTTATAGTGTTAGTTGGGATAATTGTATTGAGGGCTTTTTTTTTTTTTTAAGGAATCCTTCCCTTTTACAGATTCATGTAAAACTAATTTGGTGTTGGGGAGGAAATAGGGTGGGGGAGTAGATGAAACGAGAGTCGGGCTCTGAACAGCGAATGTTGAAGCTGGTGAAGCCTTCATGGGAGTTTATCAAACTATCTTCTCCACTTGTGTTTGGACATAAAATTTTCCATAATAATTTTTTTTTTTTTAAAGAAAGTTGGATCTGATTGAAGGAGAAATCAGAGTGGTAAACGATATCCTTCAGAAGCTACAGTACAGGGTGACTGCAGAAATAAGAGCTTTTCTCCCCAACAAAGATCCAAAGACACACCGAGCTCCGTGACAAGTGAAGGGCCTTTTATTCAGGCAATTCATTAAAAATTAGTTCCACAGGATGGCAAGGTCAGAAATAAGCATACAAAGCCGGAGCTTGTCTACATTTACACATTTATTTGGGTTCAGAGAGACGACACAGATAAAATACTTTGATCATACACAAGTTTATACTTGTTAAGAAGAACAGGTTGCCACGCGTTTATATTTTTAATTTTTTTTCTGTCTTTAGTAATGGAATAATGTCGGAGGGCGGTGATGTCTTTCAGAAACACCAGCTGGGAACGTATTTCGGCACGCGAACTTAATAAATACACAGTTTTGAAAACAGGAGAGCACGTGCAGGATGATGAACACTGGTAGGGTCCTTGATTCCTTTTCCTGCACTATATTTACACCTGTGCTTTCTTTGGCCACGTTCCAAAGAGTAACACCCACTCTGAACCCCAGCAGGGACCATGCCTGCAATTTTGGCCGTGGGTGACATTCCATCATCGGTTTCTTCTGTTCTCAGAGATGAAGTAGCATTCGCCTTCCATTTTGTGAAATCACGCAATTCTCGAAGGAGATTTCTCAGTGGGGAGCTTAGTTAGCCGAGGGCATGTCCTGTATTCGAGCTGATGTGGAGGGCGTATAGTTTAGCAGAGAGAGGGAGTATAGGAACAGATGCGAACGTAGTTCTCAGAATATCAATACAGCTACCACACAGAAAAAGACACATCGATAATATATTGTACAAGCTTTTACAGCAACACACGTTGATTTGCAACACTGTACACGGTTCAGACCTAAAGTGCACAACCCCAGTCTGAGGTGACAAGACAGTACTATCAATACGATAAAGGCAACACATTTACACACGCGACTGATTGCCTTTTCTTTCCTCACAGCCTTGTGACAACATGAAGTCACTACCATTTCCACATCTCGGATTAAGACATACCACACTTTTTTTTTTTTCAAGTATTTTAAAATAATAAACACGATATTGCTATATAAATGGAAATGATCATGTCAATCCTGATTGCAGCGAAAACTAAACTTTTCTAAAATTTGTGAAGAATGATCCCACATCAAGGCCTTCCCTGGGAATTTTGGCTAATGTTCAAATCTGTCTCCCTCCCTCACACCTTCCCTCTTGAGTGGATTACAGACCTACTCAAAGGAATGTTTATTAAAATACTAGGACCTATTAGGCTTCTATTTACCTCCTTCCCTGGGTTATGATTGGTCAGGATTTTACGACATACGGTTGAGCAAAGCTCCCAGCGAACTTGGGGAAGGAGCTAGAAGGCTCAGGGGGCAAGGAAAACAACCTGTGGTTAAAAGCTATTTCTGGTCTATACAGAAGGGCGATTGTTTCTAAATTTGTGCCTGCAGTCTGTATATGAGTTCGCAGTCACCTCTACTAACACTCGGGGTCTGCGGCTCCTTAAGTATCTATGGGAGCTCCTGTCAGCTCATGTCTCTCCATCGAGTCTGCAGGGACAGAGGACGCTTTTAAAATATTTTGAATTCTAAGGATCTTTATTATCTCTGCATACTCTGGTCACTTTGGATCTTGATGGGAAATAGAGAAAAGAAGGTCTTAAGATGCTGTCTCTCAATTCTAGGTGAGGAGCTCATTTTGTTAGAGAAAAAGTAACCACCCATGGAGTAGAAATTAGTTCTTTGGGGCCCCAATGATGGGGAGCCTAGCGGGAGAGACTTTAATGGGTAGGAATGGGGAGGGAATGAGACTAAACAATTCCCCAGGCGGTAAATGACTCCTTCCTTCTAGGATGACGCCGTTATTCTCACACAGAACCCTCTTCTCCCAAGGCTGACATTAATTTGTTGGGCTGAGCACATTCTGGAGTGTGCTTCATTCGTCTTTGCTCGGGTGGATTAGATTTTATTTTTATTTTCCCTAATTAATCCAAGTGATCTAATAAAAGAATACTGTTTGGGAAGATGCCTCAAGAACCAGAATCAACCTTCTGTTCCAAACAGGTTGAACTAGAAAGCAGAAGAGAGACAATTACCCTGATTTAGTCTAAAACGAAGCCTGGCCTGTCACACTTAACTGGGAAGAGAATTTTGTTGTCGATCTGATCAATCCCATTAAGGAACTTGCGATATTCTATTCTTTTGTGTTTGTTTTGTAATACTGACTTTAGATGATAAGCCATAACACGAATAGAAAGAAGGCATTATACCTTTTAAGAATTTTGTGGGCCTATATTTCCAAAATAACTTTGCTAAGGTTTTCTTGTGCCTCCATTAAAAGAAAGAAAGAAAAAAAAAATCTGGCTTAGTTTTATATCTGCCCCTGCAGTTTGTATAACCCATATAAAATAAAAATCTATGTTACAAAATAGGATTTCTTTTTAATATATATATTTTCCTTTTGTAAAATTATATGTATTTAAATACATTTGAAATGTTGCTATAGGTAAATTAGAAATTTTTTTCTAATACTATGAAAAAGGCAAGAGTTTTTATTGTCAACATATATTTTATATTTACTTTATCCTTTTTGCTGCACCCCAAAGAACCTTTTATGATTCGGGGGCGATTTGGCACTATTCAATCCTACTACTCTGAAGTGAAAATAAAATTTGATTGCACACTATATTAAAAGTAAGGGAAGTATTTATAACAATTTTAAGCTTTTCCTTATTGATTAGAACACAGCCTTTTGTCACTAATTATTAGAGAGGTATACTAAACTTAAGAAAGGATTTTTAAAAGGAGCGATGTTGTTTTTTTTTTGTTTTTTGTTTTGATTTTTTAACTGTACTCTACTTTGACACCACGATATAGAAATAGATTTACTCTGGAACAAACTACAAATACATTCACACAGTTTGTGACAACTTAAGTGTCTATCTAGAGAATTGCAACAGCTTAGTGAGCAAGATTATTATAAATCTTGTCCAAGGCGTTCTATTTCTTCAATCAGGAAGTCAATGTCTTGATGAGTTGCTGCGGGATTCGAGATGACCATGCGGAAGAAATTGACCTTGTCTCCCAGGGGCTGGTAGCTGACCATTGTGGTCCCATACTCCATCATTCTGGCTTTGATCACTGGAGCCACCTGCGGGAGAGACCAGATCAAGACGGTGACTGTTTCCCCTAGGGACTCTCCCCTTAATCCAAGAACCCACTATCAAGTAGCACTTTTAATTTTTAACTAAACAATTAGAATCATATTTGTTTTTCCTTGAAGGAATCACCTTCGACTTTTCCTGGGACCGGAGGACTGGAGCAGCTCAATGCATCCAAGATCTTAAAGGTGATAAGGGGAATAATAAATGGCAGGCTATCGGGTGCTTGCCATCTCATCCTTGACTTTCTGGTTAGTGTTTTGGGAGAATAGAAAAGATCCAGTATTGGTCTAAGGCTAAATAGTTTAGCAAAACAACATTTGGGAAAGAGTTCCCCTCCCCACCCTCTACCCCCAGTAAATGTAAAAACATTAGAAATAAAACAGTTCAGAGAACAGTTACCAAGAGGTAAGCCTCAATGTAAAGTGAAAAATGTATGTGAAAATAAGCAAACTTTTGAGACCCTAGATCAATTTTTTTGAGACCCTAGAGCTATCTAGAATTTTTTTTTCATTTTCTTTTTGTATTACCTCAGTTTTTATGATATTTTGAAACCTGTTTCTTAATAATGGTGAAGAATCAGATGAGGCAAAAATCTGAACACACAGGACTTACAGAAGTGGTCTGCAGATGAGATTTTACCGCGAGTATGTCAGATGGATGATGACATCACCGGCTGTCCTCTATTGCGTATAAAATGAAGGTCAAACTCTTCTGCTCAGCACAAAGGCCTTTTGTCACCAGCTCTGAGGACTCATCTTCCAGTGCTCACCAAAATAAACCTTCAGCTCTGACAAGACCTATTTATTTAATATCCCTGGAATGTACCACACATATTTTTATCCCTTCACACTTGTCCTCAGTCTTACCATGTCGCACTTGTTCTCTTTGCTTAGAATCCCTTTCCTCTTCCAGTTTAACGTGTGACATGTACTCCACCGCAGTCCTACAAACGCTACGCGGCCCTTCCTGATTTCTCCAGTCCACTAGCATCCTTTTTCTTTTAAGCCATAAATAGATGATCCTTACCCATAGATTACGACTGTTTCTAATTTCCTATTGTCCTTTTACTTAAGAGAAAATATGTGTGATCTCTGTACTTCAGCCATAAGCTCCTGGCAGGAAGGCATGGTGTCTTTCACTTCTTTTATTTCCGAGAGGCACTGGTGCCTTTTGAGGGCTCCCTGAGAACGTATCAACTCTAAGGCATCCATTTAAATTAAGTCTAACTGTATGTACGATCTGTCCCCATGTGTTACCATTGGAGGTTGTAAATACAACATCCGATCTTTTAAGTTCATTGCTACAAACACGTAACCAGGAGTGGTAGACATCAGAGATGTTTTAGACTCATTTTGGATCCACATGGTCAGCAACTCAGTTCAACATGGGACCATGCCTGCCACCACAGTTAGATCCATTTTAAATGAAGGAATCCTTAGAGTCAAATGGAATGCTGTTATGAACGTGTCACCTTTCAGTACCAACACTTAAACAATCATTGGTTTACAAGAGGTTTTCAATTTCAAAGCACTAGCACACGATCAACACAGTTTCCATCAGGCCCAATGATTTGTTAGAAACTGGAGTGGGGGCGTCACACACACAAAATTTCCCTCTCACCTTCTAAGTTCTTCTAGCTGGGTTAATAATCAAATTGAACAGAAACAGATTAACAGGGGGAAATGTCCAAAGTTTCTTTTACAGATGCATGTTTGGGGGTGCCATAATGAGACCCAAGGTGGTATTGGGCAGTTGAGATTTTTATGCCATTCTGGAGCTAAAGAGAAGAGGGGTCTGTGGTTTAGGACATCCAAGGGCAGGAATGCAATTCACATGGAGATGAAAAAGCAAATGAGGTAAATAAATTTCCTTGGGCCATTTTAACAATGGGACACAGAGAGGACTTAGAACAAATAGGCCTTGCCAGGTTCCTCCCTGTTTATCACACACTAGTTTTTTTTTATTAAACTATAGTTATCTGTGACATCTGGAGCTCCCTTCCTGGAGCAGGTCCTCCATCTAAATTCCTCTAGGCAGATACAGGGGAAGGGTCCGAGGTTGTTTCTGAGTCTTTTGTTCCTTACTAATGAGCTTGAAATAATTTATATCCCCAAAGGCATATTTTAGGGTGGCATCTCTGCTATCCTTCATTCCCAAAGACAAAGCCAAAGACAGACTTTGTGTTCCCCTTTATTTCACCTTCATTTCACATCCCGAACCTAATTCTTTATAGAAAAATGTGGACAATGGCTCCAACGCTGAGATTTTCTGATTCCAGATGAACAAATCCTTAAGTCCCTTCCTAGCCTTTCTCTATTCCATGGAGAGGTAATGGGAAGAGGAATGTTTCTGTTGGGCTGACCCTCCTTTCACCCAGAGGATTTAGGATGTATGCAGAGCACCAAACTCATCTCAGGAAATACGTATAAAAAGAATTTAAATATCCGAAGTCTAAGATTAGGTTCTGAAATGGATCTACTAGAATATTGTAGCTTAAGGATATGACATTTATCACTTCGTGCTGGGAGGCATGGCAAATCAACGTGTTCCTGGGAAGAAAAATCCCATTAGAAAGGGAATTCCAAATTCATGGGTCTGCAGGAATTTAAGGGGAAAAAAATCTTATAATTATTCCTTAATTTTATTTGTGCAACAAGTCACTCTTGCTCTTAAGAACTGATAAAACAATGATATATTTTACTCAGTGAATTAAACCCTGATTTAGTTTTCATGAGTAATACAAGCAAAAACACATACGAACGTCACTAATTATGAAGGACAACCTCCTCTAACTTTTTAGATGAATGCGAAACAAAGGCCAAAAGATGAATAGTAACGGCCATCGTCCCAAACAGATTTTCACATAAAATAAGATGGAATCTCTATAGTTCCTGAAGCCAGCTAGGTTGGCAGAAATCATAGCTGTCTAAATACATATAACTGTTGATTGTTCCCAGAAAATGATAATGAACTAAAATTAGCGGGAACATGGAACATCTACTTCATTACATAATCACTAATTGCAGGTTAAGAAGGAAAATAAAATTCTGACTCTTCTGGTGAATATATAGAGTTTTCACTTATTTCTAAACTTTTTTTTGGGGGGGGGTCACGTTCTTGGTTTTGTTGAATAAAGAAAGCCAATTGAGAAAGAGAGAAGCTACCCGTTGAAGAATTCACTAGTGTCCTAATCAGCAAAAGATTTTGGGGGCTGTCTTAAGAGTTTTAGAGTATCATTTTGTCACTTGTGCCATTAACTTTTTCAAGACTCCAACCACTAGTCGCAAGTTGAGCATCTGACTTGTGGCTAGTGTGACTAAAGAAGTGAACGTCTGGTTGAAGATAATTTTAACTGATTTAAATTTAAATAGCCACATGTGGCCACTATTACGATATTGGACAGTCCAGATGATTTATTTCACCTCAGCTCTTTCTGCACAAGTGTGTGTGTGTGTGTGTGTGTGTGTGTGTGTGTAGTGTGTGTAGATTTTACTGGTCCCTGGACATATATTTCAAGGACTTTATACTTAATAAGAAACTTTTCTGAAACTCTGAAAAATTATTGACATAAATAAACAAAAATTAACCTTGATATTTTATGTAGTTCTATTTTGATTTCCAATTTTAAACTGCTAAATTCTATCACAGTCAGGAGAATGGAGTCACAGAAGAGGAAAAAATTAGGAGAATTTATTTTGCAATCCCCAGAGACTTTCAAATTTAAATCACCAACAGTATAAAAAGGGTTTAGTAATAGTCTAATGGCTGTCCCCCAGAAATAATCTCCATCTCCATCATAGTTTATGTGATGTGCTAAAATCTAAGGGGCATTTGAAAGGCATTTGTATTCAACTGGGGGAAATGCAGAGTTAACTTTTGCTCACAAAATGATGAATAAAGACTTTCTGTTCTGTATTCACATCTTGTTTCATTTCTCAGCTCAGTTAATGAATTACTTCAATAAATGAAATCAGCCAAACTACTCCATGTATTCTTTGTCTGGTCGGTGGGTTCAGTAAAAAAGTGAAAGCCAATAAGAATGAAAACACTTAATTTTTAACGAACTTGTCAATTAAATTAGCCATTGTTAAGATAATACACACCATGGAGAAACCACCATAACACTTCCAGAAATAAAAGATGAATTCTTTCCTCTCAATGACAGCAGGCCCTTTTTAAAAATCTGCACCTATCACGTTCTCTAATGAGACCCCCACCCTCACTCCCTTCTGCTCTAGGGCTGGATTTCCTAGAATAAACCACTTCCCTAAAATTGCAAACATGACCATGTTCCCTCCCACTCCGGCCATAGGCACCCATGGATCCCCTTCCTAGAAGCTTCCTTCCTCGTGGTCACTCTCCACCTGGGATATACATGGGAATCACCTGGGGGAACTTTTAGAATCGTACCCAACCTCATCCAAAACCAACTGGATCAAAATCTTGGAGTGAGGCCTGGTCGCCAGTATTTTTATTAAGCAAACTTACGTATAGTTGTAAGTATAGTTCGGGACAATTCTAATGCGTAGCCGGGAATGTGAACCAATTCTCTAATTAGGAGGCTTGATATAAAAATCTCAACTATATATACGTTTGATTCTGGGTCTTTAAGGGCAGGTATTAAAATTTACAAGCGTTTCTGGAGGTTTTAAATCCACATGAAATCCTTTTCTTCATTGAACATAGAAGGAAATAAAGTGTTCTGGAAGGTCAGTGAGGCAGCCTAGGCTCCTTTGCAGTGAGGGGAGACACACCAACCACCCACAACCAATCTACCAGCCAGCCAGCCAGCCAGTCAGGCCAGCCAGCCAGCCAACCAACCACTCACCAGCCAGCCAGCCAGCCAGCCAGCCAGCCAACCAACCAACCTCAACCAACCAACCAACCACACCAACCAATTTCCAGCTCAGCCAGCCTATCAACCACCACCTACCAGCCAGCTGTAAAACTAACCAATCAACAACTTCAGCCAGCCAGCCAGCCAACCAACCAACCAACCAACCAACCAACCAGCCAACCAACCAATTTATCAGCCAGCCAATCTCTTAGGCTCTGGGGTCAGACTTTCATTGTGATTTTGAGAAAGTGACTTTTTCTCTTTGTGCTTCAGTTTCCCCACCAGCAGAACAGAGAGACACCAGGACTTCCCACAGTAGGCAGCTGTGAGAGTTAAATGATGTCACACTAGATCAAAGTTGAGCCTGGGTCCCAACACACTCTAAAACAGTGGTCGTTATTACTACTGCTCCTGGCCCTGTTACCTTCTAGGAGTCACCACAGCTTTAAAGAACCCACAGGGCAGCCTTGACCTTGACGGCTCAAGAGGGTCAACAGCAGTTTTATTTTCTAAACATTTCTCATGCCTGAAGTCTCTTTCATGCTTGTAATTAAGCACCAGTTTTGCTTGGCAGGTCAGTCAATGTCAGCAAGGGTTCTCGCATTATGAATGCTTATTCTAAGACATCATAAATTCACCCTCAGAAAATAGAAGCAAGCATAGTTGTTAAAAGTCTAGCTATTCCAGCTTTGTATGCTCTGGATTTGCAGGAGCCCACAGAAGGAATGAGTCTGTGCACCAAGTTCAAAGGCAGATCTCTCTTAAAGACCTACGAATATATCTTAAAGATGACACGCATGTGAAAGGCCCAAGGCACCCAGCAACATCCATATCTGGGAGCTTATATCACTTACCTTTGAGAGGCGGCTCATTCTCTCTTCATTGTCTTCCAGGACACGCAAACTCGGAGGGACATACCAGAAGCAGACATTTGTGTGCTGAGGCTACAAAGAGGAAAGTAAGATTTACACTCAGCCCAAACTGGCGATTTTGAAAATTCCAAGGATATTTCTAATCTATTTATTCTGAAGCTTTGAATACGATTTCTATTTTTAAGTCCATAATCACCTTTAGAGTGCTTGACTTTCACGACATTATACACAGTTATTTTTTCTGAGTTTGATTTTTGCTCTAGCTCAGAATCATTACCCTGTCATCCCTGCTTCTGCTTGGTTTTGGTTCCACTCACCCGGACAGAACATTATCGACATAAAAAATATCAGGGATAAGAATTGTAATTGACTAAACATGTTGGGATCGTAGAAATCAGAAGACATACCTTTCCATCGAACACCATTTCATATCCTTCTCGGTTTTTTATGATATTGTATAAATACTCTGCCAGCTCCAAACACTTGTCAATATGTGCTTCAAACCCCGTAGTCCCCTAAGTAAGAGAAGAAGGAAGAGTCTCAGGCCGGCTGATAAAGGTGAGTGAGCACTCAGGCTGAAATGGAGGACCAGTGAATCCTCCAGACAGGTGGTCTTTCTACCGCTTCTGTCTCAGCATTGCTCCGGCACCTTCCTTACATAAGACAGTGTTTCTGGAGGATTTTCTGGGCATTATTTCTCCTTTAATGTTCTCCTCTTCAGGTGTTTTTGTTCCCTTTCACATCTGTCATTACCGGTCTCCACGGCAACTCCTTTTGTTCAGAGCCTTCATTCCCCAGGCAATTATTTTGATTACTCAAGGGGAAAATTTGCCTCTGCCATTCATAGGGGTAATTGTGGCAGTCATTAACGACAGGAGGACTGGGCTATTCTCTTCCTGTGTATAAGCAGCATCATCAGGGACCCCCCCCAGGATGCCTGCTTAGCCCCCGCCCATCACATAAATTTGCCATTTCCAGACCCCACTTTTGTTCACCAATGTACCTCCATTATAGAACAAACAGGGTAGGTGCTCAATGAATATTTGTTGAACACACGGATGAATGAATGTTAAGGGGCACACAGATGCTTTGTCAGCCTGTCATTTTGCAAAGCTCATTAGATTTCTCCTCTGGGGATAACTGACTCATATGTGTATGATGGGTGAACATTACCACAGCAGCCTTTTAGCTTCTAGCTCTGGAAACCAGAGGTCTGGACTTACGAAAAACAACACAACCATCTTGGACTGGAGCTGCTTAACTGATGCCGGGACACACTATTCGTCATTAACAGATTAAGGAATAGTCATTTATATTTAGGTTACTATTTTTCACGTGATTTATCCTACTAAGGAGAAAATGTGGATTTCCTTGAACATTGCATTCTCGAGGCAGATCTGATAACTGAGGGTTTACTGGTTAGTGCCAGGCTCCTCCTCGTCCTCCTCATTATTGATTTTTCACCTTGTTTCCTCATTCCTGAGAGCATGAGGGCATACAAGACAGAACATCGTAGCCAACTCTTTTGTGGTTCTTGGGAGAGATGCCTTCTCCTTCCCTGGCTGGCGTTACTAGAGAGCTTTTGATGTGAGAAGATAATTATCCTTACCTCTGATCTGGAGAGTGGGACTCGGTTTATCACTTTAACAATGACTACCATTTCATTTTGCAAAAAACGTGGCTTTAAGTTGAAAGCCAAGTGGGAGTTTCTGAGGTTTAGATGTCTAAGTACTTAAGGTCTTGCATAAGGAATTAAGAGAATGTGTCCATAAGTTATGCAGCTGCTGTGATGGTTCTGTTTCCTCCTTTTATCCCCTCTCTTAGTGCTTTTATTTCAGTAATTTAGAAATTGGATCTTTTGCCTTTATTTCAGGCTTCATTTGGTCCTGCTGTTTAATTCACACCTGATGTCCTCCAAGTCATTTCTCTGAGAACCAACTGGCTGCACCATGCTGGCGAGGAGGCTTCAGATGGAGAAGGAGCAGCAGGAACTGATGAACCGTGAGAGAAACACTTTTGTGTAAACGTGGCTTATGATTATCCCCTTAATAAAAACACCCCAGGAAAAAGAGACAAAAAGGATGACGCTGAACAATATTTAGAGATCGAGTTTTCTTCAACTTCCTAGCTGATACTTTGTAATTCCTACCAGTTGATGAAATAAAAATAAAAATCTCACTCCTTTTAAAACAGCTTGAGAGTATACCAATAATTCATATTCTTGATTTATTCATTTTTTTTTTCCAAATGAAAGTGTCATTGACAACAGAATGAGTCTCATCTCGGGTGGTGTGTCCTTGTCAGGCTCTGAACTTTTACAATAGGAAGAGGTCCCCTGCCCAAGGGATGGGAGTCCAAGGGACAGGAGCCCACCCATCACACCACTGTTATGGGCCACAACTTCTCTGAGGCCTCCCTCCAGGTAGCTTCCCAGCACTTAGCAATACTTAGAGAAAATTCAGCTAGGGTAAATAGAATTATGGAGGCTTGCTGTCCCTGGAGACCATCTGAGAGTTATTTCCGTCTGAAGCAAGACCATCTTTTCTATTTAACCTGCCTTTTTCTAGGAAGGATTTAAAGAAGATTCCAAAAAGTCACTGTGAACTGTATCATTTTACTCCCAAGCCCCCTCTTTTTCTTGTTAATCATCCCTCTGTCTCAACTGCTTAAGGCAACTCAGTTTACTTGGAAATATTTTACAAACAATAGCATATGGAACCCATGGCTGTGGACATGGTCCATACCTCTTCACAAAGACCTGAGGAAGAACCCGTTCTGTGGTCTCAACCCAGCATGCCTCGCTCCTGCTGACCAAACTAAAATTTGTCAGAACTTTCCCAGGCACACAGGACCTCGGGGTGTGACAACTTCCTTCTAACTGTTCCCCTCTCGTTTCCTTTTTCATGTGCTCTCTTAGCAGTTGTGTTTATCTAGCCTGTCCTGCTGGCTCTGGCCATTGCCTTTTGTGGGAGGTAAATGAAACCAGGTGGGAAGTCATCGATTTGAGATATTTAAGTTAGGAATCTGGTCAAAATTAAAAATAAAATCTTTGACCTTTTCAATCTGCTTACTTTTAAACATACACTTATGTTCCCTGAAGGCTACAGTTAGGTCCAGCTAGTACTGTGCACTATTAACTACGATTTTCATTTCCGAGAGAGGAGTGATTGTCTGCAGTTAAATTCTGAGGTCAAAAGAGAAACTGTACAGAAGTAGGTAATTAGATACTTCTGGAGTTTTTAAAAAAGCTTTATAACTAGAGGTCACCCCTTTGAAACGTCAAAAATAAGTTATCCTAATGGGTTTTTTACTTTACCTTTTTGATCTCCAAACATATGCTTTTAGATTGCATTAATCTGCCCAAGTGACCAATCACTGGGTAAAAACAACAACAAAACACCTTTTAAACACCAGATGTTCTGCTGTATACAGCAACATGGTTTTGTTTTTTAGATGTGTGAGCATTCAGAGCAATTCAGCTTAAGAGAAAAAAAATGTAATGGGTTTTATTATATTCTTGCCTATGGTAGAATGCAGATATCTAGATATAGAATTAAAGAAACTTAATTTGGGGCAATTTTCAACTTGGAAATCAATTTTTTAACATGTCATACTAAGAGTCACCGGGTATAGTTTGTGTTTTTAGTTGACATTCAGCTGATCCACACGTGCTCACCTTTGCTCTCCACATCAGCCATAACTTAAAAACATCAACGTGGCGTCCGCACTGTAAAGCCTTGTCCCCAGTGTCATAGGACAAGTCATAGTGTTTATCTTGCTGGAAGAGGTAGGAGGCGTGCATCTGGTTGCAACTCTGCATCAATCCCTAGAAGAGAAGAGAAAACTTGGGAAACACTACTGACTTTCAAAGGGGTTCTATTACATTTACATGGTGATGGAAATTATTAAGGAAAAAATAAAAGAAAAAGACATCGAATATCATAGAGACAGAAAACAGTAAGAATCAAATGAAAAAAAATATCTGGACAGGATGGGCTGCTGTGATAGGTCAACTCTGGGATAAATGGCATAGAGTCAGACTTCACCAGAAGTTAACTAGACAAGGTGTTTATTAAAAAAATAATCGCAATCATAGTGTGATGCTCATTCTTTGGGAGAACATTCTGATGTTCTGGTTTTGTTGCAATTAAAATATTTTGAAAACTCTTTGGTTCTGTGTTTCACTCATATTTAGCCCAAGAACTTTATTATTTAGCTGTAAGTGTTTGAGTTCTCTTTGGAAATCATAGCTTTTTAAGACAGTTCATTGCTATCATTTTTATATACTGACATCTAAAATAATAAAGACATTGCTACTCTGAGATGTTGTAAATAACCAATCTTTCAATGTCACGTTCCTCTCTCAAGAGCGGTTAGAACATCAATACTACACTTTCTTACTCAGTTGCAGTTAAAGTGGAAAGATTCATTGTCGATGACAATTAATTTTCCCTGGCACCATAAACCCACTATGGACAATGGGTGGCAAAGTGACTGAACTATTCCAAAGGACAATGAATGAATCATATGCTCCCTGCCTAAAATGGCACTGCCAGTCTCCTCACTGGAAACCCCACCACGTTTCAATTTGTCAAGAACCACAGGAATCCTTTGACTCTCATTATCTGCAGCATAATTGTGATTTTATAGAAGCTTTGGCCTTTTCTTTCTCTTGTGACTCATGACGAAAGAAGAAAAGGCTGAAAAAAGGTGATCATTTAGTCGGTTAGTGGTGAGAATCCTTTGAAAAAATTATCCAAACTAAAACAAAACGCAATGCAACTAAAATTTTAACTAGCTCCTAAAACACCGAGTGCCCAGAGGGCAGACGACAGAACAGGGCTCAGCTTTGCAGTTGAGGCTTCATAATCGGTGGATTCATTAAGCTATTTTCTGAGCCTAAGGGAAATTCTACAACATAATTGTAACAGGGCAGTGGGAAGACATTGAATTTAAAGAGAAAATTCACTTGACCAATAAAGTTGAAAATTGCAATAGGTGCTTCTATGTTGTTTCATGGTCACAGAAACTCGACAGTAATCTTCCCTAAGCCACGCGAGCTTGCAACTAGTTGCCATCAGTCCAAAGGGAGGCCACCCCAGAGACTGTGGAATGGTGACGGATTGGACCCGCTTCTACTGGGATGGGAAAAGCCTCTCAAAGCACACGACTTCTAAAAGATTGGGCTGTGTTAGTCTCACTGTACAAAAGGATAAGGAAAAGTGATCATTGTTTTTTACAGAAAGGGCCTTGGTGAGATAATATCCTGGTTCTGAGCCATTAAGAAGTTATAAAACATTATGTCCCAAACTATTTTAAATACACGAATAGTTGCTGTGTTATAAAATAGTTGCTGCAAAAGAGATTCCCATGGTCAAATAAATTTAGGGAATTCTATATCATAAATCTCTTATTTTTAGATATTTTCAGTATATATCAGCATATTAAATGTTCTATGCTCCGAAATAATGAAACTTGTTTTTTAACTCTTTAATCGAATATATCCCAAGCTTTTTATAAACCAAGAGCTCTCTTATCAGAGGATACATGATACTATCTGGCATTTTTCCTTAGACCTCAAGAAGAGAAATGCTGTCAGAGCATCATAGACTCTTGGATTTGGAAGGAGTCCCAGAGCTATTAATCTGGTCCTTCTCAGTGAAGGAATCTTCCTATCCTCTTACTCATAAGTGATTGTCCAATCTCCATCCAGTCACCTCCCCTGATGATGAATTTATTCCTAAGCACAGCATTCATTATCTGTTGGGCGACTTAATTATTAGAAAAATGTTCCTTTTATTGACCTAATTCAGACTTAAAATCATGGGGTATTCCGATTTTGCCATTAGATCTGTATCCCCCAGTGTTACTAACCCAGTTCCTTGAAGCCTCAAGGAAAAAAATAACATCTCTTCCAC